>NC_073379.1:73076697-73379888 GCF_028641065.1 Leucoraja erinaceus | reverse complement strand
GACTCAACCTCTCCCGATAGCTCAGACCCTCTAGTCCTGGCAACATCCTTGTAAATCTTCTCTGTACCCTTTCCAGGTTGCCAACATCTTTTCTATAACATGATGCCTAGAACTGAACACAATACTCTAAATGCGGCCTCACCAACACCTTATACAACTGCAACATGACTTCCCACTTCTATAGTCAATAATCCAATACCTATACATTGCCACTGAGGACTTCATAAAGTCCTGATACTAGGTGACTCCTTTTCCTCATTTAATTGATGCCTTTAAACAACATCATGTTAAATCCAAAATCGATTGGATTCCACATCTATATATCAATCAATGGCCTCTGTTTGTCAGACTATTTGTCGAGACTAAGAAGAACTTTCTCTTGTTTAAGATTGCGAAAATCACCATCATTGAGGAAGTGCACCTCTGGTTGTGATTGAGAAATGGGTGTCAGCTACAATGACATCTCTCTGTACATTCAGCTCTGGTGAAGTCAATGGAATTGAATGTGTTGAGGAGAATAGTTCCAGCTGCCAATACTCATTTGATGATAGATAATTTCTTTCTCGAGTCAACTTTGACTCAAGGCATAAAGTTTGAATTTTGGTCACTGACTCAATCTACCAAACATCACCTCAAGGATACAAGGATACAAAGGACATTTATTATCACATAAACCAGATGCTGTAGTGAAATTTGACTTGTCAATGCAGCACACGAATAAAGATGACACAACATGAAAGAATTTAACAATAAACATAAAAACATCCCCCCACAATGGTTCCCATTGTGGGGGAAGGCAGCAAAGTCCAGTCCCGTCCCCTGTTCACCCATAGTCGGGCCTATTGTGGCCTCCGCAGCCAGTCCAATGTTTTCAGGCCCTCTTGCCGGAAAGCTGGAACTCCGGCGTCGGGTGAACACTCCTCAGCGGCTTGGAAATGTCTGGAGTGGCCGCTTCCTTCCCGGAGACCGTGGCACCCGTAGTCCTCAGGCCGCGCTGGCTGGAGATCCAACTGGCGATCTCGGATCCCAGACTCCGTGGTGTTTTAACTCCAGCGCCGCCCGCCCGCGGCTGGACGCCCGCAGCCACAGCTCCTCGGATGTTAAAGATTGGCATCTGCATGTTCTCCAGAGATGCTGTCTGATCCATTGAGTTACATCAGCACTTTGTGTTTTCCTTTTATAAACCTGCATCTGCAGTTCCTTCTGTCTACCTCTTCAGCCCTCCTCTCAGGCTGAACAAGGCTAATTACAATGAAGTTGTTCAGTTCCACCTCGAGTTGAACTGCTGAGCCCATGCCTTCTCCATAACAACAAATATCTACTTCCATGTGTACACCCAGTGACCACCCCCAACCCAGCTTCAAATTCTCATCCATTTCTTTATAAACTCCAAGCTTGAATATTACAATAATGAAGAATTATTCAACAACCAGAAGAGTAAAGTGTAACAGAATAGAGAAATTATGTACAAGATCAATTACATTGCTGACACTAAGCATCCGTTCGTAGCAGTAGGTATGTGACTTCAATAACCAGGGTTAATCCCGTGTGCCATCTGTGTGTAGTTTGCATATTCTCCCTATGACCATGTGAGTTTCTTCTCGGTGCTTCGGTTTCCCCCCACAATCCAAATACATGCTGACTTGTAGGTTAATTGGCCTCTGTAAAATTGATGGTAATGTGTAGAGAGTGGATGAGAAAGTGAGATGATATAGAACTAGTGTGAACGAGTGATCAATGGCGAGGCAAAGGGCCTGTTTCTATGATATATCTCTAACTAAAACGAAATCTCTGGTAAAAAGAGGCACAAGTACATACCAAGCGCTGGAGCAAGACCAAGCATAGCCTCGGAGACCATTTCACCGAACACCTGCACTCAGTCCGCCAAGACCTACTGGATCTCCTGGTTGCTAACCATTTTAAGTCCTCTTCTCATTCCCACAGTGACCAGGTATGTTGCAAAACTTACCTTCAGCGGCACTGCAGTTCTGCCGCTGCCCGTGTGCGCGACTTTGGCGCCTTTGAGAGGGGGGCAGGTTTAAAACGCCTTTTTCTCTAGGCTATTGAAATCGAGGTTGTTCAGCCTGCTTAGTTGCTGAAGAAAAATCGCTGCAAAATTCGTTCGCTGCAGTTATTTTTAAACTAAATTGGATTATTTAATTACTATAGTAGATTAAAAATCATCCTCTAAAGCCGCGAACGCCAACAATGGGATGGATCTCATGTAGGGGACCCGGCAAGGTAGGCTGTTTATTTTTACATTAAAAAGTGCTTCTTAAGATCCCTTTATTCAAAATTTATTGCGAGAAGGTGACGGGGGCCCATCCGAACCGGCAGTGTTTTTCATGCCGACATGGGCTTCAAAATCACTGCAATCGCAACTTTCCAAACCAGCGCCTTCCACAAAATCCCACTCGCAAGCGGATTTAAATGGCCATTAATTTACAGCAATTAAACACTAAATTCCTTCCATTTGGCCTATAAATTAATGACAATGAGATTTAAAAATCATGTTTTATTGTGAATTCTTGTGTGAATGTTCTTTGGACACTTAGGCTATTTAAAAATGTAAATCTTTTGTTAAGAAATGGATAGATGTTTAGATCTAGTAATTGAATTTTGGAATTAGCTACAATTGGGTAACTAACTAATTATATGCTTTAATTTCAGGTCATCCAAGTAAGATTGTTTAATATTTGTTTCAGAATGCTTCAATCTACAATAACTGAACATTTCTTTCAGTTCTCTTAATTTTTAATAAAGTTATGGCCATTTGACCGTCCTTGATCACAACTTTTGTGTTATGTCAATGGAAAAGCAATAGGGAACAAGATGCTAAAATGGCCATAAATGTTTTAATACTGAAGATATGAAAGTGAATTAGGTTTCACATTAAACTTATTTCTATGCTTTATCTGATGGGATAAATTGCAGGCTTGATTTTTTAAATCTCAAAATTTTGTAACATTGCTACAGTGACCTTTCTGTCCTAGGCCTCCTCCATTACCAGAGTGAGGCCACACACAAACTGGAGGAACAGCACCTCATATTCCGTTTGGGTAGTTTACAACATAGTGATATGAACATTAAATTCTCCAAGTTTGGGTAACTACCAAACCCCCTCTCTTCTTCCACCGCTTTCATTTCCTGCCCTTTCTCTCCTGTGCTCCACCTATTTCTCCTCTCTGCCTCCCCTTCCATCAACATTCCTTTCTCTTGCTTCCCAATTCGCAACTCTTCAATCCTTTTGGTTCACAACTTCTGTCTTTTCTGACCTTTGTCTGACCCAGCTGCCTCCCAAAAGCATCCCTCACCTGTATCCACCCATTATTTCCCAGGCTTTGGCCTGCACCTTTTCTCTTGCAGCTTCCCCCCTCCCCCACCACAAGAAGTGTCTGAAGTAGGGTCCCAACATGCAACATCACCTATCCATGTTCTCCAGGGATATTGCCTGACCCGCTGAGGTACTCCAGCAATTTGTTTCGTATTTTTGTAAACCAACATCTGCAGTTCCTTGTATCTACCTAAAACTCTGGGAGTTTATGAACTGGCACCTGGTAACATGATGATAAAGTTGCTATGTGGTTAGTAAAAGCCCAAGTCATTTACTAATATCCTTCAGATCCTACCTGGTCCATCCTACATGATTGACTCTGAACGTCTTCAGGTCATATCAAGATGAGCAATAAATATTAACGTTCCAGCGTTGCCCACACAGAAATGAAAAATCCTGGGAGTGGGGTAGTTGATTATGGAAACATTATTTGATGTTTAAAGCCATCCTTATGCCGTTAATATATCACCGAGCATAACAATACAAAATGTGAAAAGCAACAGTAGTATGTAAAAATGATCTTTTACTTGTTATTTTTAGTGGAATTGTTTTTTTTGCTAATGGCTTCAACATGTGGCTGATCAAACGACTGAACTGGGAAAGGGTGGTTTGAGGCATTTGGTGATATACTGATAGAGTGTGTGTACATAACCCTTTGAAGCCTCTATTGAGGATAAGCAAAATGTACAGAACTTTCCAAGTTTAGGATAATTATTTTAAGATTTTGACTATTTACAATGGATTTAACCAAACAAGTGAGTAACATTGCAGTCTTTATTTTGCAGCATCTGTAAACATTTGCTAGAAGACAACAGAATACATCAGACAAAATATCATTAAAAGAATCAAGCTTTATTATGGTACCGGGAGTGGGGGTGTAACAATCAGTATGGTTGCATACTACTTGTCACTCGGAGACCCACACACTGAAGGAGTGGGTGAGTAGCATATTTATACACACAAAACGAGAAGCACACAAGGGTGATCATGATACATAATACAAACGGTCTTACAGTTGGTCAAGAGTCAAGTTATTCTTATCTAATGCCAACACATGTACAAGTGGCCATTATGTCAGTTACTGGTTTAACCACATTTTACTTCGGAGTCACGTGAGTGACTACGTGAAGAACCCCGCCAGGACGCATGCGTGTCATATCGCTACACGCATTGCAACGAGTCACAGCAGGGGGAACGACGTTCCCCTTAGCGGCAAAAATTGAAAGCCGGGAACAGCAGGTAAGGAGACTCTGCGTTCCTTCCACTTACCTTACAGGTGGAGACATGGACCAGATCCACGAAGGCTGTGGAAAAGCTGGCGGGGGAGAACCGCGGAGTTGCGGGCAGCCGGCAGCAGCAGCCAACGGCACGCCAATCTCCCATTATGGGAACAGCTGTGCCCGACTTCGCTCCCACACCAGCCATGGCCGGGCCGTAAAGCAAAGCAAAAAACTAACAGAGTCGTTGACTCCGATGAGTCCGACTCTGAATAGCAGCGAGCGGCCAGTGCCCGTGCGCAATGGGGCCGATTGGAGCGGCTTTAGGAGCAGCCGCGAGCGGCAAGTGCCCGTGCGCATTGGAGCCGGTTGGTGCGGCTGGGAGCGGGGAACAAAGCAGCCGCGACGGCCAGTGCCCGTGAGCATTGGAGCCGGTTGGAGCGGCTGCAGGAACTGGAGCAGGAGTGGCTTCAGCAGTAGCGGCTTCAGGAGCAGCCGCGATGGCCAGTGACCATGAGGTGCTGAGGTGGCCAGTGCTAATCACAGGGGGCAGCTAGTAAGTCCTACAGCAGTACCTTTTGTAGGGCTGCACAGTGTTTCTCCCTCATCAGAGGGGAGTATAGGGGGTCAATTCTGGGCTGAACCTGAAGAGGGGTGCTGAACATATCCCTAGTGCACATGGGGTGCAAGAAAACCTATTGGAAGACACTTACCATCAGGGAACTGCAAAACAGTGAATGTTCCCAGTATTAACCAGAATATTTGAAAATATGGCAGGGCCAGGGACTTGAAACAACAGAAAGTTCTGAGTCCTAACAGCGGGAATTACGGGTTTCGCCCGCATAATAAACAAAAAAGACATGACACAAGATCACCAGGATGCACTGGCTTTATTTTGCAACTACCAATACGAGTAAACAGCATTAGGAAGAAGTGCCATCCAACCGGCTTTAGACCCTAATTTGCAGGCCTGGAACCTCCAAACCACCAATATTACTATTTGGAGGCAACTTATCAAAACAGGTAAAAGAACTTGACAAAGAGGGTAAAACCCTGGGGCTCATTAAAGCAACGTCTAAAAACTACTTCCTGGGGAATGCGCTAACCCTCAACACCAACCCAACTACAGATCCAGACACCGGCACCTCAACATCCACAGAGGATGCCGAAAAAGTAACAAACCTACTAATAGTAACCATGGAGGTAGGTGGGTCTGGTTCCTTACGAGGTTGGTGGGAGATTACAATTCTATCTGGATGCATGGAATAAATTAACTACCGACACTTATATTTTCAGAAGTATAGGGTTATACCGTAGAATTTATACAAAACATAATCCTCCAGTTCAGCATGTACCGAACCAAATGTTCGTGCTTACAGGCAAAGAAAAAATCAAAAGCGCATGCTGAACTACAGTGCCCATATAAAAAAGGAGTAATGGAGGATATCCAACACGAATCACAGGAATTCGTGTCCAAAATCTTTATCAAATAAAATAGATGGTGGTTGCCACATCATCATAGATTTGACTAATTTGAATACTTTTGTACTTTATATTCATTACTAGGTGGGAACCTTTGTTACTGCTAAGCAATTGATTCCTATGTTACTACATGGCAAGCATCGTATTAAAAAATGCTTACTATGCAGTACCCATTAGAGGTGACCACAGATGTTACTTAACACAATAGATCATCTGCGGTTCACCCTTAACACAGTTCACATGTCAGTGACTTTGCCGAAAGAAAAGGTTACAGCCTTAATGGAGGCTTGCAGCAAAACAAAACCATCCATTAGACTGGTAGCAAGAATAATTGGCATTATAGTGGCTGCGTTTCCAGCCACACAAATCGGACCTTTACATTATCAAAAATTACAGAGGGCAAACATTCGTGCACTCAAAAAATATGGGGGTCATTCCGACAGACCAATGAAGCTACCAACAGAGACCACAATGGAACTAAAATGGTGGAAACATAACATTAGGCATTGTTCCGATCCAAACATTATCAGCTACCCGTCTATGGAACTACATACTGATGCCAGTGCACTTGGATGGGATGCTACCAATTCCATCTCCAGCTGTGGGGGAGATGGAATGCACAGGAGGCATCATTATTACAAACACTGGGCATAAGCTACCTGGGAGTGTTGAGTGCATTCCATGGCTTTAAGTCATATTGTTCTGGGTTATTTCACCAGCATGTTAGACTACAAATTAACAACACCACCGTGGTAGCAGATATCAACCATATGGGTGGAAACAAATCAACATCATGTGACAATCTGGCCAACACAATTTGCCAATAGTGTATCCAGAGAGATATTTGGATATCAGCTACCTACTTACTAGGTAAACTGAATTTAGTGGCAGATAACAGGTCACGCTAATTCTATGAAAAACACTGAATGGATGTTGGATAAAAAATGTATTGCTGAAATTACAGCATGGTATGGAACACCAGATATCGACCTATTCGCATCCATGCTCTCACCAGTTATCGAATTATGTTCATGGGAACCAGAACCTGGGGCAGTGGCTACAGATGCATTTTTGCTGCATTGGGGGACTATTTATTTATGCATTCCCTCCTTCTGCCTCATCAGTCGGGTATTTAGGAATATACAGTAGACTCCGCGGCTGATATTTTGATAGTACCCGATTGGCCTATTCAACCATGGGTCCCGGTGATACACGACGGTTTTAGAACCATGCATCACCATCCATCATAGACATAATTTACTGGTTCTTCCCGCAACAAGGGGTAGTTACCCATGTCATAATTATATAAACTTATTAATTTATAGAGTTGAAAGCACCTCTACTACACCTGGGACTGACGGACCGAACAGTGGATATTATTTCAGCGGCCCACAGACAGTCCACCAAAAACCAGTACTTGGTGTCTTCAAGAAATGGGAAGTACTGTCACAACAATAAACATCACCCACAGATCTATGAACATCCCGTCTGTTCTGGAATTCCTGACAAGCCTCCATTACGATGAGAGGCTCAGTCATAGTGCCATCAACTGTGCCAGAAGTGCTCTGTCAACATACCTGTGGCAAGGAACAGAGCGGCATTCTGTTGGGACACACCCTGGTAACCAAACTCATGAGGGGCAGTTTAATGTTAATCCCCAAGAACCAGGTACTCCCAAATATGGGATGTGAGCATTGTACTGACCATGTTAAGAAACTGGTCTCCAGCTACAGCTCTGTCCCTACAGAAACTGACTATGAAAACAGTCATGCTGATGGCCTTGGTCACGGCACAAAGGGTCCAGTCACTACAGAAACTAAGGCTGGACAACATGATTATTTCATCTGGAAATTTAACTTTTCACATCAATGAAATAGTCAAACAGAACAGACAGGGGTCAACAGGCCTAAAAACAGAATTCAGGGCCTACCCGACAGATGGTCGTCTCTGTATTGTAACACACTTACTATTATATATGGAGTATATGGAGTAAGATCATCAGAGGGAAAGAAATGTCACTTTAACCAGCTACAAACAGCCACTCAAAACAGTGACAGTCCAGACCATCTCTAGATGGCTAAAACAGGTCTTAATAAAGGCTGGAGTAGACACTAGCATTTTTAAATCTCACTCCACCAGGGCTGCAGCTACATCGGCAGCTATGAAGTTGGACTTCCTATGGGCCAAATCCTCAAGACAGCAGGATGGTCAACGGAGGAAACTTTCCAATGACTTTATAACAAACCAGTCATTGAACCTGGAACATTTGCAGAAACAAATTTAAGTTCTGTAATATAATTTACCCCATAAATAGGGGCAATAATTGGTGTTAATATATTTATCGTTGGGTTTCAATATCGTATTGATGTCTAATGATGTTAACTCTATTCTCCCCATAATCAAGGCAGATGTGTTGCATGGAATCGTTTCCACGGCATGAAATCACAGAGCTTTAAAATCTTCACGTAATCTTCGCGTGACTCTGAAGTAAAATAGTAAGATTAAACGAGAACTTACCAGTTTGAAGTTTGATCGTTATTTTATGAGGAGTAACGTTGAGGGAATACGTGCCCTCCGCTCCCACCCTTGATCATATACTCAACTGGTATCTCTTCTCTAATCTTACTATGTTTAGTCATTACAGTTATCTGTGATTTCACACCGCTGCTTTGAAGAATGACACGCATGCGTCCTGGCGGGGTTCTTCATGTATTCCCTCAACGTTACTCCTCATAAAATAACGATCAAACTTCAAACTGGTAAGTTCTCGTTTAATCTTACTATTTTCCCTCATACTCAGCACTCACGACCCAATTTCTAGACACGTCACCTTCTGCACTTCTCCATTCCCCAGTTACTTCCCATATTATCAGTGTAACTAATCAGATGTTTCCTCCCACGGCCTAACGGTACCGTTCAGTTTGTCCAAGGTTAAACACAGTTTAAGGATAAGGGGGAAATCTTTTAGGACCGAGATGAGGAAAAAAAATTTCACACAGGGAGTGGTGAATCTCTGGAATTCTCTGCCACAGAAGGTAGTTGAGGCCAGTTCATTGGCTATATTTAAGAGGGAGTTAGATGTGGCCCTTGTGGCTAAAGGGATCAGGGGGTATGGAGAGAAGGTAGGTACAGGATACTGAGTTGGGTGATCAGCCATGATCATATTGAATGGCGGTGCAGGCTCGAAGGGCCGAATGGCCTACTCCTGCACCTATTTTCTATGTTTCTATGTTTCTATGTTAGTCATTAGCCTGTAGCCTGCATTAGGAAGTAAGCCTTGCCAATCTTCCCAATCTTAATTGTGTAATGCCTCTATGCTCAGCTCCTAATCTAGAGCATAGGTCAAGTAAAATATTTCAATGTTCAGCACTTAATCAAGCATAGAGGTATATAGGTAAAGCATTTAAAATTTATCCTTCACACTATGTAAGGCAGCAGCTCTACTGCTGCGCCACGTTGTCGCCCATATTAATATTTCATGAAGAAGGGTTTCGGCCAGAAACGTTGCCTATTTCCTTCGCTCCATAGATGCTGCTGCACCCGCTGAGTTTCTCCAGCACTTTTGTCTACCTTAATATTTCATGATTTGACTTGCTGAGTTCCTCCAGCATCTTGTGCTTTGCACAAGGTTCCACAATCCGCAGTTCCTTGTGCCACCACTAGTTTGCTTGCCTTGCCCATTTGAGGCCAAAGCAATAGCAAAAATCTAAATCTTTGTCCCCAGCAACCCTTTGATCAATCTATTGTTAATGGCAGGGGATTACATCAATCCTAATAATTACTATTTATTTGATTATTTCACACAAAGTTCTTTCAAGTGAAGAGCTTCTTGTAAAATAATCAAGTTAACATATATTTCAAATTAGCAGACAGAAATATCCTTGTTGCACTGCACCGTTCTTCATATAAAATAAAATGAACAAGTAGTAGGTGAGGTAAAGTCTGCATCTCACAGCTAAATGAGCCACAAGTGGGTCTTCAGCTGCTAGGAATGCTTGGCAATCGGGCCAGACATGCGGTAACACATATTGCAAAACAATTGACTACAGAGCTGTCGGCCTCTCTACCAACTAACCCCAAACAGCTGCATTTTTAAGAAGTCAAAAAAAAACAAGCACTGCTTTTCCCTAACTGCTTTGACACAAACTAAATCCTGCGTATGGTTTTTGCATTATAACGCAGTATATAATTGTCAGCGTCATGGAGACATTCAAAACAGATTGGAAACAGACCCTTCAGCCCAGCTCTTCCAAGATGCCTCAACCAACCTGGTCCTATTTACTTACACCTGATCCATAGAAAAAAACCCATAGTAACATTAAAAAATAGGTGCAGGAGTAGGCCATTTGGCCCTTCAAGCCAGCACCGCCAATCAATATGATCATGGCTGATCATCTAAAATCAGTACCCCATTCCTGCTTTATCCCCATATCCCTTGATTTCTTTAGCTCAAAGAGCTAAATCTAATTCTCTCTTGAAAACATCCAATGAATTAGCCTCCACTGCCTTCTTTCTGTGGCAGAGAATTCCACAGATTCACAACTTTGGGTGAAAAAGTTTTTCCTCATCTTAATCCTAAATGGCCTACCCCTTACTCTCAAACTGTGACCCCTGGTTCTGGACTCCCCCACATCGGGAACATTTTTCCTGCATCTAGCCTGTCCAATCCTTTAAGAATTTTATATGTTTCTATAAGATTCCATACTTCTAAATTCCAGTGAATACAAGCCCATTCGACTCCATCTTTCATCATATGTCAGTCCCACCATCCCGGGAATTAACCTGGTGAACCTACACAGCACTCCCTCAAATGCAATAATGTCCTTCCTCAAATTAGGAGACCAAAATTGCGCACAATACTCCAGATGCGGTCTCACCAGGGCCCTGGGCACAACAATAAACATCACCACAGATTTATGAACATCCCGTCTGTTCTGGAATTCCTGGCAAGCCTCCATTAGGATGAGAGGCTCAGTCATAGTGCCATCAACTGTGCCAGAAGTGCTCTGTCAACAAACCTGTGACAAGGAAAAGAGCGGCATTCTGTTGGGACACACCCTGGTAACCAAACTCATGAGGGGCATTATAATGTTAATCCCCAAGAACCAGGTACTCCCAAATATGGGATGTGAGCATTGTACTGACCATGTTAAGAAACTGGTCTCCAGCTACAGCTCTGTCCCTACAGAAACTGACTATGAAAACAGTCATGCTGATGGCCTTGGTCACGGCACTAAGGGTCCAGTCGCTACAGAAACTAAGGCTGGACAACATGATTATTTCATCTGGAAATTTAACTTTTCACATCAATCAAATAGTCAAACAGAACAGACCTAAAAACAGAATTCAGGGCCTACCTGACAGATGGTCGTCTCTGTATTGTAACACACTTACTATTATATATGGAGTATACTAAGATCATCAGAGGGAAAGAAATGTCACTTTAACCAGCTACAAACAGCCACTCAAAACAGTGACAGTCCAGACCATCTCTAGATGGCTAAAACAGGTCCTAATAAAGGCTGGAGTAGACACTAGCATTTTTAAATCTCAGTCCACCAGGGCTGCAGCTACATCGGCAACTATGAGGTTGGACGTTCCTATGGACCAAATCCTTAAGACAGCAGGATGGTCAACGGAGGAAACTTTCCAATGACTTTATACCAAACCAGTCATTGAACCTGGAACATTTGCAGAAACAAATTTAAGTTCTGTAATATAATTTACCCCATAAATAGGGGCAATAATTGGGGTTAATATATTTATCATTGGGTTTCAATATCGTATTGATGTCTAATGATGTTAACTCTATTCTCCCCATAATCAAGGCAGATGTCATGGACTCGTGGCATGGACTCGTTTCCACGGCATGAAATCACAGAGCTTTAAAATCTTCACGTAATCTTCGCGTGACTCTGAAGTAAAATAGTAAGATTAAACGAGAACTTACCAGTTTGAAATTTGATCGTTATTTTATGAGGAGTAACGTTCAGGGATTACGTGCCCTCCGCTCCCACCCTTCATCATATACTCAACTGGTATCTCTTCTCTAATCTTACTATGTTTAGTCATTACAGTTATCTGTGATTTCACACCGCTGCTTTGAAGAATGACACGCATGCGTCCTGGCGGGGTTCTTCACGTATTCCCTCAACGTTACTCCTCATAAAATAATGATCAAACTTCAAACTGGTAAGTTCTCGTTTAATCTTACTATTTTCCCTCATACTCAGCACTCACGACCCAATTTCTAGACACGTCACCTTCTGCACTTCTCCATTCCCCAGTTACTTCCCATATTATCAGTGTAACTAATCAGATGTTTCCTCCCACGGCCTAACGGTACCGTTCAGTTTGTCCAAGGTTAAACACAGTTTAAGGATAAGGGGGAAATCTTTTAGGACCGAGATGAGGAAAGAAATTTTCACACAGGGAGTGGTGAATCTCTGGAATTCTCTGCCACAGAAGGTAGTTGAGGCCAGTTCATTGGCTATATTTAAGAGGGAGTTAGATGTGGCCCTTGTGGCTAAAGGGATCAGGGGGTATGGAGAGAAGGCAGGTACAGGATACTGAGTTGGATGATCAGCCATGATCATATTGAATGGCGGTGCAGGCTCGAAGGGCCGAATGGCCTACTCCTGCACCTATTTTCTATGTTTCTATGTTTCTATGTTAGTCATTAGCCTGTAGCCTGCATCAGGAAGTAAGCCTTGCCAATCTTCCCAATCTTAATTGTGTAATGCCTCTATGCTCAGCTCCTAATCTAGAGCATAGGTCAAGTAAAATATTTAAATGTTCAGCACTTAATCAAGCATAGAGGCATATAGGTAAAGCATTTAAAATGTATCCTTCACACATCTTCTTCACACTGTGTAAGGCAGCGAGACAGGCAGCATCCCTGGAGAGAAGGAACAGGTGACGTCTCGGATTGAGACCCTTCTTCAGACGGAAAGTCATGGGAAAGGGAAACGAGAGATATGGACGATGATGTAGAGATAAAGAACAATGAATGAAAGATGCAAAAAAGTAACAACGGTAACATTTTATGTATGGATGTCTCCTTTGAAGAATGTTTTAGTTGTAATTTTGTACCTATGATAAATGTACTTTTTTTAAATGTGCGGCCTCACCAACATCTTGCACAACTGCAACATTATAACTGTGGCATTATTATATAACATTGTAACAAAAGTGTCCAAAGCCAGGAATAATGGTCTTGTAAACAAGGTTCCTCTATCCTGCCTGATAGATAATTGAAGAGAGCGGCTCCTTTGACATTTGTTTCCCACGCCCTGACATTTCCCAACACCGGAAATTGGAGGAACAGAACCTCATATTCCGCCTGGGCAGCTTGCATCCTGATGGCATGAATGTTGAATACTCCCAATTTTGCTAGCACTTGCTGTCTCCTCCCCTTCCTTAACCCTCGAGCTGTCTCCTCCCATCCCCCCGCCCTCGGGCTCCTCCTCCTACCCTTTTTCCTTCCTTCTCCCCTCCCACCCCCCATCAGTCTGAAGAAGGGTTTCAGCCCGAAACGTCGCCTATTTTATTCGCTCCATAGATGCTGCTGCACCCGCTGAGTTTCTCCAGCAATTTTGTGTAGCTTCGATCGTCCAGCATCTGCAGTTCCTTCTTGAACATAATTAAACCTTTTCTAGTTGTCAAATTTCATACAAGCCAGCACCAAATTGTAGGCATATTTGTCCTTTGAATTCACAGCTTTGTGATGCCCACTTTATCTTGGCATGGTTAACTCTTCTTCCATCAGATGTTTTACACCTAACCGA
This sequence comes from Leucoraja erinaceus, assembly GCF_028641065.1. Taxonomy (NCBI): domain Eukaryota; kingdom Metazoa; phylum Chordata; class Chondrichthyes; order Rajiformes; family Rajidae; genus Leucoraja; species Leucoraja erinaceus. The sequence continues at coordinate 73,366,068 of NC_073379.1, read as the reverse complement.
AAGGAAACCTTCAGCACATCTGAGTCTGAAAAAGGGTGTCGACCCAAAACGTCACTCCAGCATTTGTGTCTATCTTCCGCACATCATTTTGGGCTGCTCTCATGCCCAAGTGACATAGATGAAAGGGCAAAACATTAATGTTACAATTAAGTCCGATTTGACAAACCTTTTAAATTAGGTTTCAGTCTCCCTGGGCAGTTGAAAATAACTTTGCACCACAGCATCATGAACAAAGTGGTGGTTTATTTATCAAGATAAATGAATCCTCATTTCAGTAATCTGCAGCAAAGCCCAGTTTAAACTAATGGTGAGAAATGATTTAGGGTGTGAAATAACCATTGTATGCCACCAGCAGCAGAGCCAATTCTGGGATTATGTTCCAAGATTTCCAAAAGTAAGTTGCAATGTGATTAATTGGGGTGGAACTGGGTTCAGAGGTATTTGTGCTAAATGCAATGGAGAAACAGCGGTCATGATGGCCTTTTAACTTTGATCAGGTATAGGATCTCTTCTGAAGAAGGATTTCGGCCCGAAACGTTGCCTATTTCTTTCGCTCCATAGATGCTGCTGCACCCTCTGAGTTTCTCCAGCATTTTTGTGTACCTTCGATTTTCCAGCATCTGCAGTTCCAGCTTAAACAAAGGATCTATTCTTGTGTCGGAAGGAACTGCAGATGCTGATTTACACCAAAGATAGACACAAAGTGCTGGAGTAACTCAACAGGTCAGGCAGCATCTCTGGAGAAAAGTAGGTGACGGTTTGGGTTGAGACGCTTCTATTCTCATCAGTTTGCTGGGTCGACGGTGCATCCTTGCTGGTTGGAGGAACAATTTAACACCTCTTTCCAGCGTAAAATGTCACTTGCACCAGGATGGCTTCAGCGCCAAGTACTGCAACAGGGATGGGGATTCCGAACACTCTGTGGGTGACGGTGAAAGACCTCAGCGAGGGGATGACCTTCTCAATGAATCGTTTCATCAAGAAGCTCCTGCTGGAGATGTGCAAATATAAGGCCGAGGGCATCTACTGCCTCCAGGACTTCCCGGGTAACGGATACTCTGACGTTACCTTCTAGCACACTGGCGGGATGGTAGGAGCTGCTCCACAACTTCTGTGAGTGGGGAATGAAGCTCCGCTGTCGCTGCTGAAAGTGCGGCCACTCTTCACCCTTCCCACCCAGAAGGGACACGTAGTTACACCGCACACGTTCAATCCACATTTTAGCTTAGTTTACAGATACAGCGCAGATACAAGCCCTTCGCCCCCCCTCAAGTCCCGATCACCACACACTAACGCTAGACCTACACACATTATGGATAATTTTACAAATATACCAAGCCAATTAACCTACGTCTGAAGAAGGGTCACGACCCGAAACGACACCCATTCCTTCTCTCCAGAGATGCTGCCTGCCCTGCTAAGTTACTCCATCATTTTGTCTCTAACCAACAAACCTGTAGGTGGAAGTAAACCAGAGATCCCAGAGAAAACCCACACTGGTCACGGGCAGGATGTACAAACGCCATATAAACAGCACCCACTGTCAGTATTAAACCCGGTTCCCTGGCGCTGTAAGGTAGCAACTCTACTGCTGCCGGTCATGGATGTACAACCTTCCTGGCTCATTACGTCCAGGGAGTAGGAAGTTGTGTCGAGGTGACGGATATGTTTGGGATCTGGACAAGCAAGTGTCAGGTGAAGGTGAAGCTGAGGGTGGGTGACAAAGGAACCATCATCCACCCTCTCTCATTGTTCATTAGAGGAGGGCTCCAAGGGTTGATGACACATGCAGGACAGCCCAGGGTGTGTCGCAAGTGTAGCAACACCAGACATACTGCGGCCTAATGCAGCGCAGTCATCTGTAAGAACTGCAAGCAGGAAGGCCACGATACCACGAGGGAAGATTGAAAAGACTAGGCTTGTATTCACTGGAGTTTAGAAGGATGAGGGGATGTCTTATAGAAACATATAAAGTTATAAAAGGACTGGACAAGCTAGATGCAGGAAAAATGTTCCCAATGTTGGGCGAGTCCAGAACCAGGGGCCACAGTTTTAGAATAAAGGGGAGGTCATTTAAGACTGAGGTGAGAAAAAACGTTTTCACCCAGAGAGTTGTGAATTTATGGAATTCCCTGCCACAGAGGGCAATGGAGGCCAAGTCACTGGATGGATTTAAGAGAGAGTTAGATAGAGCTCTAGGGGCTAGTGGAGTCAAGGGATATGGGGAGAAGGCAGGCACGGGTTATGGATAGGGGACAATCAGCAATGATCACAATGAATGGCGGTGCTGGCTCGAAGGGCCGAATGGCTTCCTCCTGCATCTATTTTCTATATCTATGTCTATGTCTATGAGACCAAGGACTGCAGGGAAAGCAGGAACTGCAATCGGCCACCTCTACAGGTCCTGCACTAAACCAGCCTGCACCTTTAAGGTCAAGGGGAAAAGAGTTAATAGGAATCTGAGGGGTCACTTTTTCAAACGCTGGCAGGTGGGACCAGTGTAGCTGGAACATGTTGGCTGGCGTGGGCAAGTAGGGCCGAAGGGACTGTTTCCACACTTTATCACTCTGACTCCATCCATGTACAGGTGATGAGGGGCATTTGCCAACAGCCCCAGGAATGTCGACACAACCCATACCACCACTGAGACCCCAGCAGAAACCGAGACCAGGGGGAGTAAGGATAGCCCAACCACATCGAGCCCCCAATTCCAGACAGGTACACTCAGACCCCTGTCCAGAAGGGAGAGCCAATGGAAGAGGGAATCGGGGAAGAACAAGGAGAAGCATTACAGAGAGTGGTGAAAAGGAAAAAACCCCATCTGAAGTCATTATCTAAGAAGCAAAGGGCAGGTGAGGAAAACAGCACCTGCAAAAAAATATTCCTACCACAGACTGACGCCAGCAATCTCCTCATTGAAGGATGACTTTAATTCAGAAAGCCAACGACCTTTTGCTCGGATCCACGTTCGGTCCACAGATTGATCAACAATGGGGACCCTGCGTGGGGAACCACCATGAGTGACGGTGGGAGAACAAAAAGGGGGGGGGGGTGCACTCCGGTTTTAGAATCCTCTGCCCAGGGGATAAGACCTTGTTTGTTGTGTCCGTTCATTCCAGTTAAGGCGCTGTGTACACGGCTGCCAGCCAACAGTCGTTTGTCTTTTTCTTTTCTTCTTCACTTTTAATTTAAATTTAATTTCATGTTTTCGTGTACCTTGTTGTGACTGTTGGCAGACCAATTTCCCTGCAGGGATGAATAAAGATTTTTCCTAGCGTATCGTATCATATCTGTGACCATTTTGAGTTGGCATCCGCATCCAGAGTCAACCAGAGGAAATGCGAAGCTATGCTCTCCGGTAACTGGCCCGACCCATCTTCCATTCCCTTTACCATCAGGTCTGACTTCTGGAATGAAGCATGCAGGTACAGCAGGCAGTGAAGAAAGCGAATGGCATGTTGGCCTTCATAACAAGAGGAGTTGAGTATAGGAGCAAAGAGGTCCTTCTGCAGTTGTACAGAGCCCTAGTGAGACCACACCTGGAGTATTGTGTGCAGTTTTGGTCCCCTAATTTGAGAAAGGACATTATTGCTATTGAGGAAGTGCTGCGTAGGTTAATTCCAGGAATGGAGCGGCTGGGCTTGTATACTCTGGAGTTCAGAAGGATGAGAGGTGATCTCATTGAAACATATAAGATTATTAATGATTTGGACATGCTAGAGGCAGGAAACATGTTCCCAATGTTTGGGGAATCCAGAATCAGGGGCCACTGTTTAAGAATAAGGGGTAAGCCATTTAGATGAGGAAACACTTTTTCACACAGAGTTGTCAGTCTGTGGAATTCTCTGCCTCAGAGGGCGGTGGAGGCCAGTTCTCTGGATATTTTCAAGAGAGAGCTAGAAAGGGCTCTTAAAGATAGCGGAGTCAGGGGATATGGGGAGAAGGCAGGAACGGGGATTGGGGATAATCAGCCATGATCACATTGGATGGCGGGCCTGAAGTGGGCTTGAAGGGCCGAATGGCCTACTCCTGCACCTATTGTCTATTGAAGGTGTTGGGTATCTGGTATAAGGCATGTGACAAGAATTGGCTGGAGTGAATAGCCAAGGTGAAGCAAAAATTGGGTTTGTAGAAGCAGCTTTCCCTATTGATAACCAAAACAATTTTGATCAGATGTGAGGTGCTCTCAGGGCTGCTGCACTTGGTGCAAGTTTGACCTGTCACCCGCTCCTCCACCATTCAACGTTCATCCGGGGTTCAAAGATGGAGTGGGTTTGAGGGATCATGATGGTTAATGAAGATGTGATCTCAAGAGGGACGGACACATTGTGTGAGCAATGAAGCTGGTTACCCAACTATGGTAGAGGAATAGTGGGGGGCAAGGGGGGAGGGGAGTCTTAGTAGAATTTACTTACAATTAGAAAATTCAACGTTCATGCCGCAACTCAAGAACATTTTGAGGAGATGTTTCTCCAATTTGCCTGTGGTCTCACTCTGACAATGGTGGAGGCCCAGGACAGAAAGGTCAGTGTGGGAATGGCAAGGGGAGTTGACATGGTGAGCAACCGAGGGATCCCGTAAGCCTTGGCTCTCTCGATATTACCTTATGTGCTCGTTACTAGCAAGCAGTGGAAGGCTATTGTTGTAGGAAGTGTAGCTGGCTCATAACTCTAGCCACGCAAGTTCAAAACTGATCTCCGGTGCTGACTGTGGGGAGTTTGCACATTCTCCTTTCATCTGGGTGCTCTGGTTTCAGTTTCCTAAAGACATGCTGTTTGTTCGGTTAATTGGATCCTGTAACTTAACTCCCCACTTGAAGTGCTGCTGGAAGAATCAGCACAGTGCAGAACAATGAGTTAGAGGGATAAAATTGGAAGAATGAGATTGATGGGCTTGCTCTGAGATTTGGCTTAGACCCAATGAGTTGAATCGCCACCTACATTGGTGTAAAACAATGTTTGATTTTGATTGATTACTCGTTTGTGATGTCTTTTTTGTGTTGAAGGTTAATATTAATGTATGTTTTTTCTGCTGGGCTTACAGGGGTGAACAGTTAGAATAACCAAAAAGCACACAGAAAGATGATGAGAGATTATCAAAAGCACAGAAAGAGAAGAACTCCCCAAAAGCAAAGAAAATAAATTTCAGACCAGAAAAAGAAGAGAACATGAGATAAAATGCAAAGGGAATGCTCCGGTAGGCAGCGCGGCTCTGGCCAGCAGCGGCCTCTGCAGCCTGTCCGCGTTTTTTTTATTTTTTGTCTGTGTTTTTATGTAGTTTTTGTTATTTTATGTTGGGGTGTTGTGTGGGGGGGTGGGGGTGGGGGGGGGGGGGGAGGAGAGAAACTTTTGAATCTATCCCTGCACTGGAGACCCGACCTTTTCTCGTCGGGTCTCAGGTGTCGTTGAGGCCGCAACGAGGAGCGGCCTCCAACGGGAAGAAGCCGGGGACTCTGGTGCCGACTCACCGTCGCCGTCGCGGGGCTGGCCGAGTCCGGAGCGGGTGGGGCGGTGGAGGAGCGCTGCTGCTGCTGCCGCTGCTGCTGCTGCTGCTGCTGCTGCTGATGCCGCTGCTGCTGCTGATGCGGAGGCTCCCACGACAGGTCTGTGGACGGTGGCACCGGGAGCCCGCGGCTCCCTGGAGGGGGACCGCTTTTCGGGGCTCCTGCAACGGCGAATTCTCCCGCCCGAGTTGCGGGGTTGAAGAGCTCCTGGAGCGGGGCCTACATCACTGCCCCGCGCGGCTGGAATGGCCGCGGGACTTTGCGAGCGCAAACCGGGGGCTCCACACCAACCCGGTGTGCGACCCTCGCACCACCCGGCGTGGCTTTAATGGCCGCGGGACAATCGCCATCGCCAGCCGGGGGCTTTGACTTTGACTCTGACATCGGGGGGGGGGGGAGAGTGCAGTGGAGAGATAAGTTTTTTTGGCCTTCCATCACAGCTATGTGATGGATGTTTATGTAAAATGTAATTATGTTGTGACTGGGGTCTATTTGTGTGTAATGTATGGCTGCAGAAACGGCATTTCGTTTGGACCTCCAGGGGTCCAAATGACAATTAAATTGACTCTTGACTCTCTTGACTTGACTCTTGAAAGGGTGTGTCAGAGGTAATAACGGGGCTAGTAATTAAATCTACTGGTATTTAAAACTAGTTCTTATTTGCACTTCCCTTTTCTGATAAATGTAATATAAACGAAAAATGAAACTAAGAGAAAGAAATTAAACCAAACAGATAGGATGAGAAAAAGAAAAGGATAACATGCATCCACAAATATAGTATGAGCTGTACCTCTTAGTTGTCTCCCCAGGAGGACACCAATATTTTAAGTGGCAAGTGAAGAGTTCAATGTAGAGCAATTAACTTGTGATTTATAAATGCATTCGATTATTTTCCTGCAGTATGCTTGAGAATGAGCCAGAATTTGTTAGTTAACATGGAAAATATTTGATATTTTAGAAATGCATTTCCCTCTAGATTAACAGGCCACCCATTCTGTGTTTCTTGCAGGGAACAAGAGGAGAGAGAGACTACTGGAGCTGGCCCTGGGATTCAGCATAAACTCCCACAGACAGACAACTTGCTGGCACTCTCTGTCATGACTCACAAATTGATAATGGTCAGATGGGAAAGTCTTGTACAAGACTCTAATCTATACCGAGAGAACTGATGCAGATCAGTTTATTGTCCTATACACCAGGCTGCAATGAAATCTCTTGTTCTCAAGAAACTCATAAGAGTACATAGAATACACGATAATGATAGATACAACAGATTGTACAATGACCAATGCAAAACAGCAAATGGTGCAAAGATTGTCATGGAATCTGATCTAAAAAATACTAGTGCAATAATGGAATAACCAAAGGAGGTACAATTAAGGGGGAGGGAGAGTAAGTGGCAGTACCGCCAGGAAGGGGGTGAGAAACAGGTGATTGGTTCAGGAATTATAGGAAACAACTGCAGATGCTTGTTTATACCGAAGATAGACACAAAATGCTGGAGGAACTGAGCAGGCCAAGCAGCATCTCTTGAGAAAAGGAATAGGTGATCATGAAACATTGATCATAATGCAGACGCCACTGCCTTAACCCTTGCCTGAGGATTCTGTATGGTCCATACAATAAATGGAGGAACCCTCAGGTTGTATAGCGGGGTCAGGTGGGTCAAGTGTGAGCCAGGTTTCAGTGAAACAATGAACACATGAGTCTCTGATCTTGCTTTGAACCAGCAGTCTTGCTCTAAGCTCTTCAAGCTTGTGCTCCAGTGATATGCTGGAGAGGAGGGCACTGGGATCCCTGATATTTTAGCCACACCTGGAGCATTCACACTAACAGCTAAGCTTCTATCATTTGTTTGTACTCATAGCTGTGTCAGTAGCACCGGGCATCATAAACATCAGTACTTCTGAAAGGTGCCTTGATTTAGCGAAGACTGACAGGAGACTTGCAGCATTGGAACAAATGTCTTTCTTTGCACTGAAATGAATAGATAATAAGGAAAAGACGGTCGTGGAAGATTGTTTCAACTGGTCCAAAATGAGCTTCACATAACATATCAGCATTCTCCAGTTCCACCTTAAAGGATTTCTAGAACCTCATGCATTTGCACCAGAGAAGTCTATAATATGTGAGAGGGATTAGTAGAAAATTAGAAAAAAACAAAATCATATTAAATAAAAAAATATTTTTTAAGTGTTATTTGCATATGAGAATAGAAAACAGAAAATAGAAAATATCTTATCTTCATATGGGATATTACAAAGCTCTTTGTAAACACTTAACATCTAACAAGTTAATTTCACCATTGCTGGAAAATTAATAAATAATTGTGCACAGCACGGCCAAAATGATTGAATCATCGGCTCATTATAGCATTGGAGAAGACCCTTCTGTCCATCAAATCCATGCAAGTGGCCTTCAGGGTTTATAGAATGATGTGAATATGAGATATTCGTTAAAATATGAACCAATCGTCAAAATGGCAAAACCTGTTCACAATTTAACTTGCAAGGATACTTTAAGACTATCCAACACCATCATCGAATGTGAGACATTCTGATTCTGTACCTTTGAAGACAATAAATGAGTCTGAACAGGTATCCAGACCCAAAACATCACCTATAAGCTCATAAGGTCATGTGATAGGACCAGAATTAGGCCATTCGGTCTATCAAGTCTACTCCGGCATTCAATCATGGCGAATCTATCCATGTTCTAGAAATGCTGCCTGACCCGCTGAGTTACTCCAGCACTTTGTATCATTAAATGAATGTTCACAGTTAATTGCCATATCATGTATTATCTGATCGTTAAAGGCAAATCCCTGCCACTCAATGTACAGTCTGTCTTGTTGCTTAATATTCTGCTGTTTGTGTATCCAGAGAGCCATCCCTCAACAATGTAAAACAGATATATTTTGGGTGCCTGCCCTCTCTTCTAGGATGCTTTAAGACCATCCACATGAACTACTTCATCCAGCAAAGGTGTTTGCATATTCAGAGGTGGCTTGGCAGCTACAGTGTGTTCATTGTAAATATGTAATTCTGAAAAGTTACCTTTCTACACTCAAATGTTGAAACTAAGTAGGTAATTATACCTAATAAAGTGGAGCTACAGATGCTGGTTTGTGCCAAAGATAGACTCAAAATTCTGGAGTAACTCAGTGGAGAAAATGGATAGGTGACCCAAGGAAGGGTCCCGACCTGAAACTTTACGTATCCATTTTCTCCAGAGATGCTGCCTGAGCCATTGAGTTACTCCAGCATTTACACAATTATACCCATTGAAACTGGAGTTAATTGGTTATTGGAGTAACTCAGCGGGACACGCAGCATCTCTGGAGAGAAGGAATGGGTGACGTTTTGGGTCGAGACCCTTCTTCAGACTGGTTAGGGAGGGATAAGGGAAACAAGAGGTATAGGCGATGATGTAGAGAGATAAAGAACAATGAATGAAAGATATGCAAAAAAGTAACAACGATTATGGAAACAGGAGCCCCCTAGATTGATTGATATAATTTAATTGCCACACAACCAGGGTCGGTGGAATTTGGGTTGCCAGCAGCGGTACAGTAATAAAGAACACACAACCACAATAAAAATGTTACACAAACATCCACCGCAGCATTCATCACTGTGGTGGAAGGCACAGAATTTGGCCATTCCTCCTCCATTTTCCCCCGTGGTCGGGACCTCCACCCTCCACAGCCGTTGCTGCGGGCGTCCAGATGGTAAGGGACAAAGTCAAAGTCAAGGTGAGTCCAGGATCGGCTCTTCCCAACCAGAGACCGCGGCTTCAGGCTGGTGTAGGCCGCAGGCCGGCGGTTAAAGTTTTAAAGTACCTAGTCCTTACCTTTCACCCCATCGGCTGTTGCATACACACATAATCCTCTGAAATTTCCGCCACCTCCAACGGGATCCTACCACTAGCCACATTTTCCCATCTCCACCCCTTTCTGCCTTCAACAGAGACCGTTCCCTCCGCAACTCCGTGGTTAACTCATCCCTTCCCACCCAAACCACTCCCTCCCCAGGTATCTTCCCCTACAACTGCAGAATATGCAACAGCTGTCCCCATACTTCCTCCCTCGACTCTGTCCAGGGACCCCGACAGTTCTTTCAGGTTGGGCAGAGGCTAACTTGCACCTCCTCCAACCTCATCCACTGTATCCATTGTTCCAGATATGGACTCAAACATTGGTGAGACCAAACGTAGACTGGGCGATCTTTTTGCTGAACACCTACCTGATCTTCCGGTTGCTAAACACTTTAATTATCCTTTCCATTCCTTTCTGGCCTAGGTCTCCTCCATTGTCAGAGTGAGGCTAAATGGAAATTGGAGGAACAGCATCTCATATTTTGCTTGGGTAGCTTACAGTCCAGTGGTATGAATATTGATTTCTCTAATTTAAGGCAGCCCCGGCATTCCCTCTCTCTCTATCCCTCCCCACCCAAGTCACACTAGCTTCTAGTTTTCACCTAACAAACAGCTAACAATGACCTGTTACCTTTATTATCCTTACTTTTTTGCATATCTTTCATTCATTGTTCTTTGTGTCTCTACATCATCGCTTATATCTATTTCCCTTATCCCTAATCAGTCTGAAGTAGGATCTCGACCCGAAATATCACCGATTCCTTCTCTCCAGAGATGTTGCCTGTCCCACTGAGTTACTCCAGTTTTTTGTGTCCATTTGGTTTAAACCAGCATCTGCAGTTCCTTCCTACAAGTTAATTGTTTATTGTCATCTTTGTGCAGAAAAAAATTCAATGTAGTTTGAGATTGGAGATTCGACTGAGACGATCTCCAAGAGAATGCTCGCTTCTCCTGATGAATAAAGACTTAATGTCTACAACTTCAGTGCCCCTTCACAAGACACAATATGACCATCAAGAAGAGCTAGTTGATGTTGGTAATTGGTAATTGTTTGAAGGATGCTTGTTGGTCAGGATACCTGGAGAATTCTTTCTTATTCCTCAAGTGGTGCCATAAGCCAATTGAATATGTAGGCAGTTTAGGGTCACCTTTAATATGTTTAGAGTCACCATTAATAAAGCATCACCTTCTCAGTACAATATGAGAATGCAAGTCTAAATCATGGGCCAAAATTGCATGAGTTGAAGCCTGATGTGCATAACAGGGTTGTGGCCACTGGCATTATCCAGGGTGGCCCCATCAAATACAAAGGGTCAATTAATGCCTTAGCTACTGTCTCTGATTTTTGGTTGGCTTTGCACAAGAAGCAGTTTCAAAATGTGGCCCCAGTGGACACAACTTTGGGGTAACATAAAGCTACTTCATCTACCTCATATGAATGTGATGCTGCAAATTTTCCATTCCAATCAATCAGAACTGTCATTGATTTGGAATAAAAATGGGACAAATATGATAGATGTCATTTTATAAAGCATGATTTCAATGTTGTAACATATATTAAAAAAAAATTGATATTAGTCTTAGAAACAAAGAATTGCAGATGCAGATACACATAAAAGGCACAACGTGCTGGAGAACATGGATAGGTGACTTTTCTTCAGACTGAAGAAGAGTCCTGACCCAAAATGCCACCCATCCATATTCTCCAAGGATGCTGCCTGACCCGCTGAGTTACTCCTGCACTTTGTGCCCTTTTTATGTATTATTCTTGATTTTGCTACCTTGTAAGACTCTGCTAATTTCATGCTGCAGTGAAAAATAAAGAGATTATTAGAAAAAACAATCAAACAACAATCTTCCTCCAAAATATATATTAATTCACTGATCTTCACTAAATTAAAATTACATGGGTGATGGAGATTTCTATGGCTATTGAGAAACATAATGAATAAAGTGAAATTTCTTTAAACATCAAGTAAAAGCCAATAAATGAAAAAAGAGAGTAGAAACAAAGAAATGCTGATGCTGGTTTATACCAAAGATGCGCACAATGCTGGGGTAACTCAGCTGGTCAGGAGAAAAAGGATAGGTGACATTCTAATATTCGTATATCTCACCTATATATTTCCCCTTTCCTCCCCTCTCCTCCTTCCTCTATCCTAGCCATTTAACCAGTTCCACAGTTCACCACATTGTATCCCACTTGAGATCACACCTTCCCTTGCCACCAACTGGCCTAGGAGGGCACCACCATGCCTGAGGTCATTTGTTGCTGGCCTGATTTGTCCTGGTCTTTTCTCACCTCCAGCTCTTTCTCCACCACACCACCCCCCTATGTTTTCAGTTGAAAGAGGGTACCGGCACAAAACTTCACCTATCCTTTTCTCCAGAGATGCTGCCTGACCCGATGAGTTACTCCAGTACTTTGTGTCTATCTTTACATTTAATAAAAGATTTGCATTTATGTTTAAGAAAGAACTGCAGATGCTGGAAAAATCGAAGGTAGACAACAATGCTGGAGAAACTTAGCAGGTGAGGCAGCATCTATGGAAAGAAGGAATAGGTGATGTTTCAGGTCGAGACCCTTCTTCACACTGATGTGGGGCGAGAAGGAGAAAGGAAGAGGTGGAGACAGTAGGCTGTGGGAGAGCTGGGAAGGCGAGGGGAAAAAGAGGGAAAAAGCAAGGACTACCTGAAATTAGAGAAGTCATTGTTCATACCGCTGGGGTGTAAACTACCCAAGCACAATATGAGGTGTTGCTCCTCCAATTTGCGGTGGGACTCACTCTGGCCATGGAGGAGGCCCAGGACAGAAAGGTAGGATTTGGAATGGGAGGGGGAGTTGAAGTGCTGAGCCACCGGGAGATCAGGTTGGTTATTGTGAACTGAGCGGAGGTGTTGGGCGAAGCGATTGCCAAGCCTACGCTTGGTCTCGCCGATGTAGAGCAGTTGACACCTGGAACAGTGGATGCAATAGATGAGGTTGGAGGAGGTGCAGGTGAACCTCTGCCTCACCTGGAATGACTGCTTGGGTCCTTGGATGGAGTCGAGGGGAGAGGTAAAGTGACAAGTGTAGCATTTCCTGCGGTTGCAAGGGTAAGTACCAGGGGAGGGGGTGGGAAGGAATAAATTGACCAGGGAGTTACGGAGGGAACGGCCTCTGCGGAAAGCAGAAAGGGGGGGAGATGAGAAGATGTGGCCAGTGGTAGGATCCCATTGGTGGTGGCGAAAATGTCAGAGGATTATGTGTTGTATGTGAGGGCTGGTAGAGTAGAAGTTGAGGAGAAGGGGGACTCTGTCCTTGTTATGAGGGTGGGATGGGGAGTGAGAGCAGAGCTACGTGATATAGGGGAGACCCTGGTGAGAGCCTCATCTATAGCAGTACATTTATGTACATTTATGTACTGCTTTTCATAACACCAAGATGCTTCAATGCACTTTGGTGCTCATGAGCACGTGAAGTGCAACCACTGTTGTAATGTTGGGAGTTTATAAAGCACAACATACAAATAGGCGCCACACTTGCTCGCAGGCAGATAATGGAGTTGTGCTGAGTTTTGCCATTACTTTTCTGATTGGAACCACAACTGATCAGTAAATTAAAGGACTGCAAACCCCAGGCTTCCCACATGTTCTGTGAAAACCCGCCTGGTTCCTATCCACAGATTTAGAAAGTAAAATTGGGTCGGGCTCAGTCCATTATCGACTCCATATGATGTATATTCAATTCAATTCAATTCAATTCAATTCAATTCAACTTTAATGTCATGGCACAAATACAAGTATCAGTACAACGAAATGCAGTTTTGCGTCAGACCGTAGTAGTTGTACATAAAGAGAAAAAAACAAGAAAAAAATAGAAAGAGAGAAGATACAGAATAATCAGGAAATACAGAATGATTAAACAAAGGGGGACGGAGGGACCAGAGAAGTCTATCGTCGGGACTCCGAGTTCAGCAGTGTGATTGTGTTGTTATAGAAGCTTTTCCTCATCCTGCTGGTACGTGACCTGAGGCTCCTGTACCGCCTCCCTGATGGGAGGAGGGCAAACAGTCCATGGTTGGGGTGTGAGGGGTCTTTGATGATCTTCCCAGCCCGACTCAGACACCGCTTTCGGTGGAGGGCATCCATGGCAGGGAGCGGGGCACCGATGATGTGCTGCGCGGTTTTCACCACCCGTTGTAGTGCTTTCCTGTCCGCAGCAGTGCAGCTGCTGTACCATACTGTGAAGCAGGTGGTCAGGATACTCTCTATGGTACAGCGGTAAAAGTTGGTCAGGATCCGGGGGGACAGGTGGGCTTTCTTGAGCCTCCTAAGGAAGTAAAGGCGCTACTGTGCCTTTTTGATCAGCTTGGAGGTGTTGAGGGACCAGGACAAGTCCTCCGAGATATGCACTCCGAGGAATTTATAGCTGGAGACGCGCTCCACCTCAGTCCCGTTGATATGGATGGCGGTATGACTGCCTCCTCTGGTCTGCCTGAAGTCGACAATAATCTCCTTCGTCTTTTTGGAGTTGAGGATGAGGTTATTGTCGGCACACCAGGTGGTCAGGTGCTGGATCTCATCCCTGTAGGCTGACTCATTGTTGTCACTGATCAGTCCTACTACCGTGGTATCGTCAGCAAACTTAATATGTGTGGGTAGGAGATTGGATACACTTTGTGTGTAGCATGGTATCCTGTCTAACACATAGATTCAGATTCAGATTCAGATTCAGATTCAAACTTTATTGTCATTGTGCAGTGTACAGTACAGAGACAACAAAATGCAGTTAGCATCTCCCAAGAAGAGCAACATAGAATAATGAGCAATAAATAAATATATTTACGTGCTGATAGATCATGAAATTAATAGAACAATTGACAATAAATCTTCCACTACCGATTTTGTGTGAGTTTTTAAATACAAATATCCCAAATCAAAAACATACTGGTTAAATATGTAATGTACACACATTAATCAATATCAAAGTTTCCTGGTATTGCTTAACGAGTTTCCAATGGTTAATCCAACAATATGTTTTTTGCCATGTATTAGGTTTAGGTTTATTATTGTCACGTGTACCAAGCAGTGAAAAGCATCAGCAATACAGAGAATCTGGTAGCAGCTACTGTAGGAGCTGTAGTGTAGGACATCACCCCATACTGATATAGATTCAAGATATTTAGAAGCAACATTAAGACAAGTAAAATATGTGTGGCAAATATTTGTGGGTGATCAGGAATCTGAAACTCGTAAGAATTCTACAGTTGTCTCTTACAATAAAATTGCAGTCTTAATGAGAAGAATCTGTTCAATAACAGATACAAATGGTTTTATAATTTTGTAGCACCACCTTTTTACGGGCTGAGAAGAGGATCGAGTTTGATCTTTGCCATGACAGTCAAGGGCCTGTCCCACTTAGGCGGCGTTTTAGGCGAGTGCAGGAGACTTTGCAGGAGAGTGCAGGAGCCTCTTGATCGCCACATGGTCACCACATGGCCGCTGGTGGTCTCTGGTGAGTCTCCTTCATGGTCGCGAGGAGTTCCCGCATTCTGGGAACTAGTCGCGGCCTCAGTATGGTCACCATGGAGAAAATCGATACTTTTGTAGTCGTAGGTGCACTGGTACTGGGGTCACCATGTCGTTATAGGTAGTCGAGGTGGCCATAGGTAGTTTTAGTTCATCTCCTTTGCTGACCAGGCATTTTCATTGGCTCATTGTGGAAAGAAAAACGTAAGCACGAGTTTTTGGAAGCAAGGAAAACCGACCGATAATGTTAAATGCCCGCCAAACTTCACAGCTGTGTATCTCTGGCTTAATAAAAGTTGTCTGGCTTCTTAAAAGTGTCTTCATAGCTTCTCCGCCCTTCTTTCTCCCCCCTTCTCCCCACCCCTCTCCCTGCTCTTTTAAAGGACATATCGTACACTGTGCTACCCGTCTTTAACCTTCCTCTTCATCGCTGTGTGTGTATGTATCACCTCGGCTTTGTGAAATTCAGACAGCGCTCCCCCGCTTTCCCTGGCCCCTGCCTTTGCGATGTGTTTGTATGTGTGTGTGTTCCGCTCTGACGGTCGGGGTTTTTTCAGGTGAGTGCCGTGAGCTTGAAGGCAGTCCGCTGCAAAGTCGCCGAAGTGGGACTGGCCCGTCACTATAATTTATTTTAGAATCAGGCAGCTCCATTAAAAGTAGTCTTAATGGTCGCAATACGTTTGTACCCACAGCTAACATTGGCTATTGTGCAGTTTGCGTATGAATTAATGTTACAGATAGTATTAGCACCTGAAGTTCCCACAAATAGGGCGAAGGTAAAAAGAAGAGACTAAAGCCAGCACCTGATACCAATTAACCATGGCGAGTTATTGCTAACCTGGCCTCCTGGGTGGGCTATAGACTGACTGCTTGCTACCAATAGAAAAAAAACCTTACACACCAATAGACAGCAACGGATTTGAACAAAAATTAGTTGCAGCTTCACACCAGCTGACATCCTCCCTGAAAAGCAGCATGACGGCAGACTCACAGACTGTTCTGTTCTGTTCAAAAGGAATAAAAGGAGAGGCTTTCTTAAAATTGTGAAAGTCGATGTAATTTCTGAAATAGTATTACCAATGCCTGTAACATTACACTTTGGCCAGACAATGAAACTTGCTGCATAAAAAGTAAAATTGGCAAAATGACAAGGTCAGGAACGTTTCTGCAGAGGAAGAACAAAAATCATAAGTTTTTTTTAACCTGCTGTAATTGTTTTCAGATTAAATGGGTTATGCCCACACTGACAAAGATGAATCTCTCTAAGAAATAAAGTGAAAAACACTGCATATGATGGAAATGTGAAACAAATAAATAAAACATGCTTAAACATGCAGCGTTATCATCCAGCAACTGTGGTGTAAACAAAACCGATGATGCTTTGGGTGTAGTAATGGTCCATGATTGTTTAATCTTTACACACATGTTGATTAACCTCACTGTCTATTTCCAGCACTTCCAGCTTCCCTTGTTCCTTCACTTTGAAGCAACTGTATACACAGCTTGAGCAATTTAAGATAGAGCCAATATTTATTCGTTGAGTTCAAATTTTCAGTTCAACTATAACTATCATTTGTGCTATCACACTTAAGTCATAGAGTCTGATCTACACAGAACAAAGCAGGCCCTTTGGGCCAACTCATCCATGACTGCCCCAAATTGCCACACTGAGGTATGGTCATTTACCTGCACCTGCCATGGATACTTGCAAACCTTTAATATTCCTGTACCTAGCCAAGTGTCTTTTAATTGTACCCACCTCTCTGCTTCATCTGGCAGCTCGTTCTATATAAGTGCCATCTTCTGTGAGAAAATGTTGCCCCTCAGGTTGCTTTTAAATCCTTCCCCTCTTACCGTAACCCCATGCCTCTCTACTTTAGAGTTATCTTCCCTGGGGAAAAATACTGGCTATGCCATGAATATTTTAGTAAATTTTTACAAGATCACCCCTCAGCCTCCTACACTTTGTGAAAAGAATTGATAGTATATCCAGCCTCTCCTTATAATTCAAACCCTCCAGTCCTTGCAACATCCTCATAAATTTCCAATTTAAATTACACCATCAACAATGACGGGACTGAGTGCAAGGCAAAAATCAGGAACCTTGAGTCAGTGTCAGAACAACGCCCCAGCCCACCAACAAGATGACAGATTTGAGTTGTTAAACTAAGGAAGTGAGGGGATTAACACAAACTGTCCTTATCAATGGAGCAGCTGTAAAGTTGTCTTGTAGCTTCAGGTTTCTAAGCATCCACAGCAGCAACCTAACCTGGTCCTATCACGCTGATGTGGTGATCGAGAAAACTTACTAAGCATGCCGCTGCATGGTCAATGTAAAAAAAACAAACAACAATGGTCCCAGCACCGACACCTGTGGCACACGACTTGTTACAGGCCTCTAGTCTGGAAAACACCCTCTACCACCATGCTCTCTCGCCCACCATCAAACAAATGTTGTATCCATAAGGCGAATCTAGCCTTCCAGATCAGCCTACTATGCAGTACCTCGTCATAGACATGGCAAAGGTCCATGTAGACAACATCTAAGCACTGCAGGTGTGGTCAATTGACTTCCTGTCTTCGACTGTCTTGGGTTTTCATCCATTTTGTCTTGCCTTTTTCTATCAGCTAGATTTCCCCCCCAGTGACTGATGGAACTCTTTCTTATATGATAACCCGGATATTATTATGACATTTTAAATTATATAAAAGACAACAGTATTTTAAATTCTGACATTTGAAAGTCTCTTGCATGTGTACATAGATGGAAAAGGTTTGGAGGGATATGGACCAGGCACAGGCAAATCAGACCAACTCAGTTTGGCAACTTGGTTGACGTGTATACGTTGAGCCAAATGGCCTGTTTCGTTAGTGTAATCCTCTCTGGAGATAGCAAATAGACGCAGAAAAGAGGAGTAGGTAGAGCCATGCCCATCATAATGAGCAAGAATGGTAAGCAAATTCATCAAAGGTCAGCCCAGGTCAGAGTCAATTCAATCTAGGTTAGTGCCAATGGTTCAATGGTACTTCATTATCACATGTACCTAGGTACAGTGAAATACATTTTTTACATGCAGTTCAGTAAAAATCTTACTATACATATGCATAATTAAACTTAAGTACAAGAGGGTAGGAATAGTAAGACATTACACAGGAGTTGCCGCATTTCCAGCACCATTTTACAGTCTCACACGGCCACCGCTCAGCCTCCATGCACTGGGGCACTTCCTGCAGCTGACCTCGGAACACAGAGCCCCTCAGAGTGTGTGGAAGATAAGACCACCCACCCGTTCACCGGCCCCATTCTTTCCCTGTGTCCGCCGCCGCCGCCATCTTGGATCGGTCAAAATAAATGACTCAAAAAAAAAGAGATTGAGTAGCCAAGTGTGCAGAATATTGCAGTGATATCAAGAAGACAATGTCGGGTGCAATTAGAGACAAATGTATTGATTCATTTGACCCGGTGAATCTCAATGCTTTGGTCTGTCATAAAACAAAATTGATGGGGTTGAAATTAATTTGTATGGCAAACATCTTTATAGACAAAATCAAATACAATTCAGTACTTTCTCCAAACTTTGCCAGTAATGAAGAATTCATTCACACAATTGCACAGGAAAACAGAAGGAAAAGTAGGCCATTCAACCCCGTGAGTCTACTACTCAATATGATCCAAGCTAATCATTTGTTTCAATATCATAATTCTACTCTCTCCCCTGAACCTCTTTGAAAATGAATGGTGAAGAAATTAGATCAATATTCTTTGTACAGGTAGTTTATAAGAATGAGGGAAAATGTTACTGAAACATCAAGATCCTAAAAGGGACTTTATAGGCAGATGTTGAGTTATTTTAACAAGTGGAATAATCTCAAATGAGGATACATGCACGACAAGAGGGGATCATTTAAAACTACTTCTTTCAGTTGATGAATTTCCGGAATTCCTTGCCTCAGGGGGCTGTAGAGACTAGATCAATATAGTATTTAAAGTGGAGCTAGAAATTTGCTTAAGACTGGGGAAGTTTTGTGCTATGGTGAACTAGTCTAGAAGAGGAGGCAGGGCCTGGGCAGACCAGCCATTGAATGGCAGAGCAGGTTTGAGGGGCCAGGTGACCTACTCCTGCTCCTTTTGTTCTTATCTTCATACGTTTATCTTTATTTGTATTTTTCTTTTGCATCACCCATCGCAGCTAACATCACTGGGGTCAAATGGAATGCAACGTGGAACAGATTTCTGCTAATCGTTCAGGTAAAATCTTCCTTTTGCTTTGTGGGGGTCTGCAATGCATTGGCATTTGCTGTGGGCAGGCATCCAACTCTTCCAGCATGATCTTCAGGTCAACAATGATAAAGCAGGTTGGCACTGCCCTCTCCATCTCATCACTTTTACAAATTTAAACATCAAAATTACATGAGCACCACCATTTAAAGTAATGACATCAAATTATGCAGCATTGTTTATTGCAGTGCATACAACTCAAAGAAGTACTTGCAGTAAATTTGCACAAAAGAAAATATTGTGAATGGTACTCCCAAGTCATAGAATCGTTGTCATATAGCATGGAAACAGGCCCTTCAGCCCATCTCATCCACATTGGCCAAGATATCCCAACAAGATATCCTATGTATCTATGTTTGACCCATATCCCTTTAAACCCTATTTTTTTAAAGCTATTATAGTACCTACCTCAACTATCACCGCTGGCTGCTCATGTCATATACCCACCCACCCACTCTGAGTGAAAACAATGTTCCTTAGTCTCCTATTAAATCTTGCCTCCACTCACCTTAAACCTATTTCCTCATGTTTTTGATTCCCCTACCCTGGGAAATGGCTCAGTATATTCACCCTCTCTATCCCACTTTTGATTTTATACAACTTTGGAAGATCATTCCTGAGCCAATGTCCAAAATCCTAGCCTGCCCAACCTCTCCATTGGGAAAACCACAGGGAACACACAAGGAACACAGAGTCTATACAGGGGACACAAATTAAAATCAACCTCAAACAGTGTATGGACCAAATTGATACAAGAATCTCCCACTCCACCATTTTAGTGCACATTTTTACTTGTGGATGAATTTCTACCCTTAGGACTTTACACAGACTTAAGCAACAGGACTATTAGGGTATGTAAGTATTCAGACAGCGTATTTGAGAGAGGTGAAAAATAACTTCCGAACAATGAGTCTCACATTTGGAAAGTAGGAATGATAAGATCAGTGAGAATAAATGGGACAAAGGTTGCACTGAATTGGGTTGAGAGGGAGTGGTGCATTCAAGGGGCCATAAGAGGTTATTTGCTGGGTCCTGGTTAAGGAATAGATAAAGGTTAAATTGTATGATCACACTGCTTTAGGCAAGGAATGGCGGTGTGGGGAACTCTGGGTCAGGTGGTCAAACCACCGTGTCACCTCGCAGGCACAATTCACTAACTTTTAGATAAGGGTCACATTTGGTTTGAAGGATGTTGACTGTTCATTGTACTTTGAAACCAGAAATGGAGCAGCTCATCCAAAAGGCATTTCAAACTAATCTCTATTGTTAATCTCTATGTTGTGAAATTTGCAAAAAAGTTCATTTGCCAAAGGGCTTTCTTAACTGGGATATATCCAAGGTTACCCAGTCTGTTTAACAGACAGTGTTTGCCGTTCATTGCATTCCAAATTGCAGATTTCACTTTCCACTCTTACTCATACGCACAGTACCGAACATGTATGCACACGCATTAACACATGTGCATATCCACATGAGTATAATATATTAATCTTGGAAACTTTACTGTGATTGTCAAAAAGAAAAACCTGTTCCAACAAAATCTGAAGGACAAGCTAAATCATGCAGTACATGGTATACGGAAAATTAATATTATCCATCCTTCTCAAGGACAAGATACAGTATTTATTGGCTTCATCTGTATGCCATAAAATATATCGTAGTATACTCTAACATTTGACTTCCTCAAATTCATCCCTCTTCAAATTTTTCATTAGGTTTGTACGTCTTTTACAAAACCTGTCAGCAGTATGACAGTAAGCAGCACACTCTCAAAATAATGCAAGATTGCTCACTATTCTTTGGAATAAAAACTGCTATGTGGAAATATTATTACTTATTTTTCCTCGAATAAATCTGCATCAGCATCAGACTCAGTGCAATATTTACCATGCAGCATGGATGAAGCGTCATCATACATAAATAAACACATTCATGTCCCATTTGCTGTAGTCAAGAGCTTTTGCAAACATCTGTGGATGTGTCAAAATAATGACAATCCTGTTACCTTTTATTACATAGACCAGCTATTGCTGTTGTACTTCACCTGGTTTGATTGGAATGAGATTGCATTGAAACTGCAGTTCTGGTTTATTTGGATATCATAATAAAACCAAGAAAGCTGTGTGAAAAGTGGGCAGCTAGTAAATATATAAACTTGCATTCATTCACTGCAACAACAATTTAAAAAAAGCAATTCAGGCACTGTTTACCATTTTCACCGACCACATCCAAACACTTCCTTTATACGGGTAGAAACAGCTGAAGAATGCAAGCGATACGCAGCACAATAGGTTACAGCACATACACCATGGAACTGACAAGATTCATTGCTTATGTCATAATGTTAGGCACACTGAGTGGAATTTAGATACAATCGACCACTGAAAGCCCAGCATGTTGAGGATGAGGAGCACATGTTCATATTGGTTACTGATGGTAGCATGCCACCTAACTTTTAATAAACTGTGAGGGAGCAATGATTACAAATGAGACTCAAAGATTAGGAAGGAGAAAGAACCCAGTTAGTATTTACTCAAATTGGCACCCACAATTTTTTTTAAAAAGTCACCATATTTCAAAATAATTAATTGAATGGGAAGTTATTTTTGGCCTTGCAGAGAAATGTAATAAGGGGATGTATACATTTTATTTCATTTCTTTAGCATGGAAAGGTTAACTAAAATGATGTTGATGACATAATACATTTTTGCTATCCTTCCATGATCCTTTATCCTTTACATTATCAGTAATGAGGTGCCAGTTAGTTTAACACTGGTGCAGAAATAATAACCAAGGGTAGAATTCATGGATAAATATGGATTGATTTGAGATGGTTAATATAGACTTGTTAGCGAGAAATAATCTCCAATATATTGACACAAAAAACTGTAGACACTGGAATATTGATCAAAACACAAAGTGCAGGAGGATTTCAGTGGGTCAGGCAGCATCTGTGGAGGGAATGAACAAACAACGTTTTTTCAGACTCTTCTTCAAATTCAGGTTTGAAGAAGGATCCTGACCCGAAATGTCTGTCCATTCCCTGCACAGATGCTGCTTGACCTGCTGAGTTCCTCCAGCACTTTGATCTCTAATATGTTACCTATTATGGCACATAATAAGCTTGCACCAAGACCGAAGGCCATGGAACAAAAGGATCCGTAGGAGCATAGATAGGAAACAGAAGGTAAATGTGAAGAGTGGTTATCAGTCTGGATAAAATTTGAATTTCCCAGAAATTAATACCAGGGCACTGCCTTCTGTAACATGTTTTAATGATTTGTAGTTGGGCTTGGAGGGCAAAACTGTATAAAACCTGGAGACATGGTGAATTTTAATAATATATTTATTAATGGGTATCATAATAACAGATTTCAAGAGGATACACTGAGAAATATGAAGTTTTACATATTGGTAGGAAAGATGATAAAGGTTATGATTGTAAAAGTGACGCAAGAACAAACAGCCCTGTGCGTAGATGTGCAGAGTTCATTGAATGTGATTGAAACAACTCATAGGATCTGGGAGTTTGTAAACAGAGGCATAGAATACAAGAGCAAGGAACCTTATAAAATATTGGTCTGGCCACAACTAGAGCATTATGTCTGCTTTTGGGTGCCTCACTAGGAAACGTGGGAAGATTTGTGGAGGGTGCAGAAGAGATTAACTAAAATGACCCCAGGGATTTGCATGTGGATAGAATGGAGAAACAGGGTTGTTTGTCCATGGAACAGAGGAGTTTGCAAGGACATCAGATTGAGGCATTTAAAACCATGAAGGTTATTGAAGACACATTGCATTCCAGGGAACCAACAACATAGATTTAATGCATAGATTAAGCACAGGGTATAGAAGGCTGCCTGCACGTTGAGGAGGAGTGCGGACACATCCAGATGGTGAGCAGGACTTCTCTTATCTGCAGGTGAGTAAACTCAATTCTGTTTTAGCCCATAACAGTGTGGATAGACCAGATAGAGAGAACCAGTTTGCATTTGTAGAGGAGGCAAGAAGTAGGAGCAATGTGTGCAGTTCTTGTCATCCCAAAGAGGAAGGATGTGAAGGCTTTGGAATGAATTCAGAGGATGTTTACTGATATGATGCCTTGAATTAGTTACAAGGAGAGGTTAGACAGACTTAAATTGTTTTCTCTGGAATGGCTCTGGGGAGACCTACTAAAAGTGTATACAATTATGAAAGGCTTAGATAAGTTAGATAGTCAGAACCTTTTTGCCTGGATGGAAATATCAAATAGTAGAGGGTATAGCTTAAAAATAAGAGGGGCATAGTTTAAAGGAGATGTGTGGGGCAGGGTTTTTACAGAGATGGTACCTACAATGCACTGCCTGAGGTGTGGTGGAGGCACATGCGATAGTGACATTTAAGAGACTTTTGGATAGACACATGAAAATGCAGTGAATGGAGAGATATAGATTCTCTGCAGCCAGATAAGTTGGTTTTGGCATCATGTTCGGCGCATACATTGTGGGCTGAAGGGCCTCTTCCTGTGTTGTACTGCGTGAGGTTTTATATTCTACGTAGGAGACAAGGAATGAAGCCAAATGGCAAAATCAACTCAAAAATTACATGAGGATTTGTTTTTCACACGGTAGGTGTTAGAATGACTGTCAGGGATAGTAATGGAGGTACATTTATTTGTACCAAACATTCAAAGGGGAGATAGATATGTACATTAAAGGGAAGTATTTGCTGGACTATGGGAAGTGTGCAATGGAAAGACACATAGAAACATAGAAACATAGAAATTAGGTGCAGGAGTAGGCATTCGGCCCTTCGAGCCTGCACCGCCATTCAATATGATCATGGCTGATCATCCAACTCAGTATCCTGTACCTGCCCTCTCTCCATACCCCCTGATCCCTTTAGCCACAAGCGCCACATCTAACTCCCTCTTAAATATATCCAATGAACTGGCCTCAACTACCTTCTGTGGCAGGGAGTTCCAGAGATTCACCACTCTCTGTGTGAAAAATGTTTTTCTCATCTCGGTCCTAAAGGATTTCCCCTTTATCCTTAAACTGTGACCTCTTGTCCTGGACTTCCCCAACATCGGGAACAATCTTCCTGCATCTAGCCTGTGCAACCCCTTAAGAATTTTGTAAGTTTCTATAAGAACACAGTTAAGTGGTGTAACAATTCCATGATTTTGAGATTCTGAATAGAAACTCACCAGCAAACTAATCAATAAATTCAAATTTAACTTTAGAGATACAGCATTAGAGATACAGCAATAGAGATATTGCCGACCATAGATCACTATTACACATTAGTTCTATGTTATCCCACTTTCTCATCCACTCCTTTGACACACTCCCTTTACAGAGGATAATTAACCTACAAACCCGCACGGATTTGAGATGTGAGGGGAAACCGGAGGTGGCCGCAGGAAACTCATGTGGTCACAGGGAGAATGTACAAACTTCACACAGACCGCACCCAAGGTCAGGAGCGAACTCGGCTCTCTGGCGCTGTGAGATTGTGAGATTAATATCATAATCTGACAGCAAATGTGGTTGCATGTGTGACATCTACAACAATTCCAACTCCAGAATGTGGTCACCTGAAGCCCAGCCATCCCCACCCCTCTCCACTCAACTAGCAGCATGAAATGCATGCATGTTTAAATGGATAGAACAGGATTAACTATTCTTCCAACCCACTTGGTAGAATAGTTGCTCAGTCATTGAGTGGAGGAGGTTTATTTATTGTATAAGGTACAGTAACCAGTCAATCAATTGTCATCTAGCACTTTCAGGAGCAGAACATTTGAAAACACGTGGTGCAGATATAGGAGTCAAAGATGTGGAATAGCGAGATGATAAATGGATGGAAGTACACAGATCAAAATGACGTGTGGGTTGCCATGGAGAAATTGGACAAGCACGTCATTTTACATGATGTGATGGTGTGCTGCCAATGAGAAGAAAATTTAAAATGGGTATGAGGTATTTTCATGATGACAAGAGAGGAATTCCTAGCTAATGCCTGTCAATCTGCAACTTCCAGTAACTGACCCAGGCATAGCATTGTCATAACCCTTTATCATATGAGACATGCAGAGACAATAGAACAACAGAAAATTAGCATGCGCTGTGCAACACTATCCAAGCAAAGTGCACAGAAAATTTAAAGTTGTGTGGCAACAAATAAACAAATCAGCCAGTTGGAACACCTTGATGTTAAGTTTAACCAGTCCACTTTGGGCTATATTCAAAACGAGCATATAATTCAATGGAGCCACAAGTTCTCAGTGTCTACTTTATAAGGTCATAAGGAATAGGAGTAGAATTAAGTCATTTGGCCCATCAAATCTATTCCACCATTCAATCATGGCTGATCTATCTTTCCCTCCTAACTCCATTCACCTGCCTTCTCCCCATAACCTTGTACAGTTGTACTAATCAAGAATCTATCTATCGCTGCCTTAAAAATACCCACTAACTTGGCCTTCACTGCCGTCTGTGGCAAAGAATAGTAAGATTAAACGAGAACTTACCAGTTTGAAGTTTGATCTTTATTTTATGAAGAGGAACGTTGAGGGAATACGTGAAGAACCCCGCTAGGACGCATGCGTGTCATTCTTCAAAGCAGCGGTGTGGAATCACAGATAACTATAATGACTAAACATAGTAAGATTAGAGAAGAGATATCAGTTCAGGATATGATCAAGGGTGGGAGCGGAGGGCACGTATTCCCTCAACGTTCCTTCTCATAAAATAAAGATCAAACTTCAAACTGGTAAGTTCTCGTTTAATCTTACTATTTTACTTCGGAGTCACGTGAGTGACTACATGAAGATTTTAAAGCTCTGTGATTTTATGCCGTGGAACGAGTCCATGCTTCACTTCTGCCTTGATTGTGGGGAGAATAGTGTTAACATCATTAGATATCAATACGATCTTGAAACAACGAAAAATGTTAATTAAATCCAAATCATAGCCCCTATTTGTGGGTAAATCATAGTACAGAACTTAAAAGTGTTTCTGCAAATGTTCCAGGTTCTATGACCGGTTTATGATAAAATCTTTGGAACATTCGTTCCGTTGACCATCCTGCAGTCTTGAGGATTTGGTCCATAGGAACATCCAAGTGTTTTGCTGCTGATGTTGCTGCAGCCCTGGTGGAGTGAGATTTTAAAATGTTAGTATCTACTCCTGCCTTCATTAAGACCTGTTTTAGCCACCGTGAGATGGTCTGGGCTGTTACTTTTTTATGTGGCTGTTTGTGGCTAATTAACAGTGCCATTTCTTTCCCTCTGATGACTCTTGTCTGTTCAATGTATAGCAGTAAATGAGTTACTACACGGAGGCGGTTATCCGTCAGGTAGGCCCTAAATTCTATTTTTTGCCCTGCTGTTCCTGGTCTATTCTGTTTTATTAAGTCATGGATAAGAAAAATCAAATTCCCAGCTGAAATGGTCAAGTTGTCCAGCCTTAGTTTTTGTAGCGACTGGACCCTTTGTGCCGTGACCAAAGCCATCAGCATGACCATTTTCATAGTAAGTTTCTGTAGGGACAGAGCTGTTGGTGGAGACCAGTTTCTCAACATGGTCAAAACAATACTCACGTCACAAATTTGGGTGTACCTGGTTCTTGGGGGATTCGTGTTGAAAATGCCCCTCATTAGTTTGGTTACCAGGGGGTGAGTCCCTACAGAATGCCGCTCTGTTCCTTGCCACAGGTAGTTAGACAGAGCACTTCTGGCACAGTTGATAGCACTGTAGCTGAGCCCCTCATCGTAGTGTAGACTGGCCAGAAATTCCAGAACAGACGGAATATTAATGGATCTGTGGTTGAGGTTATTGTCGTGACAGTACTTTCCCCATTTCTTGATGTACACCAAGTACTGTTTTTTGGTGGACTGTCTGTGGGCCGATGCAATCATGTCCATTGGTCGATCCGTCAGTCCCATGTGTTGTAGAGGCGCTTTCAGACTCTACAAATTAATGTTGGTATGTTTATGACAGGGGTGACTTTCCTGTGTTACTGGATGGACCAGCAAATTCGGTCTATGTTGAATTGTGATGCACGGTTCTAGTGCCATGTCTAGTATCACTGGGAACCATGGTTGAGTAGGCCAATCGGGTACTAAAGAATCCCAGATGCAGAATCCTGTTGTATTTTCCTTAGTACCCGACTGATGAGGCAGAAAGGAGGGAATGCATAAACAAACAATTTCCCCCAATGCAGCGAAAAATCATCTGTAGCTGCTGCCCCAGGGTCTGGTTCCCATGAAACATTTCTTGGTAACTGGTGATTTAGCCTGGAAGTGAAAAGATCGATATCTGGTGATCCATATCGTGCTGTAATTTCAGCAAATACATTTTTATCCAACATCCATTCACTGTTTTCATTGAATTTGCGTGACCTGGTGTCTGCCAATAAATTTTGTTTACCTGGTAAATAGGTAGCTGATATCCAAATATTCCTCTTGATGCACCATTGCCAAATTGTGTTGGCCAGATTGTCACATGATGTCGATTTATTTCCACCCATATGGTTGATATATGCTAACACAATGGTGTTGTCAATTTGTAGTCTAACATGCTGGTGATTTAATCCCGAACAATATTACTTAAGGCCATGGAATGCACTTAACATTTCCAGGTAGTTTATACCCCACGCTTTTAATAATGACGCCTCCTGTGCATTCCATCTCCCTCCACAGCTCGAGTTGCAATTTGTGGCTCCCCAACCAAGTGCACTGGCATCAGTTTGGAGTACTATAGACGGGTTGCTAGTAATTAGTGGGTTGGAACAATACTTGATGTTGTGTTCCCACCATTTTAGTTCTATAATGGCTTCTGTAGGTAGCTCCATTGGCCTGTCAAAATGGCCTCCATTAATTTTGAGTGCTCTCATTTTAGCTCTCTGTAAATTTCGATAATGTAAAGGTCCGAATTGTGTGGCTGGAAATGCGGCCACTATTTTCCCAATTATTCTGGCTACCAGTCTAATGGAGGGTTTGGTGATGTCAATGATTTCGCTGCAAGCCTCTTGTAAGGATTTGGCCTTTTCTATCGGCAAAGTCACTGACATGTGAGGCGAGTTAATGGTGAACCCCAGGCAATCCATTTTAGTTGAAGGTGTTAATTTAGACTTAACTGGATGGATGATGAACGCCAGTTCTTCGAACAGTTGTTTCGTGGCTGTTACTGCTTGTTTAGCCAATTCCAAAGTTTTGCCAACAATAAATATGTCATCCAGATATGCCATTATCATATGTTTCTGTTTTCGCAGTAAAGCCAGGCTGGTTTCAAAATTTTTGTGAATAACCTGGGGGCTGAAGTTAGCCCATTTGGTAGTGCCCTGTAATGCCATCGCTGTCCCATCCAGTTGAATTTTAAATAACATCTGTGGTCACCTCTGATGGGTACGGTATAGTAAGCATCTTTTAAATCGATGCTTGCCATATAGTAGCCTGCAGAAACTAATTGCTTAGCAGTAACAAAAGTTTCCATTTTGAAATGAATATATTGTACAAATGTATTTAATGTTGTCAAATCGATGATGATGCGGCAACCACCATCTTTCTTGTTTTTCATAAAGATATTGGACACAAATTCCTGTGATTCGTGTTGGGTGTGTTCAATTACTCCTTTTTTATGTAGTCGTTGTAGTTCTGCATGTGCTTTAGATTTTTCTATGCCTGTGAGCACGAACGTTCGGTTCGGTGCATGCTGTACTGGTGGGTTATGTTTTAGTATAAATTCTATGGTATAACCCTGGATACTGCTTAGAATGTAAGTGTCTAGAGTTATCTTGTTCCATGCATCCAAATAATATCGTAACCTCCCACCAACTTCCGTGCTCCCTTTCATTTTTAAGGAACCAGACCCACCTACCTCCATGGTTACCAGTGGTGGTTCTGTTATTTCCTCGTCATCGTCGGTGGATGTTGAGGCGCCGTTGTTTGGGTCTATTGTTGGGTTGGAGGCTGGCACATTTTCCAGGGCGGTCGTCCTGGGCCATGCCCTAAAAAGATTGCTGTTGGGTGCCCATGGTTTTTGCGCTCCCTGCTCTGTGTGTTGCCCGTCTGGGAGGTCCGTAGGACTGATATTTTTTGCCGAAGTATGTTTTGGTGGCTGCCTTTATTAGCCCCAGTGTTTTCGTCTCTTCATCCAGTTCCTTGTTTGGGTAAATCACCTCCAAACAAAATAATTGGCGGTTTGGAGGTTCCTGGTTTACAATGGCCGGCAAATTTGGGGTCCAATGCTGGTTGGATTGCACTTTTCCTAATGTTATTCCTCATACTGTGAGTTGCACAGTAGAGCCAGTGCATCCTTGTGGTCTTGGGTCATATCTGTCTCCTTCAAAGTTCAGGAAAAAGCTGTTATTCCTGCCGTCAATGCTTTGAGGACCTTTTGAATTTTTAAATCACTGGTTCGAACCGGCTCCAATGCATTCGGGCACTGGCCGCTCACAGCTGTTCCAATTCCTGCAGCCGGTCCAACCGGCTCCAATGCATTCGGGCACTGGCCGCTCCCGGCTGCTCGTCATCCTGCAGCCGCTCCAACCAACCCCGGTGCTCACGGGCACTGGTCGCTCGCGGCTGCTCAAAGTCAGTCTCGTCTGAGACTGGCTTTCGATTCGTTTTTTGCTTCGCTTTCCTGCCCGGCCCAGGAGTGTATTTCTCCGGGGCGGGAGCGAAGTCGGGCACAGCTGATTCCACTTCGGGAGATTCCCGTGCCGTCGGCTGCTGCTGCTGTTGCTGCTGGCTGCCCGCAACTCCGCGATTCTCCCCCTCCAGCTTTTTCGCAGCCTTCCTTCTAGTCACTCTGTCCATTTTCCCACCTAAAGTAAGTTGGAAAAACGCAAAGTCCCTTACCTGCTGTTGTCGGCTTTTTGATTCTGCCGCTAAAGGGGACGTCCTCCCCCTGCTGTGACTCGTTGCAATGCATGTAACGATATGACACACATGCACCCTAGCGGGGTTCTTCACGTAGTCACTCACGTGAGTCCGATGTAAAATTCCACTGATTCACAACCTTCTGACTGAAGAAATTACTTTGAGACAATTCAAAGTAGAAGGGTCAACCCCCAC
This sequence comes from Leucoraja erinaceus, assembly GCF_028641065.1. Lineage (NCBI taxonomy): Eukaryota > Metazoa > Chordata > Chondrichthyes > Rajiformes > Rajidae > Leucoraja > Leucoraja erinaceus. Next base: position 73,335,838 of record NC_073379.1, on the reverse strand, counting down.
AGATGCTGCCTGACCAGTTCAGTTTCTCCAGCACTTTGATTTTTGGCTTATGATAACATTAAACTTCATTTTCCAGCAAGGCTTTTGCTTTTATTTTTACTTTAATTCTGGGTCTGAACAAACAATGCTGCCAAACCAGCCTTTGACCAGCCCAATTCATAGCAAATGAACATTTTACTTCAAAACTGCATTTTACCATTTACATTTACCATTTCAGCATGTATTCTGACTCAGTGATGCATTGTTCCTAATTTATACATCTTCACTTTAATAAATCTCCTTGTCGTTGTTGCAAAACTCATCAAAAAATCAGTGGGAGGACTGTCTTCCTCTCAAGCAGGAAACTGGTTTTCTGGTATTTTTATACTTAAATGATATACTGATTTAGAATCAGACAAGACGTTATAATACCTAATACGAAAGAAATGGCTAGAAAGATTTACTTTCAAAATTGTAACCAAAGTACCTTTAAGATTTAACCCTGGCAGAATTAGATTCCAAAGTATAATAAAAACATAAGAAATAAGAGCAGGAGTAGGTCACATGCTCCCTCAAGCCTACTCTGCCTTTTAATAACATCATAGCTGATCTTTTGTTGGCCCCAACTACATTTTTTTGCCTGTTCATCATAATCCTTGACTCCCCTTTTGTCCAATATTCTGTCCATCTTAGGGGAGAGAATTGCAGACTTCCTTGAAAGCAGAATGATTTCTCATCCCCTCCTTAAACAGGCATTCCTTTGTTTTGAAACTGCAATCCCGAGATGGATTTCTACTCATCCCCATCTTCTCGACATCTGTATGTTTCAACTCAATCGCCCCTCAGTCTTCCATACTCCAGGTAATAAAGGTCCATCTTGGTCAACCCTACTTCATAAAGGAAACCTTTCATCCCAGGAACCAACCAAGTGAATTTTCACTGATCTGCTTCTGGTGATAAAATTATCTCCCCTGAATTAAGAGAGCAAATATTTTATGCTGCTTTCTAAGTATGGTTTCACCACTTCCTGAACAGTTGCCACTGGACTTCCCTACTTTTATACTCCATCCCATTTGCCAGTTCGACATTCCATTTGACTTAGCACTTACCGCATGCTAACATTTTACAAATGTGCCAGAAGATTGCAGCAGGTCCAAGACTAATAGGATTAACATAGTAAGGGATTTCAATGTTCCCAATATAGGCTGAGACTGTCATAGTGCCCAGGGCTTAGATGGGCATGAACTTGTCAAGTGTGTCAAGGAAAATCTTCCTTAGACAGTATGTAGAAGGTCCTATAAGTGAAAGGGCAAAGCTTGATCGACTTTTAGGGAACTGGGCAGGGCAAATGGCTGAAGTGTCTATGGGCAAGCAGTTTGGGAGCAGTGACCACAATTCTATTAGCTTTAAAATAGTTATGTCTAAGGACAGGGCTGGTCCACGATTTAAATTTCTAAATTGGGGCAAGACCAACTCAGGTATTAGAGTAAAGCTTGCAAAAGCTGATTGGAGTAGGTTGTTTGGGGGCAATGGAATGTCCAGAAAGTGGGATGCTTTTAAAAGTGTGATAGTGAAAGTTCAAGGCATGCATGCCATTGTTAGAGTAAAGGGCAAGTTAAATAGGAGTAAGTAATCCTGGATGACAAGAGGAATTAAGGCTCTGGTCAGGAAAAGGAAGCATGCATCAGGTATAGGCTGCTAGGATCAAATGTATCCCTGGAGGAGTATAGGGGATTGAGAAGCATGTTTTGGAAGGAAATCCGGGGTGCAAAAAGGGGCAGGAGATATCTCGGGCAGATAAGAATGTTGAGAATCCAAAGAGATTGTATAAGTACATTAAGGGGAAAGAATGGTAACTAGAGAGAGAATAGGGCCCCTCAGAAACCAGAATGGTCATCCACGTGTGGAGTCACAGGAGTCGGGCAAGGTCCTCAATGAATATTTCTATTCTGTTTTTGCCCCAGAGGAAGACATGATTTGGTAAAGTTAATGGAGATGTCCTGAGAACACTGTAGTATAGTCAAGGAGGTGCTGGATGAACTATAATGTATAAAGGTATATAAATCTCCGAGGTCTGATCAGATATATCCAAGTTACACTGTGAGAAGCAAGAGAACAAATTTCAGGTGGCCTGGTTGAGATATATGAATCATCATTAGACATGGGTGAGGGGCCGGATGAATGGTGGGTGGATAATTTTATGCTTCTATTTAAGAAGAGCTGCAAAGAAATGCTTGGGAGGTTGATGAGGACAGGGCCATGGACATAGTCTATATGGACATTAGCAAGGAGCTTGGTATGGTTCCGCATGGTAGGCTGCTCTGGAAGGTTAGATCATATGGAATCCAGGGAGAGCCAGACTAACTGGATACAGAGGACTTCATTGCAGGAAGCAGAGGGTGGTGGCAGAAAGTTGTTTATCAGAATGAAGGCCTGTGACCAGAGCTGTGATTCAGAGATCAGTACTGGGCCCCATTGTTGTTTATAATCTATATCGACAATTTGGATGAGAATGCACAAGGCACAATGAACAAGTTTGCAGATGACATTCAAATAAGTGATATCATAGACAGTGAAGATTGTCATCAAACATTGCAGCAAGATCTTGATTCGCTGGGCATGTGGATGGGTAATGGCTAATGAAGTTTAATTCAGGTAAGTGTGAGGTGTTGCATTTTTGGACAGTCAAACCAGGACTGGGTCTTCACAGTGAATAATAGGGCCCTGTGGAGTGTTGTAGAGCAGGAGGATCTAGAAGTACAAGAACAAACTGTAATTCTCTGAAAGTGGTAGTGCAGGTAGTGCTGAAGAAAGCTTTTGGCATGCTGGCCTTCATCGGTCAGGAAATTGAACATAGGATAGAGACACAAGAGTACTGGAAACTTGAGCAAAAACAGTGCTGAAGGAACTCAGTGGGTCAGGCAGCATCTGTGGATGAAATAGACAGATTATGTTTTTGGATGAAACCCTTCTTCAGACTGATGGAATAGGGGAATGAAATCTGGAAAAGAGAGGTGGGGGTAGGGAAAACATGGCAAGTGGATGGTGGACACAGGTGAGGGTAGGGTGAGTAATTAGGTGGAAATTATGACAAAGAATGAAGGTGTAAAGGAGATACAAAGGGTCTCCAAAAGAAGAGGAGGGGGGAAATGTAAAGCTGGAGGGAGAGATACAGGTATTCTGGCTGGCTGACTATTGTGCTGAGTCCAGGCACCAGTGTTCGGACACCTCAATCCTGCCCCTTGAGCATGATCCCACTAATGAACAGCAGTTCACTTGACTGTTGTGTGGGGACAGTCATTCATGTCTTTGATTTAGCAGTTTCCCAACAAGAATGTCTCTCTGCAATCCCTTATAGTTCTTGTGGCCAAAGCCTCTCTCCTTCAGTCAGCTGGGAAATGAGGCATGGATGACATCCTTGATCACCTTCTACTTCCTCCTACCTGTGTTGCTCCTGCAGGTCCTCTGCATTGTTTCCGCACCACGGCTGGTGCAGGCAACAGAATCTCATTTTTGGACCAACTACGTTGTCCGTTTGCTCTTGCAATCTAAGTTCAGTTGTAGTTGGAGAGTGCACTGATGTGAGGTGACCATGGTGTGGAGATTCCCAGGGTGCGGAAACTTGCTGCAAGCTGCACTATCTCTCCATATAGTGCTAGTCATTGTAAATGTCAATGTGAAAGATGGGGTCTCATCCAGGCAGCATTCTGATAAACCTCTTCTGTACCCTCTCCAAAGCTTGGCGTGCCACGTGCCGGAAAGTCACCCTGGCATGCCGCGGCCATCCCCGATATCAGGCTTGGCTCGTCTGCCGTGGAACCGGGAAGCTGCCCGGTGAGGGGAGCCACTGAGCCCAGCCCGTGTCGCCCTGTGGACTGGAGAGAATGGAACCAGAATCGGATAGAGGACCGGTAAGCAGACTGGCTGCGGGAGGCAGCGCAGTGCCTGAATGGGCCAGTGGGGGGCCCTGCTGCAGCCTGGGGCTCAGCTGGACCAGCGCCACTTCTAAAGGTCTAGCGCATGGACCAGATGCGGCCCCCAGCGGCACAGAGCAGTGGAGCCGCAGTGGAAGACACCGAACACCGTGCTTGGCCAGGCCAACCTTGCAACGCCACCAGGACAATGGGCCTTCGTGGTCAGGTTAAGAACTCTACACCTATAACACCTGCCACTTGAAAATGGTGCCAAATGTGGCGACTCTGTATACTGTGTAGGAAGGAACTGCAGATGCTGGTTTACTAGTTGGAGAACTGGGATGTGGAAGGGACCCGAAACATTACACATTCCTTCTCTCCAGAGATGCTGCCTATTCCGCGAGTGATTCCAGCTTTTTGTGTCCAGACTCTGTATACTGTCTCTGAGTACCACTACTATACATTTGTACTGTATCTGAGATACGTATCTAAGATGCATTTAAGTGCTTATGTATAGTGACACTTGTACTTAACCGTATAGAAAAATGAATTTCATTGTACCTCTGTACATGTGACAAATAAAGTTCCATTGACCCATTGAGTCTCCACATCCTTCCTGAAACATGGCTACAAGAACTGTATATAATACTCCAAATGCAGTCTAACAAAAGATATATAAAGCTGCAATATGACTTCCTGTCTCTTATACTCAATGCCCCGACCGATGAAAGCAAGCATGCTTTCAACCTTCTTTACCATTCAATTTAGTTCTGTTGTCGCTTTCAGGGAGCTTTGGACTTGGTGCCCCACTTCCCTGATCTAAAGTTTCATTTTATGGACAACCAAGCAGTTGTACCCACGTATCTTAAAACCACGTCCATCGTGCCGGTGCCAAAACACTCCACTGCGGCAAACCTCAACGACTTCCGCTCAGTTGCACTAACTCCCATCATCACCAAGTGCTTCGAGAGGCTGGTCCTGGCACACCTCAAAGACTGCCTACCCCCCACATTGAATCCCTATCAGTTCACCTACCGCAAGAACAGGAGTACGGAGGATGCCATCTCAACGGCACTTCACTCCGCCCTCTCCCACCTCGACAACAGAGACACTTACATAAGAATGCTGTTCATCGATTACAGCTCAGCATTCAACACCCTCTAAACTGATCACCAAACTCGGTGACTTGGGCATCGACCCCTCCCTCTGCAACTGGATATTGGACTTTCTAACCAACAGACCCCATTCTGTTAGGTTAGACAAGCACACCTCTTCAACCCTCACCCTGAACACCGGCGTACCTCAGGGCTGTGTGCTGAGCCCCCTCCTCTACTCCCTCGTCACCTATGACTGCACACCTGTACATGGTACTAACATCATCAAGTATGCAGATGATACAACGGTGATTGGCCTCATCAGCAACAACGATGCGTCGACCTATAGGGAGGAGGTCCAGCTCCTAACAGCATGGTGCGCTGACAACAACCTGGCCCTTAACTCCAAGAAGACCAAGGAGCTCATTGTAGACTTCAGGAAGTCCAGAGGCGGCAAGCACACCCCCATCCACATTAACAGGACGGAGGTGGAACGTGTTTCCAGCTTCAGGTTTCTGGGGGTCAACATCTCCGATGACCTCTCTTGGACCCACAATACCTCAACTCTGATCAAGAAGGCTCACCAGCGTCTCTTCTTCCTGAGGAGACTAAAGAAAGTCCATCTGTCTCCTCAGATTCTGGTGAACTTCTACCGCTGCACCATCGAGAGCATCCTTACCAACTGCATCACAGTATGGTATGGCAACTGCTCTGTCTCTGACTGGAAAGAATAGTTTCTTTATTGTCATTGTAACATGAACCATGTACAACGAAATTTAAAATGTCAGCCAGTCAGTGCAGCATTCAAACATTTCTAAAAGCTAACGATACATACAAGGTAAAATATTAAAAGATAAACAACTAAATAAATATCACGAACAAAGCACGCATACAAACCCAACCCTCCATCCTTCTGTCGATTTCACAGTTACCACAGTCCCTTAGTCTGTATCGCCCCTGCGTTCCTTGGCGGCTACATTTAGTGCTTTTATAGCAGTGGGGTAAAAACTGTTTTTTAGTCTATTTGTCCTTGTCCTTGTAGATCTGTACCGTCTGCCTGACGGCAACAGTTCAAACAGGGAGTGTCCGGGGTGGGAAATGTCCTTTATGATATTCTGGGATTTTTTGGTGCAGCGGGAACTGTGTAAGTCCTCCAGGGTAAGGAGAGGGCAGCCGACAATCCTCTGGGCGTTGTCAATGGCCCTCTGGAGCGCTTTCCTCTGAGCCGCTGTGCAGCTGGTGTACCACACGCATACACAGTATGTTAGTATGCTCTCAATGGAGCACCGATAAAAGGACAGCAGCAGTCTCTGAGTGATGTTATTCTTCCTGAGCACCCTCAGGAAGTGCAGTCTCTGCTGGACCTTTTTCAGCAGCGCAGTGGTGTTCACGCTCCATGTCAGGTCCTCCTCAATATGGATTCCCAGGAAGCGGAAATCCGCCACCCTCTCTACACAGTCCCCTCTGATAGTCAATGGTACCATGTCCGTTTTATTCTTCCTGAAGTCTATTATTACTTCCTTTGTCTTTAAGGTGTTGAGGAGCAGGTTATTTTCTTCACACCACACTGTCAGCTGCTCCACCTCATCCCGGTAGGCGTACTCGTCCCCCCCGGAGATGAGTCCCACCACCGTAGTGTCATCCGCAAATTTGACAATGGTGTTGCTGTGGTGGGCGGGGGTGCAGTCATGTGTGTAGATGGTGTAGAGCAGGGGGCTCAGTACGCAGCCCTGTGGAGAGCCGGTACTGAGGCTGAGGGCTGTGGATGTATGATGGCCCACTCTGACTCTCTGGCTGCGACCCGACAGGAAGTTATTTATCCACGTACAGGTGGAGTGTGGAAGTCCCAAGTCCCCCAGTTTGTCCACCAGTTTGTGGGGAAGGATGGTATTAAAAACAGAGCTGTAGTCCACAAAGAGCATCCGCACGTAGCTCCCCCGCTGCTCCAGGTGAGACAGTGCAGCATGGAGAGCTGTGGCTACAGCGTCCTCTGTAGATCTATTTGCTCTGTACGCAAACTGGTGGGGGTCAAAGCTTCGGGGCAGAAGTGATGTGATATGACCCCGGACCAGTTTTTCAAAACACTTCATCACCACTGGTGTGAGTGCGACTGGCCGGTAGTCGTTGAGGCTGGAGATGTTGTTTTTTTTGGGCAAGGGGACTATGGTGGAGGACTTCAGACAGGGTGGGACAGTGGACTGGGCCAGAGACTGGTTAAAAATCCTTGTAAAGACTCCAGCCAGCTGCTCTGCGCAGTCCTTCAACACGCGTCCAGAGACGCCGTCAGGTCCAGTAGCCTTCCTTGGATTGATGGCCCGCAGAGTGCGCCTCACCTCATGCTCCTCTATCTTGAGGGTTAGGCTGCTGTGGACCATGTGCTGTGATGTGGCTGTCTCGGGTGGCTCCACTTCAAAGCGAGCAAAGAAGTGGTTCAGCTCCTCTGCCAGCGAGGCGTCACCTTCAACAGCTCCAAGGTTGGTCTTATAGTTGGTGAGATACTGGATCCCCTGCCACACCTGCCTGCTGTTATTACTGTCCAGGTGGTCCTCTATCTTCCTCCTGTAGTTTGATTTGGCCTCTCTGATGCCTCTCTTCAGGTTAGCTCGGGCCGTGCTGTATAAAGCCCTGTCGCCAGACCTAAAAGCGGTGTTCCTCTCTTTCAACAGCTGCTGGACCTCCCGGGTCATCCAGGGCTTCTGGTTGGGGTAGACCCGGATGCGTTTGTCCACTGTGACCGTGTCCATGCAGTTTTTAATGTAACACAGTACACTGTCTGTGAACACCTCCAGGTCCCGGTGTTCAAACACCTCCCAGTTGGTCCTGTCGAAACAGTCCTGCAGCTGCTGAGAAGCACCATCATGCCAGGTTGTGATGGTCTTCGTAATAGTAGGAGCGGTTTTCCTGAGGGGGGCATATGCAGGAATTAAGAGCAGGGACATATGGTCAGACTGGCCCAGGTGTGGTAGTGGTCTAGCCCTGTAGCCCAGCTTGATGTTGGAGTAGACCTTGTCCAGTGTGTTAGCTCCTCTTGTAGCACATTTAACATGCTGGTAGAATTTGGGCAGCATTTTCTTCAAGTCCGCGTGATTAAAGTCCCCTGCTATGATGTGAACACCGTCAGGATATATGCTCTGTTGACTGCTAATGCTACCATACAAATGACCGATAGCCGAGTTAGCATTAGCATCCGGTGGTATGTACACAGCAGTTATCATGACAACAGTAAACTCTCTAGGGAGGTAAATGGGCCTGCATTTAACAGTCACATACTCCAGGTTTGGGGAGCACTGCAGAGGGTGGTGAAAATTGCCCAACGCATCACCGGTTCCTCACTCCCCTCCCTTGAGTCTGTCCAAAGCAAGCGATGTCTGCGAAGGGCGCTCAGTATCGTCAAGGACTGCTCTCACCCCAACCACAGACTGTTTACCCTCCTACCAATCGGGAGGCGCTACAGGTCTCTCCATTGCCGGACCAGCAGGTTCAGGTACAGCTTCTTCTCTGCGGCTGTTACACTACTTAACACTGCACCTCGGTGATTGCCAGTCACGTCACGTTCCCCCCCCACACCCCCTCCGGACACTCCTTCTACCGGAAAAAAAAAATTGCACTACTACGATTGTATGCACGTAAATATATTTATTTATTGCTCATATTCTATGTCGCTCTTCTAGGGAGATGCTAACTGCATTTCATTGTCTCTGTACAGTACACTGCACAATGACAATAATGTTTGAATCTGAATCTGATTTACTGTATACTGTTTTTTGCATCTTCAAAAAAATGTAATAAATTTGTTACACACGAACCCTCGTTTATAGAATCATTGTGTCTGCATGAATGTGTTATTAATTTCCAGATATCCTGTGATTATTAATAAATCCAATGTTCTCCTCATGACAGATGGCAGTCTAACTGGCCTGGATTTTCATGCATTCTGTCCCCTTTTTTGAATAGAGGTATTTGAGGTTTTCCATTTATGGAACCTAGCCATAATAGCCATAATTTCTGATTCTTTAGTTGTGATATACGGGGTAAATATCTACAGTGACATGCTGCTTCGGGTTATTTTACGTCATCATTTGGAAATGATCTTCAAAGAGATGAAGCAAATTTGTTTCATAGAAGTTCAAGCCAGCTGAATTCAAAGGCCATCTTTAAAAAATATATATTTTGTATTCTCAAAGAAATAAAATGTTGGCATTTAATAAAGGATATGGATACATTAATCTAACGTTTGCCATATGCGTGCATATGCTCTTCGAATGTTCCACATGTTCAGAGTCAGCTTTGAAGTTTATCAGAGCTACATAAAACTTTTGGCAACTGACCAGTCAGCATTAGGTCCCAGACCATGTAATGCGTTGCAGATCTGTTCCAGTCTCTCAAATTAAGGTCAATTGGGAATATATTCTTACAAGCAGTCTGTTTCAGTTCCCTTTTCCAAAAGATCAGTTATAAAGGTCTTTTTTCAGAAAGCATGACTTGAAGGAGAACATGAATCCCAGCTGGCAGTATATCCTGACAGGCACAAAACTGCCCAACTCTCTGAATAGAATGCAAAAATGTTCCAGTCTTACATATCACAGATCTGGAAATGCACCCAATTTGGAGCGTTTCCGTTAACTCCACAGATCGATCAGAGCCAGAAAGGCTTATAAGATTAGTTGAGAGACTGTGCTCTTTACCAAATTACATCTTATAAGAAATAGCCTCACATACGTTGCTTAGGACAGCTGTGTGCGTTAGGATATAATAAATGAAAAGAATCACTGCTCATTCTTTGAAGGAACTGAGTGGGTTTGTTCATTGCTGGAGATTCCAGCATCTGCAGTCTCGGGTGTTTCTATTTTACTGCTCATTCTTCATTTCACACCAATGTCTGATCAACATATGTCTATGATAAGAGTCAAGAATGTTTAATTGTCATATGCACTGACAACAATTAACTCTTACTTGCAGCAATTTAACAAGCCCATGAATGCAATGTACACTGATAAAATCAATTTTTTAATCCAATAAATTAATCACTGTAATCCTCGTGCAAAAAAACCCCAAAGTCCTTAGTGTAACCAAAGACAGCCCATCGAAATGCATTGTTGGAGATGTTAGCGTTGCGTCATGTTTAAAAGTTTGATTGTTGTTGGGAAGAAGCTATTCTTAAACCTGGTGGTCACGGTTTTCAGGCTCCTGTACCTTCATCGCAATGGCAAGAGCAAAACGATAGTGTGGTCAGCGTGGTGTGTTTAGCTTGTCGCTCCAGGCTAATGATTATACATTGGAACAATTCTGTTTATTTCCCAAACAACAGATAGAAATATATTATTTAAACTAACATCTTGTTCTCAGAAGGAGGGTTCTTGTTTCAGTGAGGTTGTTGGTTTAAAAGGTGTTATCAAACTACGGGTTATTCATAAAAGAAAAATCGAAAGACACAATGAGGCTAATGATTTATTAAAAGGAATAGATTTCAATGTGGAACAATGAACTATCGCATCTCATCATTTTCACTGATAATATATTTTATAAAGTCACTATATATATGCATCTGACACCAGTTTTTGTGTTGCTTATCCTCTTGTATTGTGCACTCCAACTAATCTTATTGGATTCACATTGTCTTGATGAAGCATAGACAGGTTATCGTTGAGTATCTGCAGTAAATTACCTCCAGCTAATCAGGTTGCATTCCATAACATGAGGCCTTTTCTAAGTGCAGTACTTTTGGGTACATTTTTCAAGCACACAAATGATGAGTGGGACAAACTTTGGAATCTTTTTGTTTTAACTTTTCAATTACCAGTTGTTTCTGCCAAGAATTACAATATTGTGAGAGGGCTGTCAAGGCAGCAACGGATGCGATTAAACCAGATTTTCCAAGCCACTGCTCCTCCTCCACATTTGGCCACTTCCAATTGCCTTTACAAACAAATGAACCTCTAAAGAGAGCAAGGAAACATATGTGCAATTGACTTCTTCACACCGAAAGAAGTTCCCAAATAATTGAGATTGTGAGAAAGCATTTAAACAGCCTGGGAAATAGGAGAATTACGTGTGATAACTGGCACCATGTGAAGCCCTGGGCTAAGGGCATTTACTGGGTGCCACTCCTTCCAGGGCCAGTGACATATAATAATGGACAGAAATTCAAATCAGAGAGCATTTTACAATATCGTTCTCCAAAAACATGAATTTGAATTTGATAACGGGACAGGCTGAAGTTGGCTCCACTTGCCTTTGAAATTGGCATAAAGCCCAAGTCATTTTCATCAAAATAGCCCCTGAACACCCAGGACCAACCATGATCCTAAATGGTGTTCTCTGTTTGAGACAGCAGGAAATCTGTTAAAGTGGCTGATGTTTAAAGATGGCTGCAACTTTGGAGCGAAATGTTCGGCAGCAGGACTGTATTCAGGAACTGGCCCCCACTCCACACTGCCCTCACCTCCCTCCCTCCAACCCCCACCCATCCCCCTCTACCTCCCCCCCCCCCCCCTCTTACCTCCCCCCCTCCACCTCCCCCACCATCACATCCCTCCCATCAATTCATTCCCAGGATCTGTGCAGCTGTGAAAAAAGCCACATCAAAGCATGTGAGCAGAAGGATGGTCCCTGTCTTTCACACTGCAGACATCAACGTCTGAGAAAGAGAAATCGTAGCTGAAAGGAACTGCAGATCCCGGAATCTTGCGTACAATACATAGTGCTGGAGTAACTCAGCGGGTCCGGCAGCATCTCTGGAGGACCTAGAACAGCAACGTTCCAGAGCTCAAAATGTCACATCCATGTACTCAAGAGATGCCGCCTGACTCTCTGAGTTATTCCAGTACTTTGTGTTCTACTGAGATAGACAAGTCAACAGTAAAAGAACAATGTAATGGAACAAAACATCACCAGCAATATGGATCCCTGACTGAGTTGTGCAAAAAGTAATCTGATGACCTTATATATATTTAAGGCAGAGATACTAATTCTTGATTAGTACAGGTGCCAGAAGTTATGGGGAGAAGGCAAGAGAATGGGGTTAGGAGGGAGAGATAGATCAGCCATGATTGAACGGCGGAGTAGACTTGATGGGCCAAATGGCCTAATTCTACTACCATCACTTATGATCTGATGACCTCAGCTGTGTCACCGGGTTCCTAAACAAGTAACTCACATTCAGCAGAGCCGTTCTTTATTAATATCAACACCAGCAGTCATTCCCAACTCACTTCCTTTGCCTTTCTTCCAATCATGGCTCCCTCTGCTTCCACTCACATCCTCAAGGCCGGACACTGCCCTCAGCTTCTATCCCAACATTGTTGCCCCACATCTATTCACCTCATGGTGAATCTTGCCTTAACCATTTTTGCTTTCACAATTACTGAATTGGCTACAGTTACTGAACACACTGCTAACAACCTGTCATTTATTGTGCCTACAGCTACAGTTCTCAATTACAGCAATTGCTCCCATAGTTAAAATCCTCACAGTTATTATCAAGCAAACTATTGTGCTCACAAATCTTTGGTGTGGAGTTTCTGCTCTCATAGTTACAACCTCAAAATTACTTCCCTGCAGCTATTTGCCTCCTGGTTAGTCTGGCTGAAGTTTATTGCCCTTTCAGTTACTCTTTCGTGGTCACCACCCCCTTCACACCAAGCACTCAATGCTATACAGTATCAGAAATCCAAGGCATTGTAACACACTCCCAATCATCTGACAAGAGAATACAATCAAGGACAGGAGAACTTCCTGTCGGAAATTACTGAAAGCTTAATACAGCCTGTGGGAAATAAAAATGGATGGTGCTGGTCATATTCAGCAGGCCAGGTAATATCTATAGAGAGAGAAACATTTATGGTCCCTTCATCAGAAAATGTTATTTTCCAGTCCCTCTCCATAACAATCACATCACCCTGAACTCCTCTGTCAGGCCTCCTGCCACTGATGCTATTACCTCAAATGCTTGTCTCAGTCTACCTTCTCCCTCAAAGTTCTCTCACTCTCGTGCACCTTCCAGCCTCTTGTTGCCTACCCGTTTCCGTTAGTGATGCAGCCCCACCAAAACCCGACAGTTGCTGCTCCTCTTCCACATCTAATCCCAGCGGTCACAGCAAATATCCAGAACTCCCAACCTCTTCACAGAAAACCTCAGGAGTACCTTCAATCACGTGACAACTTCTGCCCAATGTCAGTAGATCATGGTCTCCTGATGGTCGGCAGGTTTCTCAGTAGATCCCATTGCTTGATTTCCCAGCTGATGGAGGCCATTGCATGCGTCCAATTTTGTGTTCTTGAATCAACCACTTGGGAGGGACAAAAAGTGGGCAGCATAGTGGAGCAACCTAATAGAAGTATGCAATATTATCAGAAGCATGGGTAGAGTAGAGTCTTTATTGCAGGGCTGAAATATCAATGCTGGAGGTCGTAGATCTAAGGTGAGAGATGGATAATTTAAAGGCAAGTATTTTTACATAGAAGGTGGTAGGTGCCTGGAACAGTGGAGGTGATAGACACTGATACAACAGCGACATTTAACAGACAATTAGGACAGACATATGAACAAACAGAGAATTGTGGAATATGGACAATGTGCAGCTAAATTGGAGTAGGTAAGATTTACATTATGGTTGTCATTGACATGGTGGGCCTAAGGACCTGATCCTGTGTTGTACTGTTCTATATTCTATATGCTGTTAGGTTTGTGAGGTTGTATGGGCAGGGACATGTATAGGAGCATTAAAGGTGGAACATTGGGAAGTCAGTCGGTGCGGCAGCGTGCAAACTTTTTAATTTCAGGAACCCACTCCTCCTGTGCTCCTTTCACATCGTGGAGCTGGCAGTCCCTTGGTTAGGGACCGACTTCAGGAGCTCCAAGCCGCTGGAGATTCGACCACTCCAATCGCGGGAGCTTCGATCACAGGTTGCGGGACCTTCGATCGCCCCGACTGCGGATGATTCGACTGCCCCGTCCAGGGGAGAATAAGGAGGAAGGAAGATAAGACTTTATTGCCTTCCATCACAGTGAGGGATGTGGGGGAGCCGCTGTGGTGGATGTTAACTTATGTTAACTTTTATGTAGTTGTGTGTCTTGGTGCTTTTTTTTCTGGTATGACTGTATGGTAAATCAAATTTCACTGCACCTTAAATGGTGCATGTGACAATAAAGGACCATTGAACCATCCTACTTTTAGAATCAGAGAATCAAAGGAACACAACATTTATGACACAGGAGGCCATTCAGTCCATCATAAACATGACAGTCAAGACAGAACTATCCAGCTTTATCCCTCGTATGGAGCTTGATCCAAAAACCTATAAGACACAGCGATTCAAGTATACATGCAAGAATTAATCATAGTCATAGGGTGATACAGTGTGGAAACAGGCCCTTCGGCCCAACTTGCGCATACTGGCCAACATGTCCCAGCTACACTAATCCCATTTGCCTGCGCTTGGTCCATATCCCTCCAAGCCTGTCCTATCCATTTACCTGTCAAACTGCTTCTTAAATGTTGGGATAGTCCCACACTCAGCTACCTCCTCTGGCAGCTTGTTCCATACACCCACCACCCTTTGTGTGAAAAAGTTACCCCACAAATTCCTATTAAATCTTTTCCCCTTCACCTTGAACCTATGTTCTCTGGCCCCTGATTCCCCTAATCTGAGCAAGAGACTCTGTGCATCTACCTGATCTATTCCTCTCAATATTTTGTACACCTCGATAAGATCACCACTCATCCTCCTACACTCCATGGAATAGAGACCCAGCCTACTCAACCTCTCCCTATAGCTCGCACCCTCCAGTCCTGGCAACATTCTTGTAAATCTTTTCAGAACCCTTTCAAGCTTGACAATATCTTTCCTATAACGGTGCCCAGAACTGAACACAATATTCCATTGTTTAAATGTGATGAGTATTTCTGCTTCTACCATGCTTTCTTGCAACATATTATCCTCTTATTACCCTCTGGAGAAAAAGTATTCTCCTCATGTCTTCGCTTATCCTTACTCACATTCAGTCAGTTTTCGGCCTATATGCTGAAGGAAACTGCTCATTCCTATTTAAGTTATCTAGGCCCCACACAATGTTATACACATCCCTTCAACCTCATTTATTCTTAAGAAAACAACCCGGGCTTATTAAATCTTTCCTTATAATTAACATGTTCCAATCCTGGCAACATCTTTGCTAATCTCCTCCGCACCCTTTTACAGTGCAATCACATTTCCATAATGTGGTGGCCAGAGTTATATGTGGTTTTCAAGCTGTTGCCTAATTAACTTTGTACACAATTTTAGTGTAAACACCACTCCTCCACCCCCAGTCTTAAGGGCCTGTCCCACAGTGCGAGGTAATTCAAGAGTTCTCCCGAGTTTCCCCTGATTCGAACTCGGAGAATTACGGTAATAGCCGTTCGTAGGTACTCGGGGCTCTCGTGGACATTTTTCAACATGTTGAAAAAACTTCACGAGTTTACCACATTTCCCTAGTACCTGCCGTTAGCGTTACGAGCCGCTAAGAGACGTCCCGAGCTCTGACGTAACCGCTACGTACATTCTACGTACTTACCACGAGTTGATTTTTGTTTAAACTCAGGAGAGCTCTTGGGTAAACTCGTATAGTGGGACAGGCCCTTTATATTCCATATCTCAGCTAATGCATCCTGTATGCCTCTGTAAGCACATTATTGATCCACTCAGCTATGCTTAAGAATCTGCTGCAATTCATTTGTGCCTTTTCAAATGATTAGTATACTAACTATTCATTATAGTATAATTCATTATACTGACTTATGGAATGAATTAAAAAAAAATTTCCATCACCAACAGTGAACTAACTTCAGTTATTTGGTTTCTCCCTTCCTCCCCTTTTTGACAGCAGCACAGCATTACCAGTTAACCAATTCTCTGGCACCATTCCTGTAACCAAAGAAGGCTGAAAGATTATAGTAAGAGCTACTGCTGTTTCCTCTCTTGCTTCTTTAATAACCTGGTGTATATTTCATCTCTCGAAGCAAGTAATTTATGCACATATATTTCAGAAACGTGAGGAAATTTCTCGTCAAGTCGAATTTATTGTCACATGCACAAGTACGGTGAGGCACAGGCACAATGAAAATCTTCCTTGCAGCAGCATCACAGGGGCATAGACTCAGCCAACACACATAAAGAGATTGACAAGGCTAATAGTAAGATTAAACAAGAACTTACTAGTTCGAAGTTTGATCTGTATTTTATGAGGAGTTACGATGAGGGATTACGTGAAGAAGCCGTCCAGCACGCATGCGCGACATACTTCAAAGCAGCGGTGTGGAATCACAGAAAACACAATAATTGAAATAAACATAGTAAAGAAAAAGAGAACTTAAATACCAGTTGATCTCTATAATTGAGGGTGGGATGTTTGGCATGTTTTCTTGAACAAATTCTATTTTGTATTCACGAATACTGTTGAGTGTATATTTATCATTCGTGATAGACCTCCATGCTCCCCCACTTTTAATACGCTGGTAGGAACCAGACCCACCTACCTCCATGGTTATGGGTGTGTTCCCATCTTCTGTTTCTTCGTTTGACGTTGTGCTGTCGGATGTACTGCTGGTTGGGGGTGGTGCATTTTCCATGGGGTCCGCTCTGGGCCCTGGCCTAAAAAAGGCTTTCGGGGATGGTATGCGGACCCCAGACCCCGAGCTTTCACCAGTCCCATGAGGCTGACGTCGACTGGTGGACACGGTGGGGTACTGCCGTCTGGGTTTTGTGGGTCTGCTCGTTCTGGGGCCTGCCCTCATGAGGCCAAATGTTTTGGACTCTTCTTCCAGGTCCTTTACATTTTTAGACAGGTCCTTACCAAAGAGCAGGATCTGTGGCTCAGAGGCCGGTGTTTTGCACAATCCTGCAAAGTTGGGGTTGAGGGTGGGTCTTATTATCTCCTTACGGAGGTTGCTTATCTCGTATTGGGTGTTGCACAGCAGAGCTAATGTGTCTTGCTGGTTTGTGGTCATGTTCACCCCATCCACGGAACGAGCATAAGATGTAATGGCTGACGTCAGGAGCCTGAGAATCCGCTGTAATTTTAATTCATGATTTTGGATGTTCTGCCCAACGTACCCCCAGATTTGACTGTTGACGGTCGGTACGTTGAGCGAAACGCAGTTTTTTGGGGCTGAATAGAGTTCTAGTGCCTCATTGACTACCTGCTCTTGTAGCGGTTTGAAGGACAAATAGTCTATGCTGGCCGCCAGTTTTGGCTCCAATGGCCGTCCTGCTCGTGGTGTAGCCACGTAGCGGTTGACTACACCCAGCAGCTCTTCCTGGTCCTGTACCCCAAGCGTATTCCCGACATCTTCGGCCAGTGACCCCTGTTCCTGACCAGCCCAGCCCTGGTCGCCAACGCTGCCCTTGGCTGAGGGAGAAGCGATGGCCAGTGCATTGTAAGGCACTGTGGCGGGAGTGCCTGAACCCCCTTGGCGAGACTGCTCCAGCTCCCAAAGCAAGTCTCGCTGGAGCATTTGCTCCACGAGCCTTTCCAGCGGCTCAGGCGGCTGTCTCTGCCGCTCTCAGGCGGCGAGACTTCCTCGTCGGAGTTGTCAGATGTTACCGCCCGTTTGGTCTTCCGTCTTGATTTGCCTCCAGCCCGCTGCTCAGGCTGCGCTAGCGGTGCCGGGCTCGGCTCAGTATCAGAAATTGCGGACCACAGCGTGTGCGGTCCTGCCGCCTCTCGCCCCCCACTGATGGAACGCTCCTCTGTTGGAGTTGAACGGGGGGCGGTCTTTTTTGCTTGTCTTGCTTTGTTCATTTTTCCCAGTTGTCTCGATCTGGTGTAGACAAAGCAAAGCAAAGTTTTCTAATACGACCTCAGAGTAAACTTACCTGACGGTCCGTCTTTTTTAAAGCTTGTAGCGGGAGCGCCCTGTACTCCCGTTCGTTGCTGTTGCACTGCGTGAACGCTCATGTCGCGCATGCATGCTGGACGGGTTCTTCACGTAGTCACTCACTTGACTCCGAAGTAAAATCCCTGGTTTGAGAGAATTATCATATCAAGACTTGTTTAGTTTCGTATAGTTTAGAGATACAATGCGGAAACAGGCCTTTGGCCCATCAAATCTGCACCGACCAAAGATTCCTGCACATTAACACTATCCCACACACACTACGGACAATTTACATTCATACCACGTCAATTAACCTACAAACTTGTACGTCTTTAGAGTGCGGGAGGAAACCGAAAATCTTGGAGAAAACCCACGCAGGTCACGGGGAGAACGTACAAACTCCGTACAGACAGCACCCGTAGTCAGGATCGAACCCGGATCTCCGGCGCTGAAAGCCCTATAAGGCAGCAATTCTACTGCTGCGTCACTGTGCCACTCTTAAGAAGTCAAAGAAGTTAGTTCTATATTCATATACACATAGAAAATAGGTGCAGGAGTAGGCCATTCGGCCCATCGAGCCTGCACCGCCATTCAATATGATGATGGCTGATCATCCAACTCAGTATCCTGTACCTGCCTTCTCTCCATACCCACTGACCCCTTTAGCCACAAGGGCCACATCTAACTCCCTCTTAAAAATAGCCAATGAACTGGCCTCAACTACCTTCTGTGGCAGAAAATTCCACAGATTCACCACTCTCTGTATAAAAAATTATTTTTCTCATCTCGGTCCTAAAAAACTTCCCTCTTATCCTTAAACTGTGACCCCTAGTTCTGGACTTCCCCAACATCGGGAATAATCTTCCTGCATCCAGCCTGTCCAACCCCTTAAGAATTTTGTAAGTTTCTATAAGATCACCCCTCAATCCTCTAAATTCTAGCGAGTCTATCCAGTCTTTCTTGATATGAAAGTCCTGCCATCCCAGGAATCAGTCTGGTGAACCTTCTCTATACTCCCTCTATGGCAAGAATGTCTTTCCTCAGATAAGGAGACCAAAACTGTACGCAATACTCCAGGTGTGGTCTCACCAAGACCCTGTACAACTGCATTAGAACCTCCCTGCTCCTATACTCAAAACCTTTTGTTATGAATGCTAACATACCATTTGCTTTCTTCACTGCCTGCTGCACCTGCATGCCTACTTTCAATGACTGGTGTACCAAGACACCCACGTCTCTTTGCATCTCCCCTTTTCCTAATCGACCACCATTCAGAAAATAGTCTACTTTCCTGGTTTTGCCACCAAAGTGGATAACCTCACATTTATCCACATTTTACGGCATCTGCCATGCATTTGCCCACTCACCCAACCTATCCAAGTCACCTTGCAGCCTCCTAGCATCCTCCTCACAGCTAACATTGCCCCCCAGCTTTGTGTCATCCGCAAACTTGGAGATGTTGCATTCAATTCCCTCATCCAGATCATTAATATATATTGTAGATAGCTGGGGTCCCAGCACTGAGCCTTGCGGTACCCTAGTCACTGCCTGCCATTCTGAAAAGGACCCGTTTACTCCTACTTTCCTTCCTGTCTGCCTGCCAGTTCTCTATCCACATCAATACTGAACCCCCAATACCGTGTGCTTTAAGTTTGTATACTAATCTCTTATGTGGGACCTTGTCGAAAGCCTTCTGAAAGTTCAGATATAACACATCCACTGGTTCTCCCTTATCCACTCTACTAGTTACATCCTCGAAAAATTCTATAAGATTCGTGAGACACCTTTCATAAATCCATGCTGACTTTGTCCAATGAATTCACTGCTTTCCAAATGTGCTACTATCCCATCTTTAATAACTGACTCCAGAATTTTTCCCACCACCAATGTTAGACTAACTGGTCTGTAATTCCCCGTTTTCTCTCTCCCTCCCTTTTTATAAATGGGGTTACATTACCTACCCTCCAATCCTCAGGAACTACTCCAGAATCTAAAGAGTTTTGAAAAATTATCAGTAATGCATCCACTATTTCTGCGGCTACTGCCTTGAGTACTCTGAGATGCAGCCTATCTGGTCCTGGGGATTTATCGCCCTTTAATCCATTCAATTTACCCAACACCACTTCCCGGCTTCCTTAGAGTTTAGAGCAATTGGGATTGAAACATAGGATTTTAAGGGGTCATGACAGGATGGAGTTTGAGATGTTACCATGCATGGAAGAGGGGTGTAGGTACAAGATAAGGAGACAACTGACGTCTATAGGGATTTATTTTCACAGAATCCCTGAAATTCTCTACCCTGGAGTGGTGAGGAGGCTGAGTCATTGGGAGTATTTAAGGTATGAATAATGTCAGATTAATTGCTATTATTCTCCGTTCCCAGTTTGAAATTCATTTTCAAGATACACATTCGGAGAGATATGTAATGAGTGACCGATCTCACTGATCACCCTCAACCCTACTTACCTCAAATACACACAAAGTTTACCTCCAGTGTGATTTTTTTATTTTACCTCCCTGGTCTGAACACTGAAATACTCAAAGTACAACTAAGTTTTGCTCACAAAATGTGTCGGAAGGAACTGCAGATGATGATTTATACCAAAGATGGATACAAAATGCTGCAGTAACTCAGGGGTCAGGCAGGGTCTCTGGGGAAAAGGAATAGGTGACGTTGCGGGTCGGAACCCTTCTGCAGACTGAAAGATAGAGAAGACCAAAACAAATCAGGGCCAGCAACAGCTGACCTCAGGAAGGGTGGAGTTCATAGTGGTCCATTGTTGGCTGAGGGAGATGTACTAATGTTAGGGGCCATTGGCCCTCTAGCCCAGCTCATCAACACTGATCTTATTGTCCGTCTATTCTGAACAGTGTTATTAGCTGTGAAGATTAAGGTCACTAAATGGAACAGAAGCAGACAAAGGAATAGAAGACACTCTTGGTGATCAGAACAAAGATCAGAAATTGTTTCTGAAAGCTGTACGTGTTGACCTTCAAGTTGTAAAGTTCCCTTTTTACCATTGTTTCCGAAAGGAAATTGAAACACCATTTTTTCCCCAAGATTCTTGGTGTATTTTTGCAATGTATTGCACATTTTGCATGATTCCAGCCAACAAGAACATTACTGAAGACAGACACAAAATGCTGGAGTAACTCAGCGAGTCAGGCAGCATCTCTGGAGAAAAGGAATAGGTGATGTTTCGAGACTTGGGTCTGAAGAAGGGTATCCACCCAAAACGTCATCTATTCCCTTTCTCCAGAGATGCTGCCTGACCAGCTGAGTTACTCAAGCATTTTGTGTCTATCTTTGGTGCAATTCCTTCCGATCCAAGAACATTAATGACCAAGATTTCCATTAAGCTTCCCAGTGTTAATGTGAATTAATGAATAATTCTTTATTTAAAGGAATTTAATAATACAAAGTCCATTGATACATAAAATGTGACTCAATAGACAAAAGATATGGACTGAAATAGAACTAAACAAATTAATCAAACATAAATTATATAAAATGTCTTGGCACTGGCAGGGGGCAGAGTTCACAACTCCTGCTGTGCTAAACCCTCAGTTCATGACCTCAGCTATAATTTTCAATAGCACCGGGAAAGGAATTGCTTTTAACACAACCTCTCAGGACCAAACACTGATCTGTAGATTTGGAAGGAAAGGAGGGCTAGAGGCCAAGGAAGAGAGCTGGGGATTCATTACTGAGGCTTGGAGGAGTGGGGAGTCTTCAAAGAGGACCACGGGGCTCGAATCATAGCCTTTCAATCAAAAGACAACAGGAATATACGTTTATTCTGTTTCCCATTGCTCAAGGTGCTTTGCACTTTGAATTTCAAGGCATCACGTTACTACAAAACGATGTTATGCTTCAGCAATATAGAGTGTCTCTGAAACAATGCAAAGATCTTTCATTCAGTAGTCTGAGCTATATCCTGAGGAGTATTGAGGAACACAATATCAGAATGTTATGAGGCTGGAGGGCAGGTTTGGAGAACGGCTGTTGAACAGCTATGTGAGAAGGTAGGGGAGGAGAGAGATGTCTTGGGCCTCGATGGTCTTGAATAGGGAGTTGGAGCCAAGACATGGGAGGAAAGGGAGCCAATGCCTTGTGATAAGCAGGAGAGGGAGTTGAAATGAGGGATTTCAAAACAAGAATATTAAATAAAAATATAAAAAGCTGTTTCAATACCTTTGTTTCTCTCTTCATAGATGCAGCCTGACAGCTGAATATTTCCAGTAGAATATGTAATGATCATAATGGATCACAGAGGGTTTGGTACAGGTTGGGCCAATAATCCTCTTCATTAATTGCCCATTCAGCTCCCACATGACTAATGTCAGACTGATAGATTACTTTAGACTTTAGGCTTTCGAGATACAGTGCAGAAACAAGCCCTTTTAGCACACTGAGTCCGTGCCGACTAGCAATCACCTCATTCATGAGCACTGATCCTACACACTAGGGACAATTTACACATTTTTTAACCGACTAACATGCAAAACTGCATGTCTTTAAAGTGTGGGAGGAAACCAGAGCACATATTTTTTAACAAAAATATTTATTTTGTGAAAATAAATGTTCACATCTGAAATGAAAACTGGTTTCACAATCAGAAGCTGAGGGTGATGAATGAAAAGGTTATGAACTTGGAACCTTGTTAGAAGGAAGAAGAAAACACACGGTGCAGAAGGTTCATATCCGAGCAGCGCAAGACACATTTATGGGCAATGAAGTGTTTTCACAGTGAATTATCTCTCATTCTGTTTGCAGCCAAAATGCACGCAGCATGCACTCAGTAACAGCGGTGTGAGAATGACAAAATAATCTATTTTTTATGATTTTAATGGAGAAATAAATATTAGCCGGGGTACTAGGGACAATTCCTTTGCTTCTAAGTTATATCCTGGGATCTGTTACAGCCACCTGAGAGGATAGATGGAATCTTGGTTTAAAGTCTTATGCAAAACTTGTAACAGTGCAGTACTCATGCAAGCTTTCAGTCTATAATCTGGGTCAGAGACATGATTAGCTCTGATTTGGACAAAACCTTTTATGTTTCTTCATAAAAAAATAAATTGAGGAGATATTTCTAATGTATTTAATTTAATCTATCTGCGGCCACAACCGACCCAGGAGAAGTGATTGCATTCAAAGGAACTGGGCAAACCAAGTAAATGTTCCAAGGAATAGATCTTAATATTGATACACATAGTCATGCCAAGAAACAGGAAACATATGAATTGCGTACACATCAATTGTGTCTGGTTCTAAGATAGAAAAGGAAATGGATTTGAGTGTGATTATTAGTCATTCTTTGCAAAGCAGTCACTTATTATGAAGCTGTCAACAACAAAGGTAATCTAGTAGAGAATATATCTCAAGGGCATTTGATTCAAAGTAAAACCACTTTATTTTAACCCTCCGTAACTAACCTTTTTAGTTGTTGGCAAAGAGTAAAAATACAGTATATGTATTGTTATCAGGCACTGAGGCATGTAACTAATATTTCACTCTCAGCTTGTCTGTCAATGAATTAAAATGTTACTATTCATGGAACAAAATATTTACTTATGTTTTCTCATCCTGCTATTTAAAAAATAGAGCCTGCTGAAATAGATCTAATTATGAATCGCATGGTTCTACTGTACTGTTTTACATATCAATGTCCAGACACATCCTCAACCTTTACCATCTTCTCCTGCACCTTGCTTCCAATTTCTTCTGTTCATTTCCCAGAGTTTCATGGAAAGATGCCTCAGTAAGGTACATGTCAATGGATTGATTTTGATGTAGTAAATAGCACTGCGATGGATTGACAGCGTATACAGCAATGGTTACGGGTGTCAAGGGATGAACCGTGACTAAATTTAATTTTACCTATCTATTGTGATGATTAGTATATTGTCATATACACCAGAGTACAATGAAATTCCTTGTTTGCATAAAGGTCACAAAGTAAATAGTATACATGGTATTGAAAAATGCGACAATAAATGGTTCAATGGTTCAATTGTTCTTCATTGTCACGTATGAAATTGTTGTGCAAAGCATCCCCAATCCAGGTAAGCCCAGGTAAGCACTGGGCTGCTGCTGCATAGGCAGCTCCATCGCTCTCGGCCTGCTTGGCCCACCAACCGACGCACTCTCCTCGCATTACTGCCTCTGTTCCCAGGGGGGCGCCACCTGCAGCTGACCGTCACGGCGCTGGTGGCAATTCCCTGGTCCCTGTCTGACCGGCCCACTCCTCACATCTGTCATTGCCACCGGCTCCCTCCTCCTCGGCTCTCTGGCCTTCGGGACCGAGCTCGGCGGCAGGTTGTGAAGAGGAAACAAGGAGTCTGCAGAAGGACTTGGACAGGTTGGGAGAGTGGGCAAAGAAGTGGCAGATGGAATATAGTGTCGCAAAGTGTGGAGTTGTGCACTTAGGTAATAGGAATAAAGGTGTACACTATTTTCTAAATGGAGAGAGAATTCAGAAATCGGAAATGCAAAGGAAGTGCTGGTGCAGAATTTCCAAAAGGTTAATTTGCAGTTAGAATCGGTAGTAAGGAATGCAAATGCAATGTTAGCATTCATTTCAAGAGGACTAGAAGGCAGGGATGTAATGCCGAGGCTTTATAGGGCATTTGTCAGACTGCATTTGTAGTTTTGTGAGCAGTTTTGGGTCCCATATCTGAGGAGGGATGTGCTGGCTTTGGAAGGGAACAGAGCAGGTTTACGGGAATGATTGGGTTAACATATGATTAGCTGGGCTTGGGCCTGGGCCTGTACTCGCAGGGGTTTAGAAGGTTTATCACCCTGACAGCCAATTCATACCCAGACCCTCACAATATTTGGAGACAATTGTTTTACAACCATCCCTTTAACGTAAAAGTCAGAGGGAGAGGATGAAGAAAGCACCTGGCTATTGGAATTCACTACAGATGTTCCTAATTTTATATCCCACAGTAAATGACTTCTCCGGAGACGGCCTCTTAAAGTTAAGGATAACTCTCCAGTTTTGCAGACTCTGCCACAGCAAGGGCAGCAGGTGGTTATATGCATCTGGGGATATTTAGCATTCCTTCTGCTTGCCCTATATGTGCAACTGAGGGAAAGATTTTGTGGTGCTCAGTGGCTCCCTTCTCCATTTGGAGTGATCGTGGGCCAGAGATTGCCAGGAGCTGGTGAGGTGGGTACATTTCTTGAAGGAAGTGTTGAGAAGGCAAGTGAAGCAATGCTATGTCCTTTAGGAAAGCTGGTGGAATGGAGTTGAGAGTGGAACAGGTTGATGATGAGTCCAGCCCATTGGAACTGGCTGGGTAGGACTCCAATCTGTTAATGTCTGCGTTCTAATTTCTGTTCTCAGTTGCCCATAAAGATCATGGTTTTCCCATTAAATCATGTGTGCACAATTTAATCGTAACACTGAAACCTGTAATTTGTTTAACAGATTTTATAGTTCTGAAGTTGCCAGCTCTTCAAAAAGAATGCATGAACATAAGAAAATAGCTGGAATAGGCCAGTCATCTCCTCAGGCTTGTCCTACAGGCTTCAACTAGAGAGCAGTCCTAAGCTATCCTAAGCAGTCCTCATTGGAGACCCTCGGACTATCTTTGATTGGACTCTACTGGACTTTATCTTGCACTAAATTTTATTCACATCATTTCCTTTATCATGCATCTCTTCCCTGTGCCTGGCTCAATTGTAATCATATATTGTCTTTCCGCTGACTGGTTAGCATGCAACAAAAAGCTTTTCCCTGTACCTCGGTGCACGTGACAATAAACTAAACTCAAACTCAACTCATCCATTCAATATGATCATGATGCTTCTCCTCTTCTGTTCTAGTTCCTCATAGTCCTCAAATTCCCTGTCAGGGGTTCATGAGCACCTGGGCTTCCTGTGTTAAGTTAGCAGTCTGCCTTTAGATTCCTTGTGCTGAAATGCATTACTTCACTTCATGCATTTAACTCCATTTGCTAAGTTTTTGCACACTCATTCAACCTTTCTATATCCTGCTACAGTCCTAATATCCTCATCACATTGTGCCTTCCCACGAAGCTTCATCTCCCAGTGACAGTTGCACCTGTGTGCTTATCTCTGGCATGGTCAAATCTTAAGATTGAACCCTTATTCTTAAAACTGAGACATGGTTCAAAGGGAAGTCCAGGACAAGGGGTCACAGCTTAAGAAAGGGGAAATCCTTTAAACCGAGATGAGATTTTTTCACACAGAGAGTGGTGAATCTTGGAACTCTCTGCCACAGGGTTTGAGGCAATTGGCTACCCTGAAGTGAGAGAAGGCAGGTACGGGATACTGCAGCCATGATCATATTGAACGGTGCAGGCTCCTTGGCCTATCCCGGCACCTACTTTCCCTATGTTTCTATTATTATGGGAACATGACATCCACTTGCCACTCACCGGCACTGACCCTTCTATTATGGGAACAATGGTCACTGAATTCAACCCCCCACCAATTTACCCCAAGAGGGACAGATGGAACCAGAGAGCCTGGAAAAGGCTGCAACCTCGCTCTGCTCAAGGCTCTCACCAGTTCTGCTGAAAACCCTTGACAGGCAAGATCACAAAATGGCGGGGTGCCATGAGATTCCATCTCACACTGATACACAGAAGAGCAAGTATTGTTGACAAATGGATTTTGGAAGTTGGCCATTATTAATTTACCTTAGGCTACATAAAATGCAATTTAATGCTTCAGAAACCATTTTCACTTCTGCCACCTCAAGGGCAATAACATGTTGGTGTGAATTGTTCAGCCATTGTAAAATATTAATCTTGTAGAAAACCTTGGAATGTAAATCAAACTGCTCCAAGAGTCAGATCACACACTGCCAGATTGCTGCCACTGAGGTGGCTGAGGTGGCAAGGTCCCTCATTATGGAAAAATTATATTTATGACTTAATTAGAGAAAGACCTCCCTTTATATAGCACCATGCACAAGCTCAGTGTTGTCCCACAGTCTTTACAATTTCACTATTGTCCCTGAGAGGTAATTCTTATAATAAACAGATGCAAGGTCACACTATATTACGACCAGAGGAAGTCATGTTTCATTGTTATTACTTCTTGGGATTGGCTGCTTAACATTTTTTTTAATCAGATGAAGCAGATAAAATCACAGTTTAACAACTTAATCAGGAAAATATTCACCAGTGCAACAATCAGGCAACAAAGGAAATCTAAGATCAGGAACATAAGAACACAAGAGACAGAAAATGACGTTTTTTCCACCATTTACTGGGATTTTGGCAGATCTCATTCCTCAAGTTTACTCTTCTGCCAGATTTCCTTTGCCTCTGATGCCTTCAATGACAAAAAAACATATAAATCTCATCCATGAATGTACTCTGCAACCAGCGCCATAGGATAGAGAATCTCAACGATTTATAATTCTCTGAGTAAGATATTTCACTTTATTTCAATTCTAAACACTAGTTCTATGTTATTCCACTTTTGTATCCATTCCCTACACAATAGGGGAAATTGACAGAGGCCCACTAACCTACAGACCCACACATCTTTGGAATGTTGGAAGAAACGGAGCACCTGGAGGAAATGTAGATAGGGTGGTAAAGAAAGCTTTTGGTGTGCTGGCCTTTATAAATCAGAGCATTGAGTATAGAAGTTGGGATGTAATGTTAAAATTGTACAAGGCATTGGTGAGGCCAATTCTGGAGTATGGTGTACAATTTTGGTCGCCTAATTATAGGAAGGATGTCAACAAAATAGAGAGAGTACAGAGGAGATTTACTAGAAAGGTTGAACAAGTTAGGGCTTTATTCTTTGGAGCGCAGAAGGTTAAGGGGGGACTTGATAGAGGTTTTTAAAATGATGAGAGGGATAGACAGAGTTGACTTGGAAAAGCTTTTCCCACTGAGAGTAGGGAAGATTCAAACAAGGGGACATGACTTGAGAATTAAGGGACTGAAGTTTAGGGGCAACATGAGGGGGAACTTCTTTACTCAGAGAGTGGTAGCTGTGTGGAATGAGCTTCCAGTGAAGGTGGTGGAGGCAGGTTCGTTTTTATCATTTAAAAATAAATTGGATAGTTATATGGATGGGAAGGGAATGGAGGGTTATGGTCTGAGCGCAGGTATATGGGACTAGGGGAGATTATGTGTTCGGCACGGACTAGAAGGGTCGAGATGGCCTGTTTCCGTGCTGTAATTGTTATATGGTGTTATATGGTTATATGGTTAAATACATGTGGTCACAGTGAGAACTTACCAACTCCACACAGACAGCATCTGAGGTCAGGATCAAACCCAGATCTCTGGTGCTGTGAGGCTACCAGCTGTGCCACTGTGCTGCCCCTACCAAGATCAAAGTAAAACCTACTATGCAATATTCTTAACAAAAAGTTAATTTGATTTGAGCTCCGTGGGATAGATTATGATTTTGTACAAACCATAAAATGTTTGAGACTGAATTCCTCCTGTTAAATTGAAATCAATGGGGGAAAAAGTGAGAGAGAGTTAAGGTGAACTGTCATTTTGCAATTTTTAGTTTTACTCTGTTGCATTAAGACACAATTATACACTATCAAGAGGATATATGAAACTGTACCAAATAATACAAGTGCACTCGCAAAATACACTGCCAGAAAATATCTCAGATTTTTATAGATGGTCACTAAGGAAAAAATGTAACTTACTCTAAAGAAAAGTCATGGATTGATAAGATGTGTGTGAATTCAGGATCTATCTGCTTTGAGCTGCATCTTGTGGCCTGTTTATCCTTTAACTTGCAACAGAGATTGCCAAAACAGCATGCCAAAAATACACTCTGAAAGGCAAAACACTTAGAGGTTCTCAAGAAGGAAACAGTTTTTTGGATGTTAAGTAGGTTCAGTATAAATGCAATAGCTGTCTGCCAACAACTTCTGAACAATATTCCAATTACTCTGTCCGAATTGCATTCATAACTCAAGACAATTGTTTGAAAAACCTGGGTACAGCAAGTTCTTTCAGTTCTCACTTGTGCTGTATACATTTGGGTCTGATGAAAAGGTGCAGAAATTGTTTAACTACTTCAATAGCAACAATCAGACTTAGTTAACATAGTGGTTTGATTGATGAAACACAGACCAGTCTGTAACTGAGCCATAACGATTAACTATTCCAAGTCTGATCCTTGCTCTGTACAGGGAGAGGTGATCGCAATGGAACAATGGCAGAAACCAACAGGTGGGCCGCTGCCCCTGGGCTAGAAAGGGAATAGATGCCAGCGAGAGACCCCTAGTACACTGCATAGCATCGGCACTCACACTGCAGAACGCACGTGCGAACGGCAGCCACTTCTGCAGTTCAACCCAAGACAAATATTTTGATTCTCGTTATCTAAGATTATGAAAAAAAAGGACTCACTTAGGAAACAAACAAAAGGATTTTTTTAAACTTTTGTTTCCTTATTACAGTACCATAGTTGTAAAAGAAGACAGACACAAAGTGCTGGAGTACCTCAGCGGGTCAGGCAGCATCTATGGAGAAAAAGAATGGTTGACGTTTCGGGTCAGGACCCTTCTAACGTCACCCATCCTTTTTTTCCAGAGCTGCTGCCTGACCCGCTGGGTTACTCCAGCACCTTGTGTTTATCTTTGGTATAAACCAGCATCTGCAATTCCTTTCTATATAGTTATTGTTCCTTGTGGATTGTCAAAGAGCTTTGTTTTGCAATATATCAGCTTCCAGAACACGAGCAGCATTCTACCATTATTGTGAATTACTTTTCCGGTACTGAAATAATATTTTGAAAGAAAATATTCACTTTATGCACACTACATGGAAGTTATCAAAGTGGTCTCACTTTATTTTATGTGTGACTATTTATGAGATGTTAAGATAGAAAGATTTGTATTCATTATTTAAGGTAATCCAAAGTGTTTTACAGTGATTTTGAACTTTAGTTATTGTGTCCTTGCACATGAATCACTGCAGGTTAATAGGTTTGCACAGCAAACAATTAAGAAGGCAAACTATATGCTGGTACACAAAAATGCTGGAGAAACTCAGTGGGTGCAGCAGCATCTATGAAGCAAAGGAAATAGGCGACGTTTCGGGCCGAAACCCTTCTTCAGTCTGAAAAAGGGTTTCGGCCTGAAACGTCACCTATTTCCTTCGCTCCATAGATGCTGCTGCACCCGCTGAGTTTCTCCAGCATTTTTGTGTACCTTCGATCTTCCAGCATCTGCTGTTCCTTCTTGAAAACTATATGCTGGCTTCAGTTATATGAGGATTTGATACAAGTGTGGACATCTCTTCTCCAGTATTATATCCAACCAACTACAATATTGTGCACACGCCAGTCTCTCTACCTAAAGATACGATATGATACGATAGGAACTTTATTTATCCCAGGAGGGAAATTGATCTGACAAAACACAAAAATACATGAAATATGAAATTAAAGTGACAAGTGGAAAGGGATGGGGATGTGGGGAGGGGGGGGGGGGGGGGGGGGGGGGGGGGGGGGGGGGGGGAGACAGTCTACCCCATGCCAGAAGGGGAGGAGTTGTACAGTTTGATACCCACAAGGACCAACTAAAATATTCTGGAGAACAAGAAATTGTAGAAATAAAAATAAATGAACAAAAAAGTGTTAACATCTTCAAATTTCTTCAATATAATTGGTGAATTTAGCAGAGTCATGGACTAAACCAGATCAAATCTGGACACAGCTCTCCCCACCATCAAAAGCATCTACATCAGGTAATTTTTCATGAAGTAAGTAAGTAATTTTTATTCATATAACACATTTAAATCAACTTGCGTTGAAACCAAAGTGCTGTACATAGAAAAAATTGTGTTTCCATACATCCATACAAAATAAAAAAATGAAGGTGGCAAGTTGACCAGGTGATGCCTGGATTAGGGAATATTAGCTACAAGGAAAGGTTGGACAAACTTGGATTGTTTTCTCTAGAAGGCAGAAGTTGAATGGAGATCTGACAGAAGTATATAAAATTATGAGAGCCATTGATAAGTAGACAGTCAGAACCTTTGTCCTAGGGTGGAAATATCAAATACTAGAGGGCACAGCTTTAAATTGAGAAGGGAAACATTTTAAATAGATTGTTTACACTGTACCTGGAATGCATTGCCATGGGTGGTAGGGGAAGCAGATATTATAGTGGCATTTAAGAGGCATTTAGATAGGCACTGGAAAGGGAGTGGTATGGACATTGTGCAGATAGAGATTTGTTTATCTTGCATTTTGTTTGGGACAGGCATTATTGACTGGAAAGCCTATTCATGTGCTATACTTTTTCATGGTCTATGGTCTACAGTCTATGGTTTATCATTAAGGATATTAACCCTCCCCCTTTGCCATGCCCTCTGCTTGATACTATCACTGGGCAGGAGGTACAGAAGGTAAAGTCCTCACCCCACCAGGTTTAGAGACAGCTACTTTCCAAGTTTGCGGATGACACTAAGCTGGGGGGCAGTGTTAGCTGTGAGGAGGATGCTAGGAGACTGCAAGGTGACTTGGATAGGCTGGGTGAGTGGCAAATATTTGGCAGATGCAGTATAATGTGGATAAATGTGAGGTTATCCATTTTGGTGGCAAAAACGGGAAAGCAGACTATTATCTAAATGGTGGCCGATTGGGAAAGGAGGAGATGCATCGAGACCTGGGTCTCATGGTACACCAGTCATTGAAGGTAGGCATGCAGGTGCAGCAGGCAGTAAAGAAAGCGAATGGTATGTTAGCTTTCATTGCAAAAGGATTTGAGTATAGGAGCAGGGAGGTTCTACTGCAGTTGTACAGGGTCTTGGTGAGACCACACCTGGAGTATTGCGTACAGTTTTGGTCTCCAAATCTGAGGAAGGACATTATTGCCATAGAGGGAGTGCAGAGACGGTTCACCAGACTGATTCCTGGGATGTCAGGACTGTCTTGTGAAGAAAGACTGGATAGACTTGGTTTATACTCTCTAGAATTTAGGAGATTGAGAGGGGATCTTACAAAACTTACAAAATTCTTAAGGGGTTGGACAGGCTAGATGCAGGAAGATTGTTCCCAATGTTAGGGAAGTCCAGGACAAGGGGTCACAGCTTAAGGATAAGGGGGAAATCCTTTAAAACCGAGATGAGAATAACTTTTTTCACACAGAGAGTGGTGAATCTCTGGAACTCTCTGCCACAGAGGGTAGTTGAGGCCAGTTCATTGGCTATATTTAAGAGGGAGTTAGATGTGGCCCTTGTGGCTAAGGGGATCAGGGGGTATGGAGAGAAGGCAGGTACGGGATACTGAGTTGGATGATCAGCCATGATCATATTTAATGGCGGTGCAGGCTCGAAGGGCCGAATGGCCTACTCCTGCACCTATTTTCTATGTTTCTATGTTTCTTGAATCGTAGAAACAAAGAACTGCAGATGTTGGTTTATAGTTGATAGACACAAAATGCTGGAATATCGCAGTGGGTCGGGCAGCATCTCTGGAGAAAATGGATGGGTAACGTTCCTGGTCAGGAGTCAGAGAGAGGAAGTGAACTTCTTCAAAGTATGTACGCCTTGAGGAGATTTCACAGTGGAGTAAGCCAGAGTGTAGAAACAAAGAACTGCAGATCCTGATTTATACCAAAGATAGACATAAAGTGTTTGAGTAACATAATAGGTCAGGCAGCATCTCTGGGGAAAAGGATGGGTGATGTTTCAGGTTGGGTTCGTTGAGGGACAATTTCACTGAACACTTACGCTCCTTCCACCGACGCCTGCATGATCTCCCAGTTGCCAAGCATTTCAACTCCCCTTCCCATTCCCATACTGACCGTTACATCCTGGGCTTCCTTCATTGCCAGAGTGAGGCCAAACACAAATTGAAGGAACAGCACCTCATATTCCGTTTGGCTAGTTTAGAACCCGGCGCTATGAACATTCAATTCCCTAATTTTAAGTAACTTCCGCTTACATTCCCCTTCCCTCCCTCCTCTCCTTTGCCCCTTCCTCCATCCTAGTGGTGTAACTAGTTCCATAGTTCCCCACATTGTATTCCTCTTGAGATCACACTTTCCCGAGCCAACAATGGGCCTACCAGGGCATCATCTTGCCTGAGGTCATTTGTGGCTGGTCCTGATTAGTCTTCGTCTTTCCTCGCCTCCACCTCTTCACCCACCCGAAACATCACCATCTATTTGCTGCAGAGTTGCTACCTGACCCGTTGATTTACTCCAGTATTTGTGCCTATGTTACATTCTTGAACCACCCTGCACAACCCGAATCCTACTTCAGCAATGGAACACTATGGACCACCTCTTGCACTGACATGGAATTGTTTTCTAAGTGTCTTTTCCACTAATGTCTTATCTTGTGTTTGCTTTACTTTTCACTGCAACATATGTGTACTTTATATATAAATTATGTTTCATGTGTTTGAGTCTATGTGCCTGTGACTCTGGTACAAGCAGGTTTTTCATTATACCTACAACTCATTGTACTTGTATATATAACAATTAACACAACTTGACGTCTAACTTAGAAAGTTTACGGTCAATCCAAAATTACAAATTCAAGTAAATCTGCGATCCAAACCAGAAATTCCTTAGAAATGCTGAACATTAAAGAATTTGCTACATGATACTGTGCAAGGGCCTTAAAGTTCTTGAAGAAATGTGATACCCTTCAATAAATGACCACAATAATTTGTTTGAGTGCAGAAGAAAAAGACACCTGGCATAAAACTGGTTTTGAATGGAGATAAACAAGGTTGTGAGGTTTCTAATACCTTGATTAAAATAGTTTTTCCTTATCCTAATTTGCCAGTTCTCTCATCAAGTGAATCATAGGAAGCCAGTCACAGACCTAATAATTGCCTCTGATTTCTTTCCTATCCTTCAACAGATCTCATAATGAAGGACAGTGAGTTGAGCCTGATCTTGGACATATAATGGAATCTGTCTGAAGCTGAAAGCTGACACCATTACTAAAGCAAAGCTGTGGCAAAGGATGTAACCATGACAACTTTGTCTCTCTCTGTATGATATACTTTAAAGAGCAAGGCAGAAGTACTGTGACTGCAGCTGTTGAAATGTTGTATAACTTCCAGACTTGGTATTATTAAAGGATCTAATAATTTGAAATGGTGAACATCTAATAAATTACAAATATTTAGTTTGATTGAAGCCTATCTGAATAATAATTACACTCATACAACCTTCCACAAGTGACAAAAACATCAGTTCATTTGCAAATACTCAATTCCTTTCAGAAATAAAAAAAAAAGTAAATGAAGATTGAATTTCACTGCATCGTCAACGTACATTCAATTAGCATTTTATGATTTAAACAAGGTTTTTACATCTTTGATGCCATTCATTTGCAAGTTCTTAGAATTAAACAATTGTTAAAAGGATTAGAGGGGAGCTGAGGAAAAAGAGATTTCATCCAAAGAGCCGTAAGGATCTCAAACCTGCAGACTGGAAGAGTGTGCAGGTAGAAACCCGCATTATATTATAAAAGTACCATTACATAAGGAAATCAACAGGCTTCTGAAGAACACCTGGGAAAAAGGATAATCAAACTTGCTCTTTTTGACTATGTAGACCTAGGAGGTCTCCTTCAAAGCCATAAACGTCGATGATACTCAGCAGGTCAGGCAGCATCTCTAGAGAAAAGGAATAGGTGACGTTTCGGGTCGGGACCCTTCTTCAGACTACATTCTCCAATTTATTTTCTTCATAGATGCTGCCTGACTCGCTGAGTTACTCCAGCTTTATGTGTCTATCTTCGGTTTAAACAGGCATCTGCAGTTCCTTCCTACATATGATACTAGTGATTTGCATGACAGGCCCATGTGATTTAAGTCTGATAAATATTTTTTTAATCTATTTTATATGATGGAACATGACTTTATTTACAATAACATCGTTTTTCAGCTAAAATTGACCTTTACTTATTTGTTATGCCTTCCATGTCCTTGCTTATATTAACTTTCAGGTCTACTTAGCAATAGAAATTAACCAGGAGCTGAGCCGTGACCGCATGGGTTTTCTCCGAGATCTTTGGTTTTCTCCCACTCCAAGACGTACAGGTTTGTAGGTTAATTGGCTTGGTAAATGTAAAAATTGTCCCAAGTGGGTGTAGGGTAGTGTTAATGTGTGGGGATCGCTGGTTGATGCGGACCTGGTGGGCCGAAGGGCCTGTTTCTGCGCTGTATCTCTAAACTAAACAAAACTAAACTAAACTATTGAATATACTTATTTTTCTTTTTAACACCATCTCTAGAAATTACCAAATCTTGTAATCCAGGTAAAGTAAGGTAAGGTAAGGTAAAACAATAATTTATATACAAACTTTCATTGTCTCGGGACATCACAAAGCATCATCTTGCAATTGCCATTCACCAAACAGTCTTCGCATACAATTCATCATTCTCCGACATTTCCACCAGCTTCAATGCGATTCTACCAACAGCGATATCTTTGCCTTACCACCACTTTCTGCCTTCCATGGAGACCACTCTAACAGATTCCCTGGTTTTTCTCAGCCCTCCCACCCACCCCTTTCTCACCAGGCATTTACCTCGGCAAATACAGGAAGTACAACACCTGTCACCTCCAGTCAGACACCTAAACGTCTCTTCCAATTCAGATGGAGGTCTACATGCACCTCTTCCAACCTATTGTATTTGATGCTCTCGATGTGGCCTCCGCTACGCATTGACTATGCGACGTAGCACTTGCTCTCTGTCCACCAGGACCAGCTGGCAAGCCAGTTGACAGAGGCAAACCATTTCCAGTTGCAAGCCATTTCAATCCACTTCCCATTCCCATACTAACCTGTCTATCCCCCACCTCCTCCATTGCCAGAGTGAGTCCGCTCACAACCTGAAGAATAGCACCTCCTATTCCACTTGGGTAGCTTACAACCCAACTTCATGAACATTGAATTCTCTATTTTTAGGTAAACACCCACCCTTCTCTCTCCTTCAGACCTCCCCATGTCCGCTCATGCAAACCTTTCTTTCCACACCTCCTGGCCCTTGTCCCCAGTTCTCACCCCCCCCCCCCCCCCCCCCCCCCCCCCCCCCCCCCCCCCCTCCTCCTCTTCTCCTGCTCATCACCCACCCCCACATCACTTCTGGGGCCCCTATTCTTCCCCATGTTCCCATCTACCCACCATCCTTCTCTCTGGTTCTGCTTTTTTCTCCTTGCCCTCCTTTATCAGATTCAACCATATGCAGTCCTGTGTTGGCTCTACTTGTTTTCCCCAGTCTTTGTGGCTATATAGAAACATAGAAACATAGAAAATAGGTGCAGGAGTAGGCCATTCGGCCCTTCGAGCCTGCACCGCCATTCAATATGATCATGGCTGATCATCCAATTTAGTATCCTGTACCTGTCATCTCTCTATACCCCCTGATACCTTTAGCCACAAGGGCCACTTAAATATAGCCAACGAACTGGCCTCAACTACCTTCTGTGGCAGAGAATTCCAGAGATTCACCACTCTCTGCGTGAATTTTTTTTTTCTCGTCTCGGTCCTAAAAGATTTCCCCCTTATCCTTAAACTGTGACCCCTTGTTCTGGACTTCCCCAACATCGGGAACAATCTTCCTGCATCTAGCCTGTCCAACCCCTTAAGAATTTTGTAAGTTTCTATAAGATCCCCCCTCAATCTTCTAAATTCTAGCGAGTACAAGCCGAGTCTATCCAGTCTTTCTTCATATGAAAGTCCTGACATCCCAGGAATCACCCTTCTCTCACCCCTTGACATCCACAATTATATGGATCTAACTATCACATGCCAGCTTTTGCTGCACCCCTACCATCACTCTCATTGTACCTCTATTCCAGTCATTAAGAAGATCCGGACCCAAAGCAGTGATTGTCTTTTTCCCACCACTGTGGCTGCATCAGACTGTGCATAGACCCAAAGCACATTGGCACCAAGAGTCCCCATCAGCTGAGGTTCTACCTGTCCCAGGTATTGCAAAGGATTGGCCTGGCACCTCTGCTGCGCAATGGACCAATCAGCTCAACATTGCCGCACCACCATCCTTTGTGGAAAGGTTCTTCCAGATCTAGAATTTGAACTACAAACCCATCAGGCAATGGAACATCCTCCAGGCACTGCAAGGGAAGGAATCGACAGGTCCATTGGTGTGGTTCCCTATGCAGACTGTCCAGATTATCAGATGAAATACCTCAATGCCAGAACTCACCAAAAAGCACCAAGTCCTGCCTTAGCTGGCAGTGAGAGGGGCCCTCCCAGTCCGATCCTTCCTGTATTGAAGGAGTCTTATTCCCAATGCACGCTGCCATTGGAATGGCTACTATGAAAGGGGTCAGTTAGCCATGTCTTTGTAGAGTGTAGATCTGATAAGGGGATCTAGAGAAAGATGCCATGGTTCATCCAGAACACCTCTTTAACAGAGGACTCTCTGCTGCTGGATGACCATCAGTTTGGTGAAAGACACACTTTGATCTGACCAAAAGTTGTTAGTACTTCAGCATCGCAAAATGTCCGAATGGAGAAGAATAAGTGTATTTCTGTTCATTTTTGGGAAATGACATCCTCCACAGAGCGCGTCGTCCACAGAGCGCAGACGATCATTGGGACAGAGCTACCAGCCTTGGAGGGCATCTACCACACACGGTGCCTCAGGAAGGCCGTCAGCATCCATAAAGACTCATCACAACCCTGTAACGGTCTGTTCGAACTACTTCCCTCCGGCAGACATTACAAGGCCTTCTACGCCCGTACCTCCAGACTCAGAAACAGCTTTATTCCAAGAGCTATAGCGGCTCTGAACCGGCCCTGCTGAGTGCCCCCCACCCCCCCTGGACTGTCTCCCTCGGATGATCACGACACACAGCTTATTTATTTATTTTACTTTTCTTTTTCATCGGTTGGAGCTGCATACTAAATCTCGTTGCACTGACGTGCAATGACAATAAAAGATATTATTATTATTATGATGGTAGGAAGTCATTTGGGGCCTGTGATGGTGAGAAATGTATTGATTTTTGTTAAAATCGAAGCTTAGCTGGAATTAGGCATTAGTGTGGCCTAAATTCCGTTTGGATTGCATGTGGCAAGTGCTAGGATTGAGGGTTAAGTTGTATAAGTTGAATTATTACCAAGGCTGTGAGACAAACATTTGATCCAAACTTTTGATTGGATAATTAATAATGCATCGTGGCCTTCAAGTCGACCTGTAAGTCACAGATATCTGTTTGGAATTGCATTGCCATTCCTCCATCTTCACTGGGTCACGGTCATACTTTTACCACACTATGCCTCGGGCATTTTACGATATGATACGATACGTTGGCCTTCATAGCGAGAGGATTTGCATTAGGAGCAAGGAGGTCCTACTGCAACTGTACAGGACCCTGGTGAGACCGCACCTGGAGTATTGAATGCAGTTTTGTTCTCCTAATTTGAGGAAGGACATTATTGCTATTGAGGGAGTGCAGCGTAGGTTCACCAGGTTAATTCCCGGGATGGCGGGACTGGCATATGATGAAAGAATGTGTCCACTGGGCTTATATTCATTGGCATTTGTGGATATCTTATAGAAAAATAAACATTCTTAAACGATTGGGTGACTTGGACAACTGCAGAAGGACCTCTTTATGCCTATACTCAAATCGTCTCGTTATGAAAGCCAACATGCCATCCTTGCTATTGAGGCAGTGTAGCATCGGATCACGAGGTTAATCCCCGATATGGCGCGACTGTCATATGAGAAAAGATTGCAACGACTGGACGGATTCACTGGAATTTAGAGGGGATCTTATAGAACCATATAAAATTATAAAAGGACTGGACAAGCTAGATGCAGGAAAAATGCCCAAAAATGTTCCCAATGTTGGGGGAGTCCAGAACCAAGGGCCACAGTTTAAGAATAAAGGGGAGGCCATTTGAAACTGAGATGAGAAAAAACGTTTTCACCCAGAGAGTTTTGAATTTGTGGAATTCTCAGTCACAAAAGGCAGTGGAGGCCAATTCAATGGATGAATTTAAAAGAGAGCTAGATAGAGTTCTAGGGGCTAGCGAAATCAAGGGATATTGGGAAAAGGCAGGCACAGGTTACCGATTGTGGATGATCAGCCATGATCACAATAAATAGTGGTGCAGGCTCGAAGTAGGGTTGCCAACTGTCCTGTATTAGCCGGGATATATTGGTTTGTCCCATACTGGACCGCCCTTGTCCCGTCTTTGACCGCTACTACTCGGGTCGAGGGGACTGTCGGGTCGGTGTGCTGCGTCCGGCCTGCCTCATCCGTCCCGACGTAGTGCGGCCCATGGAGTGTAGCAGCAGCTCCTCGCCCGTGGTCCCGTTAGTCGGCAGCCCGGCCAGCTGTCCGACCTTCGGACCTTCGCTTACCGCCGACAGCACCACCCCTCCTTCTCATGGCCAATCATCGGTTCATGAGTTGGATGGGGTGCCGGACTTTGCCCGCGTGCAAGTTCTGGCGCGTGGGACAAAACTCCTCAGCTGGCCCGCGGGAATTTGTTCCTTATAACCATATAACCATATAACAATTACAGCACGGAAACAGGCCATCTCGACCCTTCTAGTCCGTGCCGAACACATAATCTCCCCTAGTCCCATATACCTGCGCTCAGACCATAACCCTCCATTCCCTTCCCATCCATATAACTATCCAGTTTATTTTTAAATGATAAAAACGAACCTGCCTCCACCACCTTCACTGGAAGCTCATTCCACACAGCTACAGATGCACAGAGTCTCTTGCCCAGAATAGGGGAATCGAGGACCAGAGGACATAGGTTCAAGGTGAAGGGGAAATGATTTAATAGGAATCCAAGGGGTAACATCTTCACACAAAGGATGGTGGGTGTATGGATCAAGCTGCCAGCGGAGGTAGTTGAAACGACTATACCATCGTTTAAGAAACAGTTCCACGGGTACATGGATAGGACAGGTTTGGAAGGATATGGACCAAGCGTAGGCAAGTGGGACTAGTGTAGCTGGAACATTGTTGGCCGGTGTGGGCGAGTTGGGCCGAAGGGCCTGTTTCCACACTGTATCACTCTATGACTCTATATCACTCTGTTACTCATTCGCATAGTGCTTCTTTGAATTTGCAACAATAGGTGATTGAACGCTGCTGTTCTGCGCAGTGATTCCTGTGTTTAAGAGTATAGATTAGTTAAATGCCCAATCTAATCATAACAGCAGAAGTAATCATATTTTCTTGACATTTCACCTTTGTCCTTTTTTGTAAATTTCATCTTACAATTTTAAATCAGAATATTTGCTCATATTTTCTGAGTGAACAATTTGATATTATAAGCATTTAAGAAAAGAGATGTAATGTTTTCCCATTTTAATAAGAAGAACAATTCATGAAATGCAGAATTTAAACATCAGTCTGATATGGTGAATACAACTAATAGTTCCCAATGATAATATGTTTTTAATATGTGTGTTTCTCACAAGTGGTTTGTACCCAATGAGTCCAACAAATAACTTACTTCATGCCCTAGTAATACTCGCCACATTCTAAGGCAGCCAATATTAAAGTTTTGTTTTTAAAGATCTGGTTAGACATCGTGTTGTAGTTTCCACCCCTTGTTTTATCATTTCTCTTTCACCTGCTCACCACTCTCCTGTCATTCTTTTTTCCAATCCTCTTTCTCCCCTTTTTCTGACCCTGATCCCAACCCAGTGACCCTTTCTAAAGTTAACACCGTGACTTTTACACTTGATTTATGGTGCGCCTGTGAAGGGTCAGGCCTGGTTTTAATGCTGTTATTATCACTACTAATGTCTTTATTGGGCTACTGTGTTTCCATCACAGGAAGTTGACATTAAAAATGCTACTTTTTTTAAATTATTTTAAAAGTTTAACCGTTGTCAATAAATGACACGAGTCTTATGCAGAGGATTCGTGCCTGCTGACAAACAGTTGCAAGTGGTTCCCAGAATGTGCTATTTTACATCGCGCTATTAGAATTGAACAGGGGCGTGTATCCGAGGGAAGACTTTAGGAGCTGTTGGCTTGAGATAATCGAACACAACTTTCGAAGCAGTCTCTATATTATGAAAAAAACTTCCAAAACAGTTTTCCTGTTCTCTATTGAAATTTCAATACCCCGCTAGCAAGTCACCACACTAATAATTCAATAACCCAGGTGACCACTAAACTAATTTGGAAGCTTTTAAGATTGTGTTTAACGGTTTGCCATTTCCCTTCCCGCAGTGACTGTGTGAATTCAATAGTTGCATGTGCACTCACTTCAGGATGCTAAACATTTCTTACAAAAGAGAGAACTACCTTTTCCCCCCTTTTGGACTCCTTGCCTTGCTCTGTTTCTTATTCATTAATTACTCTAAGGGTCTATTTATGTCGTTTACAAAGCCACTTAAACTGCGCACCAATTTAACATATTTATGACCCCGTTTTTCTTTCTTTTCTTGGAGACTGTACGGTGATTGTTCTCCGGACCCGAGGACCCCGGCGCGGCGTAAACGATGAAAGAAGACACATAAAGAAGGAAATGAATGTGTGAATAATGAATACCTTCGAGAAACAACTGGCGCAATTTGCCCCATGGCCCTGGGGGGTCACTTTAATAGAGTCTCGCCTCAGCCCATTGAGTGCATGAGAGACTATTAAAAAACAAGAGATCATCGGCATAGGTTGATCATTCTGGATCTTGTTTACTTTCATCCGCGTCCAGGCTAAATTATTACGATCACATCTGTAAAAGGAACTGGGAGATTGTTGCGAGATTCTGTTTTTTTTTTTTTTTGATGCCGGCTCATAAATCGTGGAGATTGAGTCCCTTTCAAAAGCTCTCCATGGTCTAGTTTCGCTTCTGGGTCACTAAAGGCATTGAAGTTTTAATGGCATGCCACGGCAGATTACACGATACAGCTGTCCCGGCAC
This sequence comes from Leucoraja erinaceus, assembly GCF_028641065.1. Classification (NCBI taxonomy): domain Eukaryota; kingdom Metazoa; phylum Chordata; class Chondrichthyes; order Rajiformes; family Rajidae; genus Leucoraja; species Leucoraja erinaceus. The sequence goes on along the minus strand of NC_073379.1, from coordinate 73,294,115 downwards.
CGTGAAAATTAAGTTATGCCCCGTGTCAGCAAGTTTTTTTTGGCAAAGCGCTGAGAAGTGCGCATCCAGGAGTGGAGGCAACGCTCTGAGTGCTAACTCACTGTCAGCAATGGAGATGATGGGGGAATCTGAGAGAAATGTGCTCTTTGTTCTGCTCTCACACAGGGGTCTCACCCCATAGACTCTCTCCTATAGACCCAGCCTCTTTATTAAAACACTTCACTCCATCTTCAAGCCACTATACACTACAGGGAACAATCGCCCTGAATCTGGCTCTTCACATCCAGCTGCATTTGCAGACTTGCCTGCTGGTCATGATTTCTGGCTCAAAGCACTCCCCCTACTTAAACTCTCCTTATTCATTACAAGTTTCCCCTTTTTAGGAGAGCAAATCTTTTCAATGTATTTCAATGTATTGCTTGTGTTATGAAAACCAGCATCAAGGTCATTTTGTTAGGCCGGTGCGTGTGTGTCTCCGGATACATTTGTGCGTGTGTCTGGGATCTTTGTAACAGTAACTATACAGTTGTTTGTGGGTGGGGGTGGGGGAAGCATGTTCCGACAGAGGAACTTGACCAAGAAAAAAGATCCAAGTTTCTGAAAGTTGTATTTTGCGTCTCCCGTTTGATTGCAATCCTTGCTCATTCATCGGATTGCTTCAGTTCAATAACCCTAAACAACACCCCACAATGGAGAACGTCAAAGCACAGCAATGTCAAAGTAGCCAGGCTGTGAAATCATTGTTTTGCGCATGGATGAAACAATGTTTTATTAATCAAAGATGCCCAGACGCCAAATACCAAGAACACCTCTGGAGAACCGTGTTAATCATTACATAACTGCTATCAGTTCCCTTCTTTCTTGCAACGAGTTAAAATTGTTTTTTTCCCTGCTCTCCTGCCTCCAAACAGTTTACATCCAGTGATTCTGAACATGTCAATCTCTTTAAATGCAAATCCGGTGCCACTTTGTGTAAAAAAAACGTTTGTGGGGTTCAAGTATGTTTACGTTTTCAGCGCGCATGCTGTAATTAATATGTTGTTTCAAAGTCTCTCCCGCTCTACCTGCCTGCCAGTTGTTGACTGGTCCAGTTTGAACCGTTGAGAAACACACAACGCTGTGCAAACTGGAGCAGACCGTTTCAAAATAAAGCCAGCCCTGAAACCCCTATTACTGGCGAAAATTCATTAGGTGCTTCGTGCTGTCAAATGACCATCATTTATCATCACTTAAAGATAAACAAACAGAGAGGTACAAGGACGGGGAGTCCCAAATAAATCTCCCCCTCCTTCAACCTTGACGTCTTCTCCTCCCAGGAGAACAACTGGATCAACATATTTGGGAAAGAAACTCAATAAGCGAAAGCTTGGGCCGGAATTTATAGCACATAATACCTGTCTGCTTGCCCCCTGAACCCATTTCACAGGTCACGGAGCAGCAAAATGACCAATTTAAGAAGTGTTGGGGATCGAAATGTGCTCAATAATTTGATGCACCAGAGACCTCTAACCTCCTGGGTCACAACATTAAAATGTTTATCAGTGCTGTTAGAAACATGGACGTGTTTGTTAACCTGTTTTCAGTAAAGAAGAGGAAATAATCAGCATATGTGGAAAAATATCTTTCGAACTATTGGTTACATTTTGTGATACGTTTGCGTGCATGTGGAATATATTAATTGTGACAAAAACGAGAATGGTGGTTGAGGTTTCGTGCCTGTGTTAAGAATTTGAAAAAAAGAATTGGAATTCAATGCCATGAAAGGGGATTATGAAACCACCAGTGTTCAAAATAAGATAATTGAAATAACATGCCAATTAACCGCCCAGACGACTATCTTTGATTAGATTTATACAGTTCTGTATAGGGCGCTCTGCCATTTAAGATTGCTCTGACGGTGGTGACTGGGAAATATATATATAACGAGGACGTTTACTCGTCTGTTAAAATAGTTGTAAAACGGTGACGGAAATAAATTACAGAAAACACCATGAACAATAACATAGACGTGAGCAAGTGAAAGACCCGCAGAAACACATAATACTTCAAGGAAATGGCCGACAGCAAACGGATCTGAAGTATCGGTACTATTTCACCTCTGCTTCACGTAGATCTGTCCATTGGCAAATATCCAAAAGAACATGTTCATCATAAGCTTCATCAAACAATGTTTGACTAGGTTTATGACGAGGACATGTCCATAACAGTGATACGCCGATGTTATTCTCGAATTCCAAATCATTGTTAAAACTTGAAATGAAACGTTTCTTCAGCTAATCTATAATCCCCTCGCCCCAACCCCCACCCACGCTACTAACTCTCTTGCTCCAGAAAGTGGAATGCTCCCAGGACACGGGGAGCCGGACACCAACCATTCTAACTGGATTATAAAATCTTTTCTCGTTTCAAAGGTTTGATCTCGACATGTTTTGGATGTGATTAAATCAAAGTGGCAGCTTTGACTTTAAAAAAATGATTCAGAACAGGACATTTTCGAGTCAGTAGAGCAAATGTATATGTTGTGGTTTATTTTTTTTAAAGAACTGATGGCATTTCAATGCCCAACATAAATTTACGTATGACTTTTTTTAAAAGAGTACACGGAGAGAATTTTTCACTGCAAATCAAGGAGTTGACGATCTTGCAATTTCGCTACCTGGAAGCAATATAATGACCCGAGGTCCCAAATATTGCATCTGTACTTTTCCCGACCTGGAGTATGTTGTCGTTGACCAGTCCGGAGTCGGTGTCTCTTCCAGGGAGAAATGGCGACCGAGTTTTATACGACATCAAAAACGAGGATACATTGTTGATGAGTTGTTTTAAAGTAGGATGGAGAGAAGGGAAAGGGGAAGGAGAGACTTGGGCAAAGACAGTGACGGAAATATTTCCCAGTGGCCTAATCTATCAACATGTGAATTTTAGATTATCAACAGTAATCTTGTAAATCTGCATTGATTGAAGTATAGTAATTTTCGGAAGTTAATAACGATTAACCCTATGATTTTTTTTTACATCTTGCTATTTATTTATATCTCCTTGGTTAACTGACTATATATGGTGATTTGAGTAATCCTACATGCCCCAAGGCATCTATATAGGGAGACTTTGAGGGAGATTAAGTGTTAATAAATTTTGACATTGAAAAAAAGTTCTTGGCCTTTCAAAACAATAAGAAAGGAACATTATGAATCTAACGGTATCAAGGGTATTAATAGTCATAGCCATTGAAATTCCAAAAGTTCAATTAATGTCAGTGACAAGCAGTTAATCACTAAATGTTCCGGCCAAAACAAACCTTGTACATATCTCATCAAATCATTAGTCATTGCAAATCCCCAAGAGTCGCTTCATCCCAGTAACCAATAAAGGACTTAAAGGCTGGATAGAAGTCGTTGAATTATTATGCGCTTTTTAAATGAAATTCCTCTCCTGCTGAGATCTTCCCTGCCGGTTTTCCATATTTCAGCCTGGGAAACGTTTGGTTCTCTCCTGCCGTTGCCAAACGTTAATTGAAAACATTTAAAGGAAAGTCAGATTGGGGGCGCGCATAGAGAATGCAATTTAGAGTTGAATTCTTGTCCCGTATAAGACTTAGGACATCAGCCACACAAGTGCACACAAAGTGAGCCTTGATTTCTTAAAGGAGCAGTTTTTAACCCAGTGAGCTATTGAAAGAGGGAGAGGGTTATTTACTCAATGTGTTCATCAGCGACAATTATCACAAACTAAGTGTCGAGTATCTTGACAATGAAGCTGGAATTTTGATAAGGGGTTCCCCTATTTTGTTTATTACAAGGAAGCAATATAAACCAAACTAAGTGTAATTGCGCTGGCGGAATAGAAAATAAAGCATAAGAAATTGTCACTAATGACTATGACAGTCTCATTTAGTTACAATTTCATTTTTCTTTAACCATATGCATTTTCCCTTCCTCCCCATCCCCAGCCAAACTGGAAATGTTAAACAAATATATATACATAGAACATAGAACAGTACAGCACAAGGATGGGCCTTTTGGTCCACAATGTCTATGCCCAACAAGAGGCCTAGTTAAACTGATTTTATATTTATATTAAATCTGGACATCAGACAAGTCCTATGTTTACAGAGTCATAGAGTCATAAAGTGATACTGTGTGAAAACACATACTTCAGCCTAACTTGCCCTCACCAGCCAACATGTCCCAGCTACACTAGTTGTACCTGCCAGCATTTGGTTCATATCCCTCCAAATCTGTCCTATCCGTGCACCTGTCTAACTGCTGCTTAAATGTTGGGATAGTCCCAGCCTCAACTACCTCCTCTGGCAGCTTGTTCCATACATTCACCACCCGTTGTGTGAAAAAGTTACCCCTCGTATTCCTATTAAATCTTTTCCCATTCACCTTAAACCTGTGTCCTCTGGTCCTTGATTCACCTTCTGGGCAAGAGACTGTACATCTACCCAATCTTTTCCTCTCATGATTTCATACACCTGCATAAGATCACCCCTCATCCTCCTGTGCTCAAGGAATAGAGTCCCAGCCTATTCAACCTCTGCCTATAGCTCAGACTCTCTAGTCCTGGCAACATCCTCATAAATATTCTCTGTACCATTTCCATCTTGACACCATCTTTCCTATAACACGGTGCCTAGAATTGAACACAATCATGAGCCCAATCTAATTGGACTGCTGCATTCCTTCTAGTGAAAGTACTTTCCTCACGCTATTTGGGATATAGTGTCAGGATACAATGACCATAAAGGACATGCCATACTTTTTCAAGTTCTGGACGGTGTGTGACTTGGGGAGAGAGTGGGTGTGACCTGCAAACGGGGTAATGCTCCCAAATGCATGCTGCACTTCTTCTTCTTGGTGGTGAGTGTCATGAATTTGGGAAGTGCTATTTAAATAACCAAGGTGAGTAATTACATGTGCATTTAATAGTTGGTACAGCATCACGTAAGGCATCAAAAGTTCAGGAATTATGTTATGATTGTATATAATAAATAATATAAGCTATGATTGTATTGAATGGTGGAGCTGGCTTAAAGGGATGAATGGCCTGTTCCTGTTCTCCTGTATCACTGATAGTGCACATTGCATGAACATTTGTCCTGTGCTATTGCTTTGGAGAAAGACATGAAGCCAATGGAACTTGGACCAGATAATGGAGATGTCTTGAGGACAGTCCATATTACGGTGGAGGAGGTTCTGGACTTCCTAAGGCATGTAAATGTAGCTTCCCAGCTGTTAATAGACCACTGAATAATCCTACCACAACTAAGAGAGTAATGCTGAACTACTTGGGTGACCCTCGGGCGATCCTTGATCGGACATTGCTGGCTTTACCTTGCACTAAATGTTATGCCCATATCATGATTCTGTACACAGTAAATGGCTTGATTGTAATCATGTATTGTCTATTTGCTGAGTGGATAGCATGCAACAAAAGCTTTTCACTGGGCCACAGTACACGTGACAATAAACTAAACTGAACAGTCTAAATTTCCCAGGCCTGATCAGTTTATCCAAGGACACTGTGGGAAGCTGGAGAAGAAATTGCAGAGAGATGAGAATCATCGTTAGACACAAGTGAGGTGAAATGACTGGAGGGTGGCTAACGTTGTGCCTCTATTTAAGAAGAGCTGTAAGGTAAAGCTTGGGAGCTACCAACCAGAGCCTAATATCTGTGGTATGTAAGTTACTGGAGAGGATTCTGAGGTATAAGATAATTATGCATTTGGATAGACAGAGGCTGATTACGAATAGTCAGAATGGTTTTGAGGTGGGAGATCGTGTCTCACAAATTTGATTGAGTTTTTAAAAAAAGTAACCTAAAAGGTTGATGAAGGCAAGGCCATAGACATTCTCTACATGCAATTCAGCAAGGACTTTGAAAAGATTCCGTATGGTCGGCTGCTCAGGAAGATTAGATCACAAAAGTTTACAAGGCACGATTAGTAAGTGTGTAGATGAGTTGGTATGTAAGTGGTATTGTAAACAATGTAGATGGTTATCAAACATTACAGCAGGATCTTGATCAGCTGGTCAAGTGGACTGAGAAATGGCAAGTGGAATTTAATGTGGACAATATGAGGTGCTGCATTTTGGATTGTCAAACCAGGTCAGGACCTTCATAGTGAATGGCAGGGTCCTAGGGAGGGTTGCAGAGCACAGGGATGTCAGAATACATGTACATAGTTCCATGAAAGTGACATCACAGGTAGATAGGGTGGTGATGAAGTATTTTAATACTTTGGTCTTCACTGGTCGGGTGTTGAGTACAGCAGGTGGGATATTATGTGACAGTCGTACAGGATTTTGGTGAAGCCGCATTTGGAGTATTCAAGTTAAAGTTCAAGTTCAAGTTACATTTATTGTCACATACACCAATTGGTGCAGTGAAATTTGAGTTACCTTGCAGCTCACAAATAAAATAAAATGAACACAATATTATAGAATTTAACATGAACATCCCCCACAGTGGAATCAACGTTTCCCACTATGAGGGAAGGCAATAAAGTTCATTCCTCTTCCCCTTGTTCACCCGTGGTCGGGGACTCTTTGAGCCCTCCGCAATCGCCGCAATTGCGGCCCGATGTTTCAGGCCCTCTCACCGGAACTCCGACGTCGGAACGGAAGAACATTCTCAGCGGTTTGGAGTTCCGAATTGGCCACATCTTGCCAGAGACTGTGGCTCCCAAAGTCCACAGGCCGAGCTGGGTGGAGCTCCATCACTGGCGATCCTCAGCGAAAGATCCCAGACCTCCACGATGTTAAAGTCAGCGCCGCCCACGGCTGGAAGCTACACAGACCACAGCTCCACGCTGTTAAAGTCGGCAGGCCCTCCGGAGCTCCAACTCAGCGATCCCCGGTAAGGCATCACCCGCTCCGTGATGCAATTCAGTGCTGTGCTGCTGCTGAACCTCTGGCAGGAAAGGTCGCGCCAATCCAGATGGTAGGCCGCAAGGGGCGAAGATGCGGCTCGGAGAAAAGATGCAATCTCGACCAGGTAGTGACTGGGAAACAGTTTCCCCCTTCCCCACCCTCCCACATAAAAAAAAGACTAAAAGACCTCCAAAGCCAAACTTTAAGACAGACTGAAAATAACAGAAAGGGTGAAAGGACAGACAGCTGCTGGCGAGGCTGCCACACTCAATGGCGCCTCCACTCAGAATTGTGTTCTGTTTTGGTCACCTTGCTATAGGCAGGGTGTTATTAAGCTGGAGTTCAGAGAAGATTTACAAGGATATTGTCAGGCCCTGAGCTATAGGCGGAGATTGGGCAAGCTAGGACATTATTCCTTGGAGCGCAGGAGATTGAGGGGAGATCTTATGGATATGTATAAAATGATAAGGGGAATTGATTTAATTTTTTCACTCAGAGGGTGATAGGTTAATGGAATGGCGAGACGAGGTATTTGAGACAGGTACTATAACAACATTTAAACTGCACTGGGATAAGTAAATGGATAAAATGGTTTAGGGGGATATTGGCCAAATAATGGCAAATGGGACTAGCTTAGATCGGCATCTTGGTCGGCATAGACGAGTTGGGCCAAAGGGCCTGTTTCCGTGCTGTATGACTCTAAGATTCTATGACTATGTCGGCCTTGACATCATCCTCACCACAAATGGGTTAGATTATTTGCAGAGCAGTTTGAAGTGACACATTTTGGAAGGGATAGCGAGAAGCAATATGAAATGAATGGTTTAATCATGACTCAAATGAAATACTTTAAGATAGCAGAAATGTTGAGAAAGGCGCTGACAAATCATATGGGATTTATATATAAGAGGTATGGGAAATTATAAATAATTGGTTAGTTCTCAGCTGGAGTATTGTTCTTTCATGATACCTCACTTCCAGGGACTCCAGCACAAACGTCCAGGCCAGTACTTCACTGTAGTTCTCAAGATTGGTTTCATTGTCACAAGGGGATGCAACGTTCGATGTAACGTTACACTGAGAATCCATCTCTCCTCCCATGTGTACAGAAAGGAAGCTCTTTTAGCCAACAGTTGTCTCCCAATCAAGATTATATTAAGAAATTGGTTCATCGTTTGGGAAAAATATTGGCTTTTCCTTGCATTAGTATATTTCTCACCAAGTTCACATTAGCTGCCCACTATTTATTTCTAATTTCCTGACTGTGCTCAAACATTGGATTCCTTATTGAGTTCAGTAGTGAAGTGTAAATTTTGTAGCACTTCCATCACAATTACACTGGGGAATCTGCCCAGTGTGTTTTGTTAAATGTGTTCAGGTGTTTTAACTCTTGTGTGTTTTTACATGTTTTAAATTTGTTTTTCACTTCTAACTTTTATGTTGACCTGTTTGATTTTTAGCGATTTTTGTTCTAATTAGTTTGAATATTTTTAAATCCATTTGCTGTTTTTTTTACCAGTGAAAAGGTTCCACTCCAATTCCAACCTCTCCCCATGTGAGAGAGGGTGGAATGAGAGTGGGGCTTGAACCAGAATGATCACAAAATGACCCATTTATAGTGTTGGACCGTTACTATTTGGGATTTGGTCAAACTTGTTTAATATGTTCAAGCTGTTAGATGTGAATTACATCGGTATATGCTATTGTAATGTACATCAGTGGCTGGTGTAGATGATTTGCCAATGGCCAAAGACTACCCAATGCCTGGTCTTATCGCTGCAGTTTCATTGTTTATTTTTGCATAAATTACAGGTATTTCTCTGTGTAAAGTGTATATGCACAATATATTGTGCACAATAGTTAAAGTCTCTCCCAAAGTGTTGTTTGCACACCAATACATCAATGTGACATTCTGTGCATCAAAGACTTTCTAAGCCATAGAATTTGAGGCTTGCAAATTTGATTAACGCTTAAAAAGTTGCGCATTCCTTTCTCTCAGAAGAGGAATACCAATAGAAGGAAAATGTTTCCTCACCAGTAGTTTATACATTAGAGTTATAACGTCATACAGCGTTGAAACAGGCCCTTTGGTCCAACTTGCTCATGCCGATCAACATGCCCCATCTACACGTCCCACCTGCCTGCATTTGGCCCATATCCTTCTAAACATATTCTATCCATGTACCTATCAAAATGCTTCTTAAACATTGTGATAGTACCATATTCTGACATCTAAGAGAAATATTATTTGCATTATTGAGCATTTAAATACGTAATAACAGAATTTTCTTGGAAGCAAATAACATTCAACCCCGTGCTATTTTTTTTCCTCATATTTTTGGCAAATCTGCTGGACAGAGATTGAAGTGACTGGTTTAGTTTTCAGTACTAAATAATCCTGATCTATCACATATGCTTGATTCTATTCTGATCAACATCAGTTGTACCTGAAACAATGTCATTTCTGAAATTTCTGAAATGTTAGTATCAGTACTGATAGGATTTATGGGATCCTGGAGTCATCACATCCGGATGTAACACATCACATTCACTATTTCCTTCCACATCTCAAAGACCTGCTGGTACATTAATTGGCTAGTGAAATTGTCCCTGGTGTAGGTGAGTGGCAGGTGAATTATTGAGTATATGAGAGAATTACTGAGTGTATGAGAGAAAGATGTTTTTGGGGAAACAAGTAGGGGATTGAGTGTTCAGGAAGGAACTGCAGATGCTGGAAGATCGAAGGTACACAAAAATGCTGGAGAAATTCAGCGGGTGCAGTAGCATCTGTGGAGCGAAGGAAATAGGCAACGTTTGAGATTGATCTGATTATTCTGGGAGCTGGTAATGGACTTGATGGGCTGAATGATATTCTTTGCTGTTGTGGGGAAATATGAAGTATAAAATTGGTGTGAAGAAATATGAAACATACTTAAAACATTGGTATTATTGGGACTAGTTAATGAAGTATTTAGCTGATATTTTTCATGATTCCAAATGTAAAGATATTTTTTAGTCGCAGAAATGAGGTTAAATAAAAGCCTTTCTCACAAAAAAATCCCTTTGCAATATTTGTTAAGTAGGAGAGCGCAACTAGTATATTTTTCACACCACCAGATCGATAAACGAGTATCTGAGGGGAACAATTGTATTATTAATCCATTCAATGCAAAGCTATATTTGGATTAAAGAAAGGAAGCTATAACAGGATGTAGAGAAGGAATATTCAACTGAAAATCCAGTAAGTTTGGTAATGAATACTACAAACTTTTTAAATGACAGATATATACTTAAATAACAAAACTCAGAAAATATTGAGTTAAGCTAAGAAAAAGCTAAGAAATTGTCCCATGTAATATAATGCCATGGGGTTTAATGTCAAAATAAACGAAGAACACCTATAGCACAATAACATTGTGAGAAATATAATAATCAAAGAAATATAGCTATTGCATTGATATTAAAAATGTACAAAATAAAGTTGTATAGATACACTTGAAAATTATACAAAAGGAATTGACCTTATATAATGAAACAGGAATTGTATAGTGGACTACAACAGTCAATGTATATTGTGCTCATAAACAATGCAAAGTGTTGTTTTCCTTGCATGGGAAACTCACCCTTTACACAAAATTAAGGCAATGTTCTGGAAAAAAAAAGAGTTCCTGACGTCCATGCAGAACCAATGTTCAACATTGGAAGAATGTATAGATTAAAGTTTTATATTTTGCTTGTTGCTTAGGCTTGCAGTTTTTGCTGGCCCGTGGTAATTATGTCGTACCAAGAAGAGGTGGAAGATCCTTAATACTGGTATAGGTGTATCACTAACATTGTTGATTTAACTGATTTGAACTCATTGTGCCAGCCTCTTTTATACTGATATGCCGTACTAGCCCAAACCCGTTGCTGTACCTTCACCTGTACACCGTCCATTTGCAAAAAGATTGTGCATACTCAGCATGGGGTAGGGAGAGATGGTATGGAGTTATTGAAGATATATTTGGTAAATGCATTGCAAAACCATTAAAGAACAGCTCAAACACCTCAACCACACTTTAAGCATTCAGCATGCCTTCTGCATAAATGTCTAGGCAATGTAATTAAGTTTTGTTACACTGCAGAGCTGCCTGGAAGAGGCAACAACAATAGCTCGCTTTTGTTTAACACTTTAAATGCAGTAAAATATCCAGAGGCTCCATAATGGAATAATATTAAAAAAGGGGTTTGAACCACTTTATAATATGTTAGATTAGACAATCAGGAACATCATCAAAGTTAGTTTTTGAATGGTGTTTTAAAGGTAGAGAAAGAAATAAAGAGATGGAAGGTTCAGGAAGAAAATTCCTAAGTTAGCTGGATACCAATGATAAAGTGATGAAAGTCACGAATAAGCAATAAACCAGAAGCACAGGAGAATGGATACCACATCAGGTAGTAATACTGGAATAAGTTGGTAGAAGGATCTGTGAAAGGATGCAAACTTTAAATGGAAGCATTGTTGGATCAAGAGCCAATATAGGTCAACAAACAGAGGGATTATAAGACTTGGTGTGAGATTGAATATGTGTGCAGTGTCTTGGATGAGTTTAAACGTCTGGAGGATACAAGGCGGGATGCTCACGAGGAGGGAAATAAAATAATCAACTCTGAAAGTGACAAAGGAATGCTTAATTGTATTAAGAAGGTCTCGACCCAAAATGTCACCCATTCCTTCTCTCCAGAGATGCTGCCTGTCCTGCTGAGTTACTCCAGCTTTTTTTGTCTGTCTTTGATTCCAACCAGCAAATCTGCAGTTCCTCCCTACACATAATTGTAATGGATTATTTTGCAGTGTGGGTGCGGTTGAGTTCAGCTGTAAATGAGTTTGCTACTTATTACAATACATTTGGTCCATGCCAGCTCCCATTACTCAATTCTCCAATTAATTATACCAAGGGGGTAATTTACACCAGGCAGTTGAGTTACCAGCACATATTTGGAATAAGAAAGGAAACCAGATGACCAGGTAGAAAAGAACATAGAAACATTGAGCACGTGCAAACAATTTACAGACAACACCCATCATCAGGATTGAACCCAGATCCATGGAGCTCTGAGGTAGCAGCACCAATCACTGCACCACCATGTCACTTGCTAGCACGGACCTGGATGGAGATATTGTAATGGTAATGGAATGCCCATGTTAGATTTCACAACATGCAACACCTCACATTTCCCTGTATTCAATTCCACCATTCCTCAGCCCACCTGGCCAACCAATCAAGATCCTTCTGCAATTTTTCACAACCATCTTCACTATCTGCAATACCACACACTTTTATATCATCAGCAAACTTGCTAATCTTGCCATGTACATTCTCATCCAAATCATTGATATAGATGACAAACAGTAATGTGCCCAGCATCGAACCCCGATGCACACCACTAGTCACAGGCCTCCTGCCCCAGAAGCAACCTTCCACCTGTGCTTCCTTACATGAAGCCAATTTTCAATCCATTCAGCTATCTCTCCTTGGACCCCATGCAATCTAACCTTCCAGAGCAGCCTACCATCTGGAACCTTGTTGAATGCTTTGCTGAAGTTCACATATACAACATCTGCAGCTCTGCCCTCATCAACCTTTTTGGTCACATCCTCAAAAAACTAAATCAGATTTGTGAGACAAGACCTTCCACGTACAACCCCATGCTGACTATCTCTACTCAGCCCTTTTTCATCTAAATGCATGTATATCCTATCCCACAGAATACTCTCTAGTAACTTTCCAACTACAGATGTTAAGCTCACTAGTTACCAGCGTTTTCCCTGCAGCCATCCTTGAATAGAAGCACAACATTTGCTGCCCTCTTGTCTTCTGGCACCTCTCCTGTATTTAATGACAACTCATAAATTTCAACCGGGGCTCCCACATTTTCCTCTCTGGTTTCCCAAAATGTCCTTGGATGTATTTAATCAGGCCCGGGTGATTCATCTACCTTCATACACTATAGTACCTTCAGCATTTCTTCGACCATAATACTAACTGCTTACAAGACTCTTCCATTGACTGCCCCTAGTTCCTTCATCCACCTCCTTTCTTCACAGTAAAAACAGAGGAGAAATACTCATTGAGGACCTTGCCCAGTTTCCGTGGTTCCACAGAAGGGATCTTCCATAGAGGGATCTCACTCTATCTAGTTATAATTTTTTCCTTTTATGTATTTATAACATCTCATGAGAATGTCCTTACTGCTATCTGCCATAGCTATCTCCTGGCCCCGTTTTGCCCTTTTGATCACCTTTTTCAGTTTGCTCAGTTCCCGAAATTGTTCCAGGGATACACTCCCAGCTGCCTATACCTGTCCAATGCATCCTTCATATTCTTGACCAATGCCTCAATTTCCCTCATCATCCAAGCTTCCTTACGTTTGCCTGCCTCACTCTTCACTCTAACAGGGATGTGCATATCCTGAGCTTATGTCAGCACACTTTTAAAAACATCACACTTGGCTGATGTTCTTTTCCCTTCATTCTTGGCTCTTCAAAAAAAGTATTAGAGCCTGAATTGTATTGGAATATGTAAATAGTGTTCACTCCCACAAAATGCATGATCATTACTTTTTGCAAATTGTTTGCATGCTTACAAAGCTTTATACTTCACAGTTAAAATACTCTGTGGTTGACGTTCATAAAATAGATGGTTGATGAATTTTCATGACCTAGGGATTATAATTAAGAAGCATCCATCGACAACTTTTTGTGATTATGATGCAAAAGTATACATAAATATTTGCATTTAAAAGAGGTTGGCTGCCACATTTCTTTTTGCAACAGTGTATGTTAATCCAGCTGACAACATGAATTTATCCTATGGAAAGTGACTGCAGTGTAGAATCTGAAAATGTTGGTGATGTTTAGTGTGAATGGCATACTGAATATGGAAGACTGGACATATGAAATGCCATATCGCATTTACAAACTCCATTCTTATACTTTTGTTTCCTGAGCCAGTGATGGAATTTAAGGTTAATAACTTTTATCCACTCGGGAATAAGGATCAGTCTTGTTGGTGATTCTTGCCAATTTCTGTTTATCATTGTCAGGGATTGACTAATGCACCAATTAAATCATCAAGAATGCCGTTGAATGCAAAAAAGGAAAACATGCTTCCCTATTTGTTCCATGCATCTGTGAACTTTTCCAACTTCCTTCATTCCTCCGAGCCAAGGCTCAAATTATACATAGAGTACCCACAATTTTCTGGAATACACACGAGACAAAATTTAGTTCATACGATATGATAAACTTGACTTGACTTGACATACACAAATAACCCTTTCTAATGTGCGACAACTATCATTAATTAGACAATAGACAATTGACAATAGACAGTGCAGGAGTAGGCCATTTGGCCCTTCGAGCCAGCACCGCCATTCAATATGATCATGGCTGATCATCCCCAATCAGTACCCCGTTCCTGCCTTCTCCCCATATCCCCTGACTCCGCTATTTTTAAGAGCCCTATCTAGCTCTCTCTTGAAAGCATCCAGAGAACCTGCCTCCACCGCCCTCTGAGGCAGAGAATTCCACAGACTCACAACTCTCCGTGAGAAAAAGTGTTTCCTCGTCTCTGTTCTAAATAGCTTACTCCTTATTCTTAAACTGTGGCCCCTGGTTCTGTACTCCCCAAACATCGGGAACATGTTTCCTGCCTCTAGAGTGTCCAAACCCTTAACAATCTTAAATGTTCCAATGAGATACGATAAAACTATTGATCCCTGGGGGGAAATTGTCCTGCCGACAGTCTCAGCACACAAGGTACACAAAAAGTTGAAATTAAAAGTGAAAACAAAAAGAAAAAAACAAGCGACTGTTGGCTGGCAGCCATGTGCACAGCACCTTCACCCAAACAAATGTAGACACAAACAAACAATGGATGCTTCATCAACCTCTTAGATATTTTTTCAAATTATGCAAAGTTATAGCGATAACTATCCCAATTTAGCACAGATAGTATGTGCAATGGAGGAATTTTGGTAATATTACCATTTATTAGAGTGTGCATGTAAAATAGGGTGGCACAGCGGCAGGGCAGTAGAGTTGCTGCCTTAGAGCGCGAGAGAACCGGATTCGATCCTGACTACAGGATCGCATGGGTTTTCTCCGTTGCTCCGGTATCCTCCCACACTCCAAAGACATGCAGGTTTGAGTAATGAGAAAAGGGTTAGCTAGCAGTCTTGTTGTGCGTGCCCCCTTGGGCAAGAGTGACTATAATATGGTTGAATTCTTCATTAGGATGGAGAGAGACATAGTTAATTCAGAAACAAGGTTTCTGAACTTAAGGAAAGGTAACTTTGAGGGTATGAGACGTGAATTGGCCAAGATAGACTGGCAATTGATTCTTAAAGGGTTGACGGTGGATATGCAATGGAAGGCATTTAAAGACCACATGGATGAACAACAACAATAGTTCATCCTAGTTTGGCAAAATAATAAATCAGGGAAGGTGGTGCATCCGTGGATAACAAAGGAAATCAGGGATAGTATCAAATCAAAAGATGAAGCATGCAAATTAGCCAGAAAAAGCAGCCTACCAGAGGACTGGGAGAAATTCAGAGACCAGCAAAGGAGGACAACTTGCTTAATTAGGAAAGGGAAAATAGATTATGAAAGAAAACTGGCAAGGAACATAAAAACTGACTGCAAATGTTTTTTATAGATATGTGAAGAGAAAAAGATTAGTTAAAACAAATGTAGGTCCCTTGCAGTCAGAAATAGGTGAATTGATCATGGGGAACAAGGACATGGCAGACCACAGTAGTAGTGAAGTTGGGGATGCCATCAAACAGGAAATAAGAAATGCGTGCAACAAAGGTAAAACAGTTATAACGGGTGACTTCATTCTACATATAGATTGGGTGAATCAAATTGGCAGGGGTTCTGAGGAAGAGGATTTCTTGGAAGGTATGTGGGATAGTTTTCTAAACCAACATGTAGAGGAACCAACGAGAGAGCAGGCTATTCTAGACTGGGTATTGAGTAATGAGGAAGGGTTAGTTAGCAGTCTGGTTGTGCGTGCCCCCTTGGGCAAGAGTGACCATAATATGGTTGAGTTCTTCATTAGGATGGAGAGTGACGTTGTTAATTCAGAAACAATGGTTCTGAACTTAAAGAAAGGTAACTTTGAGGGTATGGGACGTGAATTGGCCAAGATTGACTGGCAATTAATTCTAAAAGGGTTGACGGTGGATATGCAATGGAAGGCATTTAAAGACTGCATAGATGAACTACAAAAATTGTTCATCCCAGTTTGGCAAAAAAATAAATCAGGGAGGGTAGTGCATTCGTGGATAACAAGGGAAATCAGGGATAGTATCAAAGCAAAAGATGAAGCGTACAAATCAGCCAGAAAAAGCAGCATACCAGAGGACTAGGAGAAATTCAGAGACCAGCAGAGGAGCACAAAGGGCTTAATTAGGAAAGGAAAAATAGATTATGAAAGAAAACTGGCAGGGAACATAAAAACTGACTGCAAAAGGTTTTATAGATATGTGAAAAGAAAGAGATTAGTTAAAACAAATGTAGGTCCCTTGCAGTCAGAAACAGGTGAATTGATCATGCAGAACAAGGATATGGCGGACCAATTGAATAACTACTTTGGTTCCGTCTTCACTAAGGAAGACATAAATAATCTGCCGGAAATAGCAGGGGACCGCGGGTCAAAGGAGATGGAGGAACTGAGTGAAATACAGGTTAGTCGGGAAGTGGTGTTGAGTAAATTGAATGGATTAAAGGCTAATAAATCCCCAGGGCCAGATAGGCTGCATCCCAGAGTACTTAAGGAAGTAGCTCCAGAAATAGTGGATGCATTAGTGATAATTTTTCAAAACTCTTTAGATTCTGGAGTAGTTCCTGAGGATTGGAGGGTAGGTAACGTAACCCCAATTTTTAAAAAGAGAGGGAGAGAGAAAACGGGGAATTACAGACCAGTTAGTCTAACATCGGTAGTAGGGAAACTGCTAGAGTCAGTTATTAAAGATGGGATAGCAGCACATTTGGAAAGTGGTGAAATCATTGGACAAAGTCAGCATGGATTTAGGAAAGGTAAATCATGTCTGACGAATCTTATAGAATTTTTCGAGGATGTAACTAGTGGAGTGGATACGGGAGAACCAGTGGATGTGGTGTATCTGGACTTCCAGAAGGCTTTCGACAAGGTCCCACATAAGAGATTAGTATACAAACTTAAAGCACACGGTATTGGGGGTTCAGTATTGATGTGGATAGAGAACTGGCTGGCAAACAGGAAGCAAAGAGTAGGAGTAAACGGGTCCTTTTCACAATGGCAGGCAGTGACTAGTGGGGTACCGCAAGGTTCAGTGCTGTAACCCCAGCTATTTACAATATATATTAATGATCTGGATGAGGGAATTGAAGGCAACATCTCCAAGTTTGCGGATGACACTAAGCTGGGGGGCAGTGTTAGCTGTGAGGAGGATGCTAGGAGACTGCAAGGTGACTTGGATAGGCTGGGTGAGTGGGCAAATGTTTGGCAGATGCAGTATAATGTGGATAAATGTGAGGTTATCCACTTTGGTGGCAATAACAGGAAAGCAGACTATTACCTAAATGGTGGCCGATTAGGAAAAGGGGAGATGTAACGAGACCTGGGTGTCATGGTACACCAGTCAATGAAAGTAGGCATGCAGGTGCAGCAGGCAGTGAAGAAAGCGAATGGTATGTTAGCTTTCATAGCAAAAGGATTTGAGTATAGGAGCAGGGAGGAACTGACTGCAGTGTACAGGGTAGTCTGAGACCACACCTGGAGTATTGCGTACAGTTTTGGTCTCCAAATCTGAGGAAGGACATTATTGCCATAGAGGGAGTGCAGAGAAGGTTCACCAGACTGATTCCTGGGATGTCAGGACTTGATATGAAGAAAGACTGGATAGACTCGGCCTATACTCGCTAGAATTTAGGAGATTGAGGGAGGGATCTTATAGAAACTTACAAAATTCTTAAGGGGTTGGACAGGTTAGATGCAGGAAGATTGTTCCCGATGTTGGGGAAGTCCAGGACAAGGGGTCACAGCTTAAGGATAAGGGGGAAATCCTTTAAAACCGAGATGAGAAGAACTTTTTCACACAGAGAGTGGTGAATCTCTGGAACTCTCTGCCACAGAGGGAGGTTGAGGCCAGTTCATTGGTTATATTTAAGAGGGAGTTAGATGTGGCCCTTGTGGCTAAGGGGATCAGGGGGTATGGAGAGAAGGCAGGTACAGGACACTGAGTTGGATGATCAGCCATGATCACATTGAATGGCGGTGCGGGCTCGAGGGGCCGAATGGCCTACTCCTGCACCTAATTTCTATGTTTCAATGTTTCTATGAATGGCGGTGCAGGCTCGAAGGGCCGAATGGCCTACTCCTGCACCTATTTTCAATGTATCTATGTATCTATGGTGGAGCTGGCTTAACAGCTGCGGCCCACCTGCAGTCCGTCTGTTTTTTTTTTCTTTCATTTTGTTCCTTTGTCTTGTTTTAGTTAATTTTGTTTTATTAAGTTGTGTATGTGTGTGGGTGGGGTGGGAAAAACATATTTTGGTCTCTTCCTTCGGGGGATGCGACTTTTTTTTCTGTCGTATTCCCCGTCCCCGTCTCCGTCTGCGCCGGGGCCGTTAGTGGCGGCGGCAGCGGCAGCGGAGACCCGACTCGGCCCCGGAGCTGTGGCGGAGGCGGCAGCAGCAGCGGCAGAGGAGACCCAACTCGGCCCCAGAGCTGTAGCTGCAGCAGCAGCAGCGGCAGCGGAGACCCGACTTGGCCCAAAAGCTGTGGCGGTGGCGGCAGCAGCAGCGGAGACCCGACTCGGCCCCGAAGCTGTAGCGGAGGCAGCAGCAGCGGAGACCCGACTCGACCTCAGAGCTGTGGCGGTGGCGACAGCAGCAGCGGAGACCCGACTCAGCCCCGAAGCTGTGGCAGAGGCAGCAGCAGCGGAGACCCGACTCGACCTCAGAGCTGTGGCGGCGGCGGCAGCGGCAACGGAGACCTGACTTGGCACCGGAACCGTGGCGGTAGCAGCGGATTCCCGACTCAGCCTCGGAGCTGTGGCGGCGGCAGCGACCACCCGCGGAGTTTGAACCAGCCCGTTCGCGGAGCACGGTTGAGCCACGGGATTTACCATCACCCGGTGGGGTCACAACATCTGGAGCCTGGATCGCCTCGGCGCAGAGGGAGAACAAAGAGGGAAGACACAGAGACTTTAAGATTTTGCCTTCCACCACAGTGAGGAGGTGTTTGGTGAACTCACTGTGGTGGATGTTAAATTTGTGTTGATTGTGTGTTTTTGTCA
The DNA here is from genome assembly GCF_028641065.1 of Leucoraja erinaceus. Lineage (NCBI taxonomy): Eukaryota > Metazoa > Chordata > Chondrichthyes > Rajiformes > Rajidae > Leucoraja > Leucoraja erinaceus. The sequence goes on along the minus strand of NC_073379.1, from coordinate 73,274,910 downwards.
TTTTTTATTATATGTATGACTGCAGGGAAACAAAATTTCGGAAAGGTCTGAATGACAATAAACGAATCTAATCTAATCTAAAAAATCTAATCTAGAGTGGATAAGGGAGAACCAGTGGATGTGTTAAATCTGGACTTTCAGAAGGCTTTCGACAAGGTCCCACATAAGAGATTAGTATGCAAACTTGTATGGGGCAAGAATTATCTTGTAATTCCTTTTATTGTTTAATGGCTGTTTTTTGTTGCATTGTTATGCCTAGAACAGACTGGTTCATCATGTGTGATAAACGTATAGTATGTCCTGTTGAGGGCACTCCTTGTTTATATTGCTGACCATGTGCTGTAAAAACAAAATGGTGCCACAGATTCAGAGTGAGAATCATAGAAGCTAGCTGTGGAGTCACACAGTTTTCTTACCGTGTCGGACCGTGTTTTACCGTGTTTTAACATCCCTGAGCGTGCATGTAAGTTTTGGACATGTTTGGAAATAAATCAGTGTTTGTTTAACTTAACCACGGAGTCAAGTGGATCACTGGAATTATGGTATATCGGTACGAGTCGCGTAGGCTGTGATTAGCAGTTAGTACATTCTGCCGTAACATTAGTAAGAAAACCTGATCCTCGTGGTCTACTCCTTTGGATTGGAAATGTACTTCGGAGCCCCTGGATTTGGAACACAAGGCAAGGATTTGGAGAAAAAGTGAGTGCACTAACAGTTTTCTGCTTTTCTGGTGGTTTTCCTTTCTGTGGCTTCTTTAAGAGACACTGTGGTATTTTGATGTGTAGCTAACAGTGGCTAACAAAGGGAAATGGAAAATCTTTAATCATGGAGGTTGATGAAGATTCTGCTACATTGGACAAACGGCAAGTGAAACTACAGCTGCAGCTATGGAAGACACACTACAAAGGAAAATCGGTTCAAGGAAAGCTAAGTTGGGCCAAATTACTATGAAAAAGAATGAGATACTGCATTTGATGGATGATGATGGCAATTTGGAGATGATTAAGACCAAGTTGATTGGGGAGTTTAATCACCTCTTTGGAGAGTTTTGTGAGCTGAATCTCTCTGTTAAAAGGCTATTTCAGCAGATTGTGTCAGAAGAAGACATGAACAATGGTTTGAACCAAAGGCGAAAGCATTTGGAGATTTCATCGAACAAGTTAACACTTGGATTATAGATGTCCATAGCCGTTTGGAGGAAGCAAGGAAAGTCAACGAGAATGTCTCTCCTTCAGACAGCGTATCAATGGCAAGCATCTAGGAAGTCTAATAGGTCTAAGGCAAGTTTTTCTTCAACCTCTTCAGCATCCTCTGCTTCCAGTGCACAATTGAAAGCAGAGATGGAAAAGGCTGCTCTGTTGGCATGGGCAGCAGCATTGAAACAACGACAGGCTTTGGAGGGACAATGAGCTAAGCTTAAAGCGGAAAAGGAAGAGATTGATATTCGGACTGCTTTAGCTGCTGCAGACGCTAAGCTCAATGTTTTACAGATGTTTGAAGGATCAAACGCTTCACAAAATGATGATGAACACACTGAGTCACATGAGAATCAGCCAGCTGTGAGAAGTGAAATCCTGGAGGGGCCGTCTCATTCGTGGCAATCCAAAACGTGGATATTGAGATTCAAGACAACACAAGTACTGAACATAATCCTTTGCCACTCTCCAATAACACCGCTCAGCCAAATCACTCAGCTACACCTGATGTAGGAAATCCTGGTTCACCAGAGACTTTGTTCACTGTGATGCAACGTCAAAATGATATTCCTACTTTAGCCCTCGCGCTCTTCCTCCTCCTTTTTCATTTCTTCTCCCGCCTCCCCCCACCCCCTATCAGTCTGAAGAAGGGTTTCAGCCCGAAACGTTGCCTATCTCCTTCGCTCCATAGATGCTGCTGCACCCGCTGTGTTTCTCCAACATTTTTGTGTACCGTCAAAATGATATTACAGAGTTCCTGGTAAGGCAAATAAGTCTTTCTTCTCTACCACCACAAAACATTCCCATCTTCAAAGGGAATCCATTGAAATACAGACTCTTTATCAGGGCATTCCAACATGGTGTGGAGAGTAAGACAGAGAGCAGCAAAGATCGACTCTACTTCATGGAACAATAAAACCAGCGGCCACCAAGGGACTTAATACGGAGTTGTCTACATATGGATCCAGATCAGGGTTACAAGGAGGCAAAGAAACTCTTAAAGGAACATTTCGGAAATGAATATAAGATTTCTGTGGCCTACATAAATAAGGCTTTAAACTGGTCTACAATCAAGGCAGAAGATGGTGAAGCTCTCAATGCACTCGGTCTCTTCCTCACCAGCTGCTGCAATGTAATGACAGATATGGAGTATATGGAGGAGTTAGATAATGTTGCCAACATGCAAGCTATCATCAACAAGCTTCCATATAAGTTGAAGGAGAGGTGGAGAAGCATAGCCTTTGATATTCAGGAGAACAAGGCACAAAGACCAAAGTTCAAAGACCTAGTTAAGTTTATTAACACTCAGGCTAAGGTGGCATTATATCCTTTGTTTGGAGATATAAAGGACAACAGCAAGGGTCAAGCCAAGTATCCAGTAAACCTTGTGTCAGAAAGGAAGAGTGTTAAGACAATGTTACACCAGTGAACAACCAAGCTGGTGTAAGCACAGAGATTAGGCCAAACAAGAAGGCTGCTACCGGCTCTGTCAGTGCTTTCACCAAGCCCTGTCTCTTCTGTCAGGGTGAACACAGCATGGAACAATGTAAGAAAATTAGAAAATCTCTTCACAAAGAGAAACTAGACTTTCTCCATGGAAAAGGACTATGCTTCAGTTGCTTGAAACAGGGGCATATGAGCAAGTTTTGTCAAGAGAAACTAAACTGTGAAGTGTGTTCACTTATACATCCCGCTGTGTTGCACATGAAGAGCAAGGATAAGGCCACACATCAGGGAGAATCATCAGAGGATGGTGAGAATCAATCTGTTATCAGTGGTTTTGTGAACAAGGTTAACAAAGTCTACTCCGGTACTGGGGCCGGTGACCCAGACAGTATCTTAGCCATCGTTCCAGTCCAAGTGAAGGCCAAAAAGGGCAACAAAGTGGTTACATCCTATGCCTTCTTGGATCCAGGCAGCACCGCCACTTTTTGCACTGATGAGCTTATGGATGAGATCAATCTGTGAGGAAAAAAAATTAGCATTCTTCTCACAACCATGGGAGAACAAAAGACTGTTTGCAGCCATGTTGTAACAGGCCTAGAAGTGAGCAGTCTAGAGGGCTGCAACTTTATAGAGTTGCAAGAAGTGTTTTCGCAAAAGACTATTCCAGCTAATAAAAGTAACATCCCACTACAAAAGGACGTGGACAAGTGGCCTCATCTGGAGCAAGTGCAAATCCCTCACATCAATGCGGAAATAGGTCTGCTGATTGGGACAAATGTGCCTAAAGCAATGGAACCAGAAGAGGTCATCAGGAGTGTAAATGATGGGCCTTATGCTGTAAGGACAATCCTTGGATGGACAGTGAATGGGACCCCTAAGGAAGGGTAACTACGAAGCTACAAGAAGTGGTGTGGCAAATGCCATATCAAATAGAATATCTGTGGCCAAACTGGATGAACTATGGAATCAACAGTTTAAATATGACTTTCCTGAAGGTGGCCAAGAAGAACAGCTGGAGATGTCAAGAGAAGACCTTCAGTTCATGGACAGTGTGTCACAGTCCACCAGGCTGGTAGAGGGACATTACAGTATTGGTTTTCCACTGAAGAACAAAGAACGTCGAATGCCCAACAACTGTGTAAACTGTGTTATAGCAGAGCAGTGTGCCTTGAACCTGAAAAGGAAGCTTCTCAAGAATCATTCATTTTGTGAAGATTACATCACCTTCATGACTGACATGATTGACAAGGGCTATGCAATGAGGGTTCCTGATGCAGACCTCAGCCGCAATGATGGTAAGGTTTGGTACATTCCCCATCACAGAGTGTACCATCCTAAAAAACACAAGATCCGTGTGGTATTTGATCGTGGCGCTTCTTATCAGGGAGCCACGCTGAATGGGGAACTTCTTCAGAGGCCGGACCTCACCAGCACTCTAAACGCTGCCTATTTCCTTCGCTCCATAGATGCTGCTGCACCCGCTGAGTTTCTCCAGCATTTTTGTGTACCCTCACCAGCACTCTGATTGGAGTCATCACAAGATTCCGCCAAGAACCCGTGGCTGTTATGGCTGATGTGGAAGCTATGTTCCACCAGGTAAAAGTCCCACCAGAAGATGCTGACCTGTTGCGGTTTCTATGGTGGTCAGAGGGAGACATCAACAGAGATCTGGCAGAGTACAGGATGGTTGTTAGGTATGTGATAATTAGCATATGTAATGAGTGTCTTGTGATATCTTGTGCAAGTACGTATGTGCGGGGGAGACTCAAGGTGGCGTCCTGCAGTAAAGAAGCTTGTAAGATCACTCCCGTGTCCGAGCCTTATTTCAAGTCTGTTCCAAGAATCCGAATACACAACATTTGGCGACGAGGACAAAAGAACGAAGCTAAGAACAAGGCCAGCTAAGAAAAACGAACAAGTTAAAAATAGAAGTGTATTTTGGAAACAAAGGGAACAGCACCAAGCCAAATGGTTTTGAATTGGCGCCAAAAAGAGAAAAAAGGTAGGGACGGGAAGCAATAGCTCAGGGAAGAGCTAGGAAAACAAGCAGGGACAGTAAGGGTCACCAAGCACGGTGTCAGCTTACCTGGAATGTATCTAGGGCTGTGCAGTCCACAGCCAAGCCCAAGCAGCAGCCACAGATGTCGGGTGGGGGCCTAGTACTGCGAAGGCCACGGACAGGTCCAGAAAGCCACCGACAAGAGGACCGTGTAGCCCACGGCCAGCCCCAGTAGCAGCCACCAACGTTGGGTGAGGGCCTAGTACCGTGTAGGCCACGGACAGGTCCAGAGAGCCACCGACAGAGGCTGAGTCTTCAGCCCAACTGGGAACAGTCAGCCTGGTGGGGAGAGAAAGTAAAGAAAGCCCGGTCGGGAGCAGAGTCAGCCCGACAGTGAGCAGAAAAGCGGACAGGCCCGCGAGGAAAGCGGAGAAAAGCCGTGAAAGCCCAGTCGCAAGAGACGGCCGAGAGTGGAGAAAGCTGAGAGGCACAGTCCTGACCCTTGGAGCAGCAGGGACTAGCAGCAGAAAGGCAACAGCAACGACTGAGCCAGCAGCAGCATCGGAGGTCCAGAGTGGCCAGCGGTGTTTAGAATAACAGTGAAGCCCTGGGGGGGGGAGCCAGCTAAAGCAGCAGTGGACCAGAGTCCACAGGCCGCAAGCTGAAACAGTGAAATCCTTCACAATAAAATCTCTCTGTGAATGTAATGCATTGTCACAGTAGAAGCAGGACTGTTGGATGTGTAATGCATTGGACTGCAGTAAATGTGTGCATAAAAGGAATATGTTTAAAATATTCTAGTTGCTATTAACAGCAAATGTGGGTTAATAGTATAAATCTATTATTATAAGATTAAGTAAGAGACAGTGATTGTTGCTAAAGCTAATTAATACAGAACTGTGTTATCCAGGGCAGAAGCCAGTGTTTTGGCTGTCACAGGAGATCATGACTCATCCACTATGTACCTGCCTTTCTCTCCATACCCTCAGTGTTTTGTCCACAAGAGCCACATGAATAGGGCAAATGGATAGCCAATGAACTGGCATGGCTATTCAATCTGTAGGAAAGTGGCCCAGTTAGATTCTGGGTGCAATTTTGAGAAAAAGAAGTCTTGGAGGCTTTTTTTTCCAATGATTTCACTAGAGGAGAGCTGTGAGAGCATGGTTCATATTAGGCTGGAAGAGAGAATTATCACATCTTACGTACGTTCCTGCATCTAGCCTGCAAAGCCCACAGAGAAAACGTAAGTTTCTATAAGGAGGTCCCCTTCAATGGCTACATTCTAGAGAGCAAAACCTCCAAGGGCATCCAGAGGCAAGGAGCCTGAACGAAGACAGAGCAGGACATCTCAAGGAACAAAGGGTGAACCTTATCTGCACTCCCTCTAAGTGCAAAATGGACCTTCCTCAGTGCAAAGGACAGGTCAAGTGCAAAAGGACAAAGGTCAAATGCAAAAGGACAAAGGACCCTGTACAAGTGCAAAAATACAAACGTTGCTATGAAAGCAAAAAGACAAAGGCAAGAGCACCTGACAACGGTAAGTTCAAAAAGACAACGGTCAAGTACAAAACACAAAGGTCAAGTGCAAAAGGACCTTTCCAAGTGCAAAAGGACAATTGAGATAATAGTCTGCTTTCCCGTTTTTGTTGACCAAAAGGACAAAGGCACATTTATGCAAAAGGACAAAGGCCAAGTGCAAAAGGACACAAGTCAAATGCAAAATGACACAAATCAAGTGCCAAGTGACGAAGGTCAAGTGCAGAGAGAAAAAGCTGAAACGATACAAAAGGCATAAACGATATAGGGAAGACTTCCTCCAACGGAAAGATACAACAATTGTAGTGCAGTCTCACTACCGTGCTTATAAAGCAAGAAAACTAAACAGAGCACAAATCAAAGCCAGTGCTGTAGTGAAAAGACAATATAGTCAAGAGTCAAGAGTCAAGAGTCAAGAGTCAATTTAATTGTCATTTTGGAGAAATGGAGGTGAAGAAATTGGAGTTTTGTTCCATTTACACACAAATAGACCCTAGACACAACAAGAATTACATTTTTCATAACCATCCATCACATAGCTGTGATGGAATTAAAAAACCTTATCTCTCCACTGCACTCTCAAAGCCCCCCCGAAAACAGAGTCAAAGTCAAAGGAGGTATTAATGGCTCATTTCCCGCCCATTGAAGCCACCAAGGTGGTGCGAGGTCGCAAGGGGCCTGAACTAAAGAGAGCAGTGTGCGCTCCAAAGAAGGGCAAATGTCAGCCAAAGGGACCAAGGTGAGTGTCAGGGACCAAGCTCCAGTGCAAACGGACAACTCGGTGCGAAAAGGACAAAGGTTGCAGGAGCCCCGAAAAGGACAAAGGTCAAGTCCAAAAGGACAAAGGTCCCAGTGCCGCCGGACAAAGGTCAAGCACAAGCAGCCTTCGCATCGGCAGCAGCAGCGGCATCGGCAGTGCAGCAAGCAGCAAAGGTCAAGCGCAAAAGGACAAAGGTCAAGCTCCAAAAGGTCAAAGGTCCAGCTGCAAAAAGCAACGGTGAGCCAGGTGCAAAGAGTCCAACGGCTTTTCCCGTGGAAAAGGACCTCGGTCAAGTACAAAATGACGACTGAGACCCGACGAGAAAAGGTCGGGTCTCCAGTGCAGGGAGAGATTCAAAAGCTTCCCCCCCCCCCCCTCCCACCCCACCCCCGATCCCCCCACACACACACCCCAACATAAAATAACAACAACTTGTATAAAAAGTCTCACCCGTGCTTATAAAAACGCGGAAAAACTGCAGAGGCCGAGAGCCGCAAATCCTACCGGTCTAGTGCAATAGTGAAAAATATCTACCCCAATATAGATATTACTTGATGAAGAACCAGAAATGTGACTTAACTGGACAAGTAGATGAACTACAGAAAAAGCTTAAATTATACAAAAGGCTTAAACGATATAGGAGAGCCAGTGTTGTATTGCAAAAACAATATAGATCCTATTTCTTGATAAACAACCAGAAAGGTGACTTAAGAAATGTTCATCTACTTATTCGAGTGGGGGCACTGTCCTGTACGGCTGCCAGTCCTGCAGCTGTCCGTTTCTTTCACTTCTTTTTTATTATTTTTAGTACGTTAAAGTGTGTAGTCGGGGGGTCTAATCTTTCATGTGTGGGGGGGGGGGGGGGGGGGTGGTGGGGGGGGAAGGGGAAAAACTGCTTTTTCAAGTCCCTACCTGGTCGGAGAGGCTGCCTTCCTCCGAGCAGCACCTTCGACCTGTCCTCGCGGCCTACCAGTGGGTCCTGGAGCGACGTTTCCCGAGGGGACCTGGCCAGAACCTCGGCTTTGGCGGCGGCACAGCGCTGGAGCGCTGTCGCAGAGCGGGTGATGCCTTGCCTGGGTCGCCGCGCTGGAACTCCAGTATGCTGGGACCGCCGATAAAAACATCGTGGAACCGCGGTTCTGTGGAGCGGCCAGCTGCGGCGCTGAACTTTACATCCCGGAGCATGGGATCTCTCGCCGAGATCGCCAGTGTGTGGAGCTTTGTCCAGTGCGGTATGTTGGCTTGTGAAGCCGCAGTCTCCGGTAAGAAGGCGGCCGTTCCTGGCACCCCAAGCCGCTGAGGGTTCTCCTGACGCCGGAGTACCATCATCTGGCGAGAACGGCCGGGAACATCGGGCCCCGTAACGGCGACTGTGGTGGCCTCAATAGGCCCGACTCTGGATGGACAAGAGGATGGGGACTGGACTTTGTGGATGTTTTTATGTTTTAATGTTAAACTTCTTGAATGCTATGCTGTATTTTTATTAGTGTGCTGCAAGGACATCTGAATTTCCCCTGAATAAGGGGATTAATAAAGTAATTATCTTATCTATCTAATCTAAGAAGACGAGTAGATGAACAACAGAAAAGGCTTGAACGATGCAAGGAAAGATTGAATAAATGTGTGACAATGAGTAGAAAGCGGCTAATAGAAAAGTCTAAAGAAGAGAGGTTGGTCGGTCAAGACAAAAGTATGCAGGACCGATTACAATTAGGACACTTCGGTATAGTCCAGCATGGAGCCTCCTTCACTGAGTAATGGACAAAGGGTTATGCATTGCAAAATCTCATGAAACAACAAGAGCAGATAAATAATCAGAGAAGGGAAACTGAAGCAGAGGAAGCTGCTAGAAAATGGAAACTTGCAGCCATGGGTCAGATCCCACCTACAAAGACGAAAACAAAACAAATACATGAACCATAAAATGATAACTCATAAAGCAAGGGTTAATGTATTTGGTTTAAGTCTAATACCATTGTGTAACAGTGTATTATTCAATGATGGATAGGAAAAGAGGATATACTGTACAGGTGAAATGGACTTAAAAGGGGAGGAGTGCGGTGTAAGTAATAGAAAAGGTTAAATGGTGTTACCGGCCTCCAAGTTAAAGGGGGAGGCGTATTTCCTGCCTCCATGTTAAAGGGGGAGGTGTGTTAGGTATGTGATAATTAGCGTATGTAATGAGTGTCTTGTGATATCTTGTGCAAGTACGCATGTGCGGATGAGACTCAAGATGGCGTCCTGCAGTAAAGAAGCTTGTAAGATCACTCCCGTGTCCGAGCCTTATTTCAAGTCTGTTCCAAGAATCCGAATACACAACAATGGTTGTGCACCTATTTGGTGCTACTTCATCACAGAGCTGTGCTAGCTACGCCCTAAGACGATGTGCTGAAGACACCAGAGACTTGTTTGACGCTGCAGCGGTCGACACAGTGTTGCACAACTTTTACATTGATGACTGCCTCAAGTCAACCAGCTCCGAGGAAGAGGCAGTGCAGCTGTGCCACAACATGAAAGCAATATGCCAACGGGGGGGCTTCAATTTAATGAAGTTGATTAGCAATAGTCGAGTGGTGCTTGCAGCAATACCGCAGGTGGAAAAGGCAAAATAAGTTAAAGATTTGGACCTGGATCAAGACTCACTCCCCAAAGAAAGAGCACTGGGAGTACAATGGTGCGTCCAATCTGACCGCTTCAAGTTCAGAATTGTCATTCAAGACAAACTGCCCACCAGAAGAAACATCCTTTCCAAGGTGAGTTCGATCTATGATCCCTTGGGAATCCTGGCACCGGTGGTTTTGCTAGCAAAAAAGATCTTGCAAGAGCTCTGCAGATTAACGCTCAGCTGGGAAGACATAATTCCAATTCATCTTGCCCAACAGTGGTTGGACAGGATAAAGTAACTGCAGCTGCTCAATGAATTTGGAGTTGACAGGTGTTTCAAGTCAGCACATTTTGGAGAGCCTACATTCGCTCAGCTACATCTTTTCTGTGACGCTAGCGAAGAGGGTTATGGCACAGTTACCTACTTAGTCCAGCAGAACAGCAACAATCAGGTCCATAGCTCATTTGTGATGGGTAAGGCAAGGGTTTCCCCAATCAAACCTACCACCATCCCTCACTTGGAATTAACAGCCGCAACCATGGCAGGGCGCATGGACAGGGTGTTGAGGAGAGAACTAAAGCTGCAGCTTGTGGACTCAGTGTTCTGGACAGATCGCACGGCTGTGCTAAAGTATGTTAACAACGAGATGACATGGTTTCCGCTCATTCGTGGCCCATGTAGTGTCAGAAATACTGAAAGTGTCTACTGCATCACAGTGGAGGCATGTCAGTACACACTTAAATCCTGCTGATTATGCATCAAGAGGACAGAAGGTAGACTCCTTTGTGCAAAACCAATTCTGGATTTCCAGACCAGACTTCCTCACAAAGTCAGCTGACAGCTGGCCTGAGAACCCTGATCACATGAGAGACCTCATAGCAGCAGATCCTGAGATCAAGAAAAATGCAACAATCAATGCTGTTGCAGTAGATTAAAAAAAGGATGTAGTGGAGCAACTGATAGAGCACTACTCATCGTGGCCACGCCTGAAGAAAGCTGTGGCATGGATCATTAAGGTAAATTGCTGTGCCTAGCTAAAAGACGAAAAGAACAGAGTACAAGTCTGACGTCAATGAGGACCAACAAAAACGGCAGCTTCACAAGATTATGACAAGCTACAAGGCAAGTCTCAGCAACAGAACTCTCACAGTAGATGATTTGAGAGCAGCTGAATTGGAGATCTTATGACACTGTCAGAGACAGAAGTTCCTGGAGGAAATCAACACTCTGCAAAAAGGTGATCCTGTCAAAAGAAGAAGCCACATATACAAGCTCGACCCAATTCTGCAAGACGGAGTTCTTAGAGTTGGCAGTAGGCTCAGTCGAGCAGCCATGCCAGAAGAATCCAAACACCCTGCCATCCTGGGTAAGGACCAGCGGGTGTCAGAGCTCATCCTGCAGGAGATCCACCAAGCCGTAGGTCACAGCGGACGCAATCATGTTTTATCCAAGTTGCGTCTAAAATACTGGATCCCCAGTGCAAGTGCAACAATTAGAAGAGTCCTGTCCAAGTGCCTCGTGTGCCGGGCGACTACATGGTGCTTCTGGGCAACAAAAGATGGCAGACCTGCCACAAAGCAGAGTGATAGCAGATGAACCTCCCTTTACTACAACTGGAGTGGACTATTTCGGTCCTTTTGAAGTCAAGTGTGGAAGAGCTGCTGTAAAGCGATACGGTGTCATCTTCATCTGTTTAGCAATTCGAGCTGTTCACCTGGAGGTGGCAGCTTCCCTTGACACTGACTCATTTGTTAATGCTCTCTGCCGATTCATTGCAAGAAGAGGTCAAGTTGTAGAGCTACGTTTGGACAATGGGACCAATTTTGTTGGGGCTGAGCGAGAGCGAGAGCTCAAAAAGGCTATCCACGAGTGGAACACTTAAAAAATAGAGGACACCTTGCTTCAGCGAGGCATTAAGTAGATGTTCAACCCCCCTACTGCCTCTCACCAAGGAGGAGTATGGGAGCGTTTAATCAGGTCCATCAGAAAAATCCTCAATGCCACCTTAAATACACAGAGTCTGGATGAGGAGAGCCTTCAAACGTTACTTTGTGAGGCTGAGGCCATCATAAATAGTCGTCCCATTACTACACCTTCCAGCGATCCAAACGGCCTTGAGGCGCTCACCCCAAACCACCTCCTACTATTGAAAACTAAGCCATCCATACCTCTGGGAGTCTTTCAGAAAGAAGACCTCTATGCATGCCGAAGGTGGTGGCAGGTCCAGTACATGGCAGACTTATTTTGGACGCGCTGGGTGAGAGAGTACCTGCCTGAGCTCCAAACACGGCAGAAGTGGTCACGTGTGTCACGGAACTTTGTGCCTGGGTACATTGTTTTGATTGTTGGACGAGACTGCACCAAGGAACTCATGGGTCATTGGCAAGGTCATCCAGCCAGTGCCAGATGAACATGGACTTGTTCGTCGTGTCCGTGTGAAGACTAAGACCAATGAACTAGATAGACCCCTCACCAAGTGTTGTCTTCTTGTAGAAGCAGTTATAGATGAGGCAGTAGTAAAGACTGCTCTCCTAAGGTATGTCAAGTGCTAGCAAACTCTGACATCAGAACAAAGAAGATGTGATTTGTTCTAAGGATTTTGTTTATGGCTCTTTGTTTATGTTAATTGGTAATTATTTCTAAGTTTAGAGAACAATTAGGGGCTGGGAATGCATGGGGCAAGAATTATCTTGTAATTCCTTTTATTTTATTACCAGAATAAGCATAATGAGTTTAATAATGTTTAATTACTGTTTTTTGTTGCATTGTTGTGCCTGGAACAGACTGGTTTATCATGGGTGATAAATGTATAGTATGTCCTGTCGAGAGGACGCACCTTGTTTATATTGCTGACCATGTGCTGTAAAAACAAAATGGTGCCACAGATTCAGAGTGAGAATCATAGAAGCTAGCTGTGGAGTCACACGGTTTTCTTACCGTGTCGGACTGTGTTTTACCGTGTTTTAACATCCCTGACCGTGCATGTAAGATTTGGACATGTTTGGAAATAAATCAATGTTTGGTTAACTTAACCACGGAGTCAAGTGGATCACTGGCATTACGGTACATCGGTACGACTCGCGTTGGCCATGATTAGCAGCTAGTACATTCTGCCGTAACAAAAATTTAAAGCACACGGTATTGTGAGTTCAGTATTGATGTGGATAGAGAACTGGCTGGCAGACAGGAAGCAAAGGGTAGGAGGAAAAAAATGGGTCCTTTTCAGAATGGCAGGCAGTGACTAGTAGGGTACCGCAAGGCTCAGTGCTGGGAACCCAGCTATTTGGACGAAGGAATTGAATGCAACATCTCCAAGTTTGCAGATGACACAAAGCTGGGGGGACTGTGTTAGTTGTGAGGAGGATGCTAGGAGGCTGCAGGGTGACTTGGATAGGTTGGGTGAGTGGGCAAATGCATGGCAGATGCAGTATAATGTGGATAAATGTGAGGTTATCCACTTTGGTGGCAAGAACAGGAAAGTAGACTATTATCTGAATGGCAGCCGATTAGGAAAAGGGGAGATGCAACGAGACCTGGGTGTCATGATACACCAGTCATTGAAAGTAGGCATGCAGGTGCAGCAGGCAGTGAAGAAAGCGAATGGTATGTTAGCATTCATAGCAAAAGGATTTGAGTATAGGAGCAGGGAGCTTCTACTGCAGTTGTACAGGGCCTTGGGGAGACTACATCTGGAGTTCAGTTTTGGTCTCCTAATCTGACGAAAGACATTCTTGCCATAGAGGGAGTACAGAGAAGGTTCACCAGACTGATTCCTGGGATGGCAGGACTTTCATATAAGAAAGACTGGATAGACTTGGATTGTACTCGCTGGAATTTAGAAGATTGAGGGGGATCTTATAGAAACTTACAATTTTTTTAAGGGGTTGGACAGGCTTATGCAAGAAGATTGTTCCCGATGTTGGGGAAGTCCAGAACAAGGGGTCACAGTTTAAGGATAAGGGGGAAGTCTTTTAGGACCGAGATGAGAAAAAATCTTTTCACACAGAGAGTGGTGAATCTGTGGAATTCTCTGCCACAGAAAGTAGTTGAGGCCAGTTCATTGGCTATATTTAAGAGAGAGTTAGATGTGGCCCTTGTGGCTATAGGGATCCAGGGGGTATGGAGAGAAGGCAGGTACAGGATACTGAGTTGGATGATCAGCCATGATCATATTGAATGGCGGTGCAGGCTCGAAGGGCCGAATGGCCTATTCCTGCACCTATTTTCTATGTTTCTATGTAGGTTAATTGTCTTCTGTAAATTGCCCCTAATGTGGATAGAATTAGCGTACAGGGTGATCGCTGGTCGGTGCGGATTTGGTGGGCGGAAGGGCTTGTTTCCACGCTGTACTACTTAGCAATAACACCATTTTTATCAATTGTTACGTTTTATGGATAAAATAATCTCACCCACAGTATGAATTGAAGCACATAGAAACTTAGAAAATAGGTGCAGGAGTAGGCCATTTGGCCTTTCGAGCCAGCATTGCCATTCACTATGATCATGGCTGATCATCCAAAATCAATACCCCGTTCCTGCCTTCTCCCCATATCCCTTGATTCCGTTAGCCCTGAGAGCTAAATCTAACTCTCTGAAATTGACAAATATTATTGATTTTATTAAATATTGTTCCAAACTTCTTATTAGTGCCTCGACACCTTCAAAAGTTCTAATTGTGAAGTGTCAATATACATTCTAGAGCGTCTATATATATGGCCAAGTTGCTTATCAGCAATTAGTTCGGTAAAGTTAAGAATATTTGTTCCAAAATTAAAGTCCCAATTATTAATGAGATCTTTAAAAGCAAAATAAAGTTAATTGAAACAGTAAATATATTAAAACTGCTATATTGTTTTCTGTTTAACAATGCTATGTGAGATTTTTTTCCCCACTCGGTATCAGCACCTTACTGCATTATCTCAGATATTCACATGAACATTTTTTTTTCTGTATCAATAAATTATCCTGAACACAAAATTCACACCTTTGCTGTTGATGAAATAGACAAATAAAATAATTGTTATTTCTGTGCTTTATTTTTGATTTTTTTTTAATTTGTGTTTTAATTGCATTCTTGATCATTAATTAAGATTATGGATTACACTCTTTAATTTGTTGAGGAAGCTAATCCTGTATGTTCACCAAACTAGTCAGAGAAAAAGTTTCACACTATTCCTAAGAAAGACAATACATGATTACAATCAATCCATTTACAGTGTATAGATATATGATAAGTGAATAATGTTTAGTGCAAAGTAAAGCCAGCAAAGTCTGATCAAGTCCGAATGACATCAAGAGGTAGTAGTTCAGCACTGCTCTCTGGTTGTGGTAGAATGATTCAGTTGCCTGATTCAGTTTCTTCTGGGAAGAAACTATCCCAGAATCTGGTGGTGTGTGTTTTCACACTTCTATACCTTTCGCGTGATGGGAGAGGGGAGAAGAGGGAGTGTCCAGGGTGCGACTCGTCCTTGATTATGCTGCTGGGCTTGCCGAGGCAGCGTGAGGTACAAATGGAATCAATAGAAGGGAGGTTGGTTTGTGTGGTGGTCTGGGCTGCGTCCACAATCCGTTGCAATTTCTTATGGTCCTGGGTGGAGCTGTTCCCAAACCAAGCTGTGATGCATCCTGATAAAATGCTTTCAATGGCACATATGTAGAGATTGGTGAGAGTTGCAGAGGACATGCCAAACTCCCCAAGCCTTCTCAGTGGTGTTGGTGTGCCTTCTTGGTCGTTGCTTCAATATGGGTGGTCCAGGAGAAGTTTTCGGTGATTTTGACTCCGAGCAATTTGAGGTTTTTGACCATCTCTACTTCAGCACCGTCAATGAAAATGTGGTTTGTGTACTGCTTTGCCTGATGTTGATCACTATCTCCTTTGACTTGCTGACATCGAGAAAAAAGTTGATGTCTTGACACCAGGACACAAGGTTCTCAATCTCCTTCCTGTGCTATATCTCATCATTATTTGATATCCAGCCCACAATGGTGGTGTCGTCTGCAAATTTGAAAATTGAATTAGATTAGCAGATGGCTGCGCAGTCATGGGTGTACAAGGAGTAAAGTAGGGGGTTGAGAACGCATCCTTGCGGAGTCCCTGCGTTGAGGATTATTGTGGAGGATGATTTGTCCTTTATCCTCACTCCTCTGATGGCCAGGAAGTCGAGGGTGCATTTAGTAAATGTGCAAGGGGCTGACCTGGGGACAAATATTCAGTGAGGTCCCGGTCACACGTGAGGCCAGGTCCCCCAACGCAACCCGTTCCCACAACGCAATATTCCACCACTCACCCATAGCTCCCAACTGAGCAGGTGCGGCTCATTTCCCCTCATCCCTAGCATTCTCCACTCTCTCTCCTTCCTCTTCACCCTCCCTCTTCTTTCCCCTCTCCTCAATGCCTCTCTCACCTCTCCCTCCCTCCCCTTTCCCCTATCCTCAGTCATTCACCCCCTCCCTCCATAACTACTCTCCCTTCCCTACCCACCTCCTATTCCTCTATCCCCCATCTCCCCACTACTCACCTCCCCCTATCCCCCCATTATCCCTCCTCACCTCCCCCACTGCCCTCCGCTCCCTCAATTTCCCACGCCCCCTCCTCTCCGTCTATTCTCCCTCACTCTCCTCACCTCCTCTCTCTTCTTTCCCCTCTCCTCCAACCCTCCCCCAATCCCTCCCTTCCTCACCTCTCCTTTCCCCTACTCTCAGTCACTTCCTCCCTCTCCCTCCCTCCCCTCCCTCCCTCCCTCCCTCCCTCCCTCCCTCCCTCCCTCCCTAACCTCCTCCCTCCCTCCATACCCCCTCCTCCATCTCCCTCTGTCCCTCTGTCCCTCCTCCTCCCTACTCTCCCTCAACACCTCCCCCATTTTCCCCGCCTCCCTCCCTACCCCCGCCTCTCCCTCAATTTCCCCACTCTCCCTCCTCACCTCCCCAAGATCTCAAGGTTGCCACTCCTCTGACCGGAGGTTGCTTTGACTGTAGCCGCGTCGACCGGAAGCCAAGCCAACCAGAAGACGCCCTGGGTAGAGGCAGGCTCCACCAGTGAGTGAAGGCGGATGCGGCCAGTCAGTGCAGTGATGGTGCAGGAAGGGGCGTCATCGTCCCTGCAATGACTGACAGGAGAGGAGGCCAATATGCGCATGTGCGGTTTTTAAGATATTAAAATCTTAATAACTTTTAAAATATACCACCAATCGGAACAAAACTTGTTGCACTTGCAGCACAGGAGAATGGCGAGTAAGGTGGCGGAAAATCGTAGCGATATCGTGTACCGTTTTTGCGCAAATGTACAAAACAACACGAACCAGAAGGTAACAAAATGAGTTTTAGTTAGTAGAGATAGATAGATAGATAGATAGATAGATAGATAGATAGATAGATAGATAGATAGATAGATAGATAGATAGATAGATAGATAGATAGATAGATAGATAGATAGATACTGATTGCATGAAATTAAATTACAAGTAGAACCAACCAGGTTTTCAACGGGTAATTCAACAGGCATGTGGTGGAAGGTAATTTGTAGAGTTTAGTTTAGTTTTAGTTTAGATTAGAGATACAGCATGGAAACAGGCCCTACGGCCCACCGAGTACGCACTGATCAGTGATCCCCATACATTAACACTATCCTACACACACTAAGGACAATTTACACTTATACCAAGCCAATTAACCTGCAAATCTGTACATCTTTGGAGTGTGGGAGGAAACTGAAGATCTTGGAGAAAATCCTTGCAGGTCACAAGGAAAACGTACAAACTCGGTACAGACAGCACCCGTAGTCGGGGTCTAACCCAGGTTTCTGGCGCTGCAAGTGCCGTAATGCAGCAACTCTACTGCTGTGCCACCGTGCAGCTAGGTTAAACCTGCGGACTGGGACTGACTGGACAATTTGAGACTAATGCAGGGCAATTTTCTCAACCTATTCCAGAGTACTTTGATTCTAGAGCCTTGGATTTTACTTTGCAAAGTGTAAATCCAAAATCTTGCCAGTAAGACATTTTATGTCAAACTATTATAATTTTATAAGCTGAAGTAGATGCTGTGATTTTCAAAAAGTATTTAAGATCCCGCCTAATGGATTGAAAAAACTCTGTTTGTGGATATGCAGCTTGCCTGTACAGAGCTCTATCCTGGTGCCCATGCTTGAGTCCTGAGCCTGGGTGGCCAGATGTCACCAGCTGCGAATTACACTTAGGATACATTTCCATTACAACTCCGCAATGTCTTAGCATTTGACTCTTTCCTCAAAGGACTTTACCTCTGTTTACTTTGGATTCAGTCCACTGCAGCATTAATGCACATTCCAGCTATCCACCTCAGACCAGTTGTATAGCCAAAATGAATTATTTGAAACACATTGAGATGATTAGAAAATTCTGTGAAACTCTCTAATGTCAAGGAATATTCATGAACAGCATGTACGTTTAATAATAATAATATTAATAATAATAATAATAATAATAATAATAATAATAATAATAATATCTTTTATTGTCATTGCACGTCAGTGCAACGAGATTTAGTATGCAGCTCCAACCGATGAAAAAGAAAAGTAAAATAAATAAATAAGCTGTGTGTCGTGATCATCCGAGGGAGACAGTCGGAGGGGGGGCGGGGGGGGGGGGGGGGGGGGGGGGGGGGGACTCAGCAGGGCCAGTTCAGAGCCGCTATAGCTCTTGGAATAAAGCTGTTTCTGAGTCTGGAGGTTCGGGCGTAGAAGGCCTTGTAACGTCTGCCGGAGGGAAGTAGTTCGAACAGTCCGTTACAGAGGTGTGATGAGTCTTTATGGATGCTGACTGCCTTCCTGAGGCACCGTGTGTGGTAGATGCCCTCCAAGGCTGGTAGCTCTGTCCCAATGATCCTCTGCGCTCTGTGGACGACGCGCTGAAGAGCTCTCCTCTCTGCCTCTGTGCAGCTGAGATACCACACACAGATGCCATACGTTAATATGCTCTCTGTGGTGCAACGGTAGATATTGTGATATTTTGTGTAATCATTAAACACCATTGTTGTTTTGTTCAGTAAATGTCTGTGAGTTAACGCTGGAACAAAATAATTCAGTGAAAAATGCTATTGCTCACCCACTGGCTTCATTTTGGAAAACTAGACCACTTGCTGTTCTCTCTCTTCCTGTATGTGGGCAGCAACTGAGGAGCACAGTTCCAGTGGTGAAAATTGCTCAGAGCTGGTCAGGGAGGTAGAGAAACTATTCCAAGGCTGCTTGGCATCCGTAGATTGGGTGTGTTTAAGAACTTGGCAAAAGGCCTGAATGGATATACCACAGTTGTTACCGACATCATACAGAAATATGTATTGGGGTGCATTCCTACCAAGATCTTCCAAATGTTCCCTAACAAGAAGTCTTGGATGAACCAGGAGATCCACAATCTACTGCGAGTCAGATCACGGACATTCAGGTTTTGTGAAACAGAGTCATATAGGAAGTACAGGGACAACCTTGATTAGTCCATCAGAATTGAAAAAATACACTTTAACCTGGAGGATGAAATGGACGTTCGACAGCTGTGCAGGGCTTATGTGCCATCAGTTAGTTCCTCCATGGCGAAACAAAGTGGAAATTCACTCCCAGACATGCTCAATACTTTCCATCCTCCTTTTGATAGGGAAAATGTTGATGTACCTTCTCCACCCTCCATAGCTCCCAATGGCATAGTGATTTCAATCATCGGGTCAGAAGATCCTTCCTGAGCGTGAACCCTCTGAAAGCATCCAGCCCCGATGGTGTACTTGGCTATGCAGTTAAAACCTGCTTGGACCAACTGGCTGGAGTTTTTCCAGACTTCTTCAACCTCTCATTATTAAAGTCTATGCTTTCCATCTCCTCTAAGAGCACACCAGTGATACCAGGGACAAGAAGAGTAAGGTGAAGTCTCAATGACTACTGATCGATGGCACTAACATCCGTGGTGATGAAATGCTTTGAGAGGCTGGTTATGACGCATATTCATTCCTGCCTTAATAAGGACCTGGACCTGCTACAATTTGCCTACAGCCACAATAGCTCATTAGGGGACGTGATCTCGCTGGCTCTCCATTCTGCAGTGGATCACTTTGATTACAAGAACCCTTACATAAGGCTGTTGTTCATCAACTATCGCTCAGGTGCAGGAGTAAACCATTCAGCCCTTCGAGCCAGCATCGCCATTCAATATGATCATTTTCTAAAATCAGTACCCTGTTCCTGCTTTTTCCCCATATCCGTTGATTCCTTTAGCCCAAAGAGCTAATCTAACTCTCTCTTGAAAACTTGGTCCAACATAGGTACTAACCTCAGCCATCAACAAAGGGTCCTTCCTATAGGAGATACAGCCTTAACAAGGCAGCCAATGCCATTAGAGAACCACTGCACCCTGGCAATGCTCTAAAGGAAAATCCTGACCACCAGGTCCACAAACAGCTGTTACCCAACAGCCATCAGGCTACTGATCACAACATTAACTCCAGGAACTATAACTCTTCTACAGACCGTGTCTTTGGTTGCACTACTGACTTTGGGTTTCTTGCACTATTATGATCACCTAGTATGATGGTTGCATTCATGTATTTTTGATTATTATATATTATATTGCATTTAGGGGCCAGTGAAGCTGCAGCAAGTAAGAATTTAACTGTTCTGCTGTTGCTATATATGTCAATTAATTACTGTTGACTGTTGACCATTGATACCAAGTGTCAATTCCCATGAATTTCCTATTCCACTTCCCATATAATTCGTAAGAATGTCCTAGTTCAGTAAGCCAAATTGCTTCTGTTGGTACTTCTTTTATCTTTAATAAGGTAAAATATGCCTTTCAGATAGATGCACCTAGTCTAACATAGAACAACATACCCACACAAAATTGTTCATCCAATTAATTTGAGTTAATTATTCATTGCCTTTCGATTGTTATCCATGCTTTATTTTACTTTCCAAAGTTCTAGAATATTTTAATAAAGATGTTTCACTTTTAGGATCCTGTTACACGTTTGGGGTTTGTCTATTAATTTGAACATTAAGCTACAATGGTATTTGCATTAGACATTGAGGCAATAAACGTTCACACAATTTAGATCTGCTATATAATCATCTGATCTCCACCTCCAACCACACCATCCTTCAACCACACATTTGGGCAGGACAGTTGTGCAGCAGGTAGAGCTGCTGCCTCACAGCGCCAGAGACTTGGGTTCGATCCTGACCACGGATGCTGTCTGTGTGGACTTTGCACATTCACCCCGTGAACCCCGTGGGTTTCCTCTGGGTACTCCGGTTTGCTCCCACATCCCAAAGGCGTACCGGTTGATTAACCACTGAGTGTTCCTAGTGTGTAGGGAGTGAATGAAAATGTGGGATATTCTGGAACTCGGTGGGCAGAGAGTATTTTTACGCGTTTATCTCAATCTCAATCTCAATACAATGTGATCTACGAGCCATTTTTTACGATTTAATTAAAGATAAATGTTTTTCTACCATATTTGTCCTATACAGAACATAAAAGAGTACAGCACAAGTACTGGGCCTTTTGGCCCACAATGTCTTTGCCGAACATGATGCCAAGACCATCACTTATCTACCCGCATATAACCCATGCCCCCTGCATATCCATATGCCCGTCCCAAAGTATTTTAAATGCCACTAAAGTATCTGCTTCGACCAACACTCCCGTCTGTACAATCCACGCACTCACCATTCTCTGTGTAAAAAACTTGTCCTGCGTATCTCCTTTAAACTTTGCCCCTCTCACCTTAAATCTATCCCCTCTAGTCCGGGTGAGAGCCTTGCTGATTTATTAGATATATAATACACATTATTCATATTTTTATTTTCAGTCAGTACAATCGTTAGCGTTCTTAAAGTGAAGGCTTGAGTCTGTCACTGACTTGATATTCCAAATAAATCCTCACATCCCATGAGGTCACACATCCCTTTCGATATAACGTATACTTTGCGATACCAACAATCTCTTGCACAACTAAAATGAAAGTTCCCGTAAATTTAAGTGGAGCGCGAACTTTGCAGAACGCCTGTCAAGGTAGCGACGTTTCCCACGTCATTACTTGCAGTGTCCTGTCAAGTGCATTATTCTTGCACTTTGTCCGTTAGTCATTTTTCACTCACACCCGCACCTTTTGTCTCCAAATAAAACATTTCCACAATAAGCAAATCTTATTCCTACACGTTTATGATATAATAGGGACCGCGGACTGCCACTGTGCAGATAATCCCTAAGCAGTGTCACTGTATTGGTTTTGTAAAGGGTCACCTCAACATTTGCTCGCTGAAAGGATTCCTTCCACAATAACAATATCTGAAGCCCATACATTTATGATGCACTAGAGACTGGGGGTTGCCAGTGTGTAGATATTTCCCACATAATTCCCTGCAGTTTCCTGGACGTGTTGCATGCTAGAATGAAGTGCCTCCTCATTGTTTGACTGAACTATTATGTGCTTAACATTTACATAACAAAAGTGCCACTCGACTTCCCCGATTAATGCAGCTGAAGGGCTCTTGTGGTCCCGTAATAAACATTGTTGAAATAAATTATTTGGAGCCCTGGTTACTCGTGGGAGAATGGCCACCGCGGGTTAGCTGATTGGATAGTCAATGTTGTTGTCACGATGGTTTCATAAACACCAAGTATTATGTTTTTCTCTATTGTGCCTTGTATACAAAAGGTCTGCTGTCTGCCCGGCTGATCAGTGGACCAAGAGACCCTCTCTCCATATACTGTATGGTCACTGTCAATTAAATGAACTGCTCCTTGTTCTCTTGTATTGTTCAGGAGTCCCTTAAACATTTTGTCACAGAGAACGAGAATGAGAGAGAGGAAAAAGTCCCCGCACCCTCTCAACGTGGTACCTCAGGATTCTTTCTGTTCTATATGCCTGCGTCCACCGGAGTTGATCATTTTACTATAACTCCAGGCAGTACTCATTCAATTGATCGTTAGTCAGTTCGGTTTTTCTTGTGTGCAACCGATATTATTTCCACAGATCCCTGGCTCAACAACCGTAAAGTAGTTACGTACATTGCTTGGTGCATGGGAAGATACAAGGGTAGGCTCGCTCATCGTTTCGACAAGTATCACCATGGATTCTTTTATTTGGTGCATGTTTTGAAAATAAAAGTTTGTCACTGATGTCACCCCTGAGAGGCCAGGGTAATGGATATAGCAATAAACACCCGGGTTAAAACTACAATGCATTAACATAATTTAGAATATAAGAGACTAGTTATTGAAGCGAAGTGAAACATAAAGATGATCGCTTCTCCTCTGTATCTGACAGTCCCGGTTCATATTTGTTATGCCTGTTGGCACTCTCTAAGCAGTGTTATATGCAACGGTAACCCGGTTCTTTACCAAGCGTTTGGCGGATGATTTATATTAGGCAGATGCTATTGACAGGCGCTTGTAAACCAGTCCCTATTTATCCTCTGGGTTAATTATCACTCCAGCTGCTAGACCCTAGGCTTTGCAGTGCTAATGTCTTCACTCCTCGCTGGAGAAATCTCACTATGTCTCGTGTACCAAAATGGCACGGGAATGTTCAATCCGCTTTCGACTTACCTAAAGAGCCATTAGTCCATCTATGTACATAGTAGAAACAAAAAAGCGCCTGGACAGTAGTTAGCAAACATTTCACTTCGGGTCAACAGGTCATCTTTTAAAACGTAATATATTTACCAGCTCTGTCAAAATAACAGGTAGTTGACAAAGTATTCTACGATTCTATTTTATGGTCCTTCGTTTATCCGAATTGATATTTACGAAATGGCAAGTCTGTCAAAGTCTATATTTACAATTAATCATTTGAGACGCGAATTTAAAAAAACCCCAACTTAAATCGAATCATGTTGCGAAAACAAACGATATTTGCAAAAGATTAAAACATAAATTTACTTCAGTGTGTATGCGAGGTGAGGAAAGATGCTTCCGGGAAGACCATACCCACTTTAAAGTACATATAAAGAGGTGTGCAAACAGCTACTTACAGCGGTTACAAATGTAAGCATACAGGTTTCCCTTTATGTAAAATCCGCATAATAGGGTTGCGGTCGTTAAACAAATCCGTCAACCAAAGTAAGTTTATTTGTGGGCGCAGTTAAACTTTTGACTGGGCTTCCAACCGCAACATTGAAGAATAAAATAAACAGCAAGAGAAAAGATAAATAAACTTGTTCTGCAAGGCTGATGTGGCGCGACTTACTTGAGGAGGCACGGGCAATTCCCCAGAGGACTGGGCCTGCTTTGTGTTAAATGTTTAAAGATTTCAAGCGATGGAGCTTATTCTTACTGCAAACACTCTTATTTACAAGGTCAAGTATACCAGCACTCGACGGGCGCTTAAGAGTGTAATTATTTATCTAAGGGCGTTTGAGTGAAGATCAGGAGCCCTGGCAGGAGCCCAGCCTGAATGCCCTCAAAGCCACTCAGAGTAGAAGACATTACATTATATGCATGGTTTCTCCGATGTATTTTGCTTTTTTTTTGTGATGATCCTCATCTTTGACCCTTTTCCCTTACAGCCGTGGAACTAAGTAGACATCTCGTGGATGCACATGGGTCAAACAAGTGGACCGGCTGCATTCCACAACACATGCAATTGTCGGTTTAGTTTTTTTGGGTTAAAAAGTGAAATATAACAGATTTTCTTACACATTATGCTCACAGGTATGTACACTGGAAATATGTAGACAACTATGCCATTTGTTGCATTATGCAGCAACTAAAAGATAAATCTCCCAAAATATAATAAGAAAATTAAATGTTTCTTCGGAAACTTCATATAAAACATCCAGTGTGGACTCAGCATGTCTGTTAATATTGCTTACTGTGCAATTGTAGTGTTCCGCCTCTCCGTGCATTAGAATTATTTTTTTCAATAAGGTGGTTGTTCTATTGATTTCTACAGCAACTTGCAATAAAAGTATGAAAGGCAGAAGAAACACAATTATCCGAAAGTCAAAACTCGACCGTGCTGTCAGCTGTGAAAACAGCAAACTCGAAGCCCCTGGATGTTTGGGAGAACACAAAGTTCGCGAAACACCTTATTAATATTAACAACGAAACGCCAACATTTTCACATTCACCCAACACACGCACACACAGAGTCTTGGGGCATTGTTTTGAACTAGATGACTCTTTATGGCTTCTATGAAAATACAACGTTAATGGCAACCTTACAAAATATTTTAAAAGAACAATTTCTATCAAAGCCAATTTTTATATCTTTCGTTTTCCAAAAATACATATTTAAAGATTTTTCAAATCTATATGTCGCATCTTATATTGTTCAATTGGTAACGTCGATCGTTCAATATAAATCAATTTCCCTTTAGTAAAAAGTATTGAAATTTTGCACCATAGCCGGTAAAATCAATGCATTCACTTACTGCTCGATGCAAAATCAAAGCCATGTGGTTAAGTCTATATTGCAATAAATTATTCTCCAAATGTAACTTTATACACAAGCACACAACTACTGGTTAAAAAACACCAGTCATATAAGATTTATACTAGTTGCACCAGAGAATAATTTCATATCTCTGATGCAAACGAAATACAAACAAATCTTACCAGAATTAAAATTTATATAAAAAGTCTATAAATTGTCTTTTTTTTATATTGTAGATGGCAGTGCAGCGCTTCTTTATTGAATAAGAATATAAAAGTTGCATTGTTCAATTATAACCGGGCGATCAGTAGTAGTAGTAATAAAATGGATGCCATCAAAGTCAAAACATTAGGCACTTGGACGGTAGAGGAGCCTCTGGCGCTTGAAGCGTACTTTTTCGTGCCTCTATTATTATCATCATTATAGCCGATAACGTTGTCTGTTGGATCATCTTCATAGTCCCAGTATTCATCCGGCTCCATGTCCGAGCCGCTACTACCAGAGCTATGCTCGGGTCCAAAAAAGCAAAGTCTGGCCATGTTGTCCTTAATCGCCTCGCAAATGGGGCGATCGGATCCATCGCAGATGCACTCCTTGAGAAGCAAAGCTTTCGGGATAACCAGCATGCTCTCGATTACTTCGCGGCACTGATCTGTGCATTTGATGCCGTTGAAAAGTTTGCCGCAGTTCTGGAGGTAGCGGCGCATGGCGTTGTTGCACTGTGAATCCATCTCGCATTGCAGGCGGGCTTCGGTGCAGCCCATTACCCCGTCCCGGTTTCGGGTCCTAGGCAAGCAGGGCTCGATGGCACGCTTGGTGCTTTTGCACAGCTCGTCGTGGACGCAGTCGCAGTTCTCCAGCATGGGTCCGTTCTGCGTTTGGTTGAGGTGGATGAGAGCCGACATGCAGTGGCTGGGACACCGCCTGGTCTCCAGGTTTAACACTGACCTGCAAGCCTCAGTGTACTGCTCGTAAGCGAAGCTGCAATCGGGCTCTCGCTGGCACAGCATGATTGCTTGCCAGCAGATCCGCCGGGCCAGCACTCCAGAATTGCTGAAAACCATCAGTAAACAGACGAGTAAACAGACGAGTTGCCCCCCGAATCGGATCAAGCCAGAGAGACTTGCCATCGTCTTGGTGTCTGAAAGGTTTGGAGTTTGCTATTTCTTTGCATAGGGGATGGCTCATGTCACGCATCCATTCAAAAGTCCTCTGCGACCGAAGCGAAGAGTTTCTTCTTTCTCGGTATTTGCCCCCAGAACGTCTAACCGCGTTCTCCCCGCCTGCCTTCCCGTCAACACACTGCATGCAATGCTTCGAAGAGTTTGGGCTCCGTTTCTTTTTACAGCAGACTTCCCTCCTCTTCCTCCCAATACACACAAAAACCCCAACGTGCTCTAATGCCTTGGGCAGCGGCTCCTAATATATGCAACAAGCTGCAAACCAGCAGCGGTGCAGCCCCGACCTATCCCTGCCCCGGGCGCCGCCTCCGCTCTTTGTGTCGCCACATCCCATTGGCCGAGAGTCGCAGCTCTCGCCCCGTTCACTTGAGACGGCCGCTGCTATTGGTTGACATCACCCGCCCTCTACGCTCATGTTGCGAGTTTGTAGAGGCTCAGGGCTGTCCCTCCCGCCCGCTGTTGCCAGTTGACAGCTCCTGCCCCGCCATGAATACTCCCACCACAAGGTGCAATCCATGCATCCGCTCACTGCAAGCTGCACAGTGTGATTGACGGCTCCTTCAGCCAATCACAGACCCGGAGCCTGAGACCGCGGCAGCTTCCGGTCCCGCCCCCTCGCGGCGTCTCTACCGGAAGCTGCGGCCGCCCGGCAGCGTCTCCGCCTCCCTCAACGTCATCAACAACGTCATCATCATCTTGTCTAGTTCACATCTCATCATCTACTGCACATCATCTCCTCGCTCCAGCTCCCTCAACATCATCATCTTGTCTAGTCCACATCTCATCATCTACTGCACATCATCTCCTCGCTCCAGCTCCCTCAACATCATCATCTTGTCTAGTCCACATCTCATCATCTACTGCACATCATCTCCTCTCTCCGCCTCCCTCATCATCAACATCATCAACATCTTGTGTAGTTCACATCTCATCATCTACTGCACATCATCTCCTCTCTCCACCTCCCTCATCATCGTCATCATCAACATCATCATCATCACCTCTAGTCCACATCTCCTCGTCTACTGCACATCATCTCCTCTCTCCGCCTCCCTCATCATCGTCATCATCATCATCTCTAGTCCACATCTCATCATCTACTGCACATCATCTCCTCTCTCCACCTCCATCAACATCATCATCTTGTCTAGTCCTCATCTCATCATCTACTGCACATCATCTCCTCTCTCCGCCTCCCTCATCATCATTATCTCTAGTCCACATCTCATCATCTACTTCACATAATCTCCTCTCTCCACCTCCCTCAACATCATCATCTTGTCTAGTCCACATCTCATCATCTACTGCACATCATCTCCTCTCTCCAGCTCCCTCATCATTGTCATCATCAACATCATCATCATCTTGTGTAGTTCACATCTCATCGTCTACTGCACATCATCTCCTCTCTCCGCCTCCCTCATCAACGTCATCAACAACGTCATCATCATCATCTCTAGTCCACATCTCCTCGTCTACTGCACATCATCTCCTCTCCGCCTCCCTCATCATCGTCATCATCAACATCATCTCTAGTCCCCATCTCCTCGTCTACTGCACATCATCTCCTCTCTCCACCTCCCTCATCATCGTCATCATCAACATCATCATCATCATCTCTAGTCCACATCTCCTCGTCTACTGCACATCATCTCCTCTCTCCGCCTCCCTCATCATCAACATCATCAACATCTTGTGTAGTTCACATCTCATCATCTACTGCACATCATCTCCTCTCTCCACCTCCCTCATCATCGTCATCATCAACATCATCATCATCACCTCTAGTCCACATCTCCTCGTCTACTGCACATCATCTCCTCTCTCCGCCTCCCTCATCATCCTCGTCATCATCATCATCTCTAGTCCACATCTCATCATCTACTGCACATCATCTCCTCTCTCCACCTCCATCAACATCATCATCTTGTCTAGTCCTCATCTCATCATCTACTGCACATCATCTCCTCTCTCCGCCTCCCTCAACATCATCATCTCTAGTCCACATCTCATCATCTACTTCACATCATCTCCTCTCTCCGCCTCCCTCAACATCATCATCACAACATCTCCTCCTCATCATCTACTCCACACCTCCGTCTGCCTCATCATCATCATATCATCTACTCCTTTACTCATTTCCTCTCTCCTCGCTCCTCATCTACTTTACATCTCCTCCTCTCGACTTATCATCTCATCTACTCATATTATCATCTACTCTCATCTCTTTATCTCCCTCTCCACTCATCATCTATTCTTCTCACTCCCCCCCCTCTTCCCCCCTACTCCCTCTACTTATCATCTCCTCTTCTCCCCCTCCTCTCTCCTCTCCATCTCATTTTCTCCTCTTCCAATCCTTCCTTCTCTTCCCTCTCCTCCTCTACCCCTCCTCCTCTCCCTCCTCCTCATCTTCTCGGGACAGTGTTCGGCACGGACTAGAAGGGCTGAGATGGCCTGTTTCTGTGCTGTAATTGTTATATGGTTCTCCCCTCCTATCCTCAATGCACGGCTGGGATTGTGGGAGTTTTTTTGGCTGCCATCAGTTCGCCACCTTCCTCCCTCACTTGACAAGGTTGGACCCGTTATCTCTCTCACCGAACGTCCGACTCCCTCTTAGTCCAGTAAACTAAACAAAAACATAAAGGTCCAAAAGAACGCTGGTGCTTGCAAAGATATCCTAAGTATCTTTTTTACTTTTCAAAGGATATGAATGAATGAATTAATACGTTTATTGGCCAAGCATTCACATACAAAGAATTTGCCTTGGTGATCAGCCCGCAAGTGACAACATGACATCCAGTGACATTTAGGAATGACACATAAAACATTATACATTCGTAATAAAACATTATCGATTAAACATGTGAATTAAATGAAATACCAGAGCAAAAGGAGGCTACAGATTTTTGGTTATTGAGTAGAGCTACTAGTCGTGGGATAAGACGTTTTATGTCTGGCTGTGGCAGCTTTGACAGTCCGGAGTCGCTTTCCAGAGGGAAGTGATTCAAAGAGTTTGTGGCCCGGGTGAGAGGGGTCAGAGATGATCTTACCCGCTCACTTTCTGGCCCTTGCAGTGTACAGTAGGTTGCAGCCAATAACCTTCTCAGCTGATCAGACGATTCACTGCAGCCTCCGGATGTCGTACTTGGTGCCTGAGCCAAACCAGACCATTATGGAGAAGGTGAGGACAGACTCTAGGATGGCCGTATAGAATTGGACCATCATTGCCTGTGGCAGATTGTGCTTCCTCAGCTGCCGCAGGAAGTACATCCTCTGTTGTGACTTTTTGACTGGTCGAACAATACATATAGATGCATACTTAGAAAGGAGAAATCATTTCAGAAATAATTTGGAATAACATCACCCATTCCTTCTTTACAGAGATGCTGCCTGCCCCACTGAGTTACTCCAGCATGTTGTGTCCATCTTCGGTGTAAACCAGCATCTGCAGTTCCTTCCTTTACATGATTTGGAAACTTTGAATGACAGCTCTTTGATCTTCTCGTCATTTGTTTTCTAATTCGGGCCAGGATGCCTTGTCTCATTTCACATTCCGTTTGTTGCAGCCCTCACTTTATTTCCTTTTCACTTTTTAAATTTCCCTTTATTCTTGCTGTCCAACCCCAGGTAGTTTAACATCCATAGAATCGGCCTTGCGTGTTTACCATGTCATTTGGTACCTTCAAAAGTTTTCACAAAATTCGGGACAACTTGTGCGGCCTTGTATGTGTTGTTTGGGAAGAACGGAAATAAAAAAAATAAACAAAACATTCTTAAGAATTTGCGCCTTGTTCTTATCAGAAAATGATGTAAAGGTTACTTTCCCTAAATGAAAAAATGCATCCCAATGCATGAAATGTGAAATACATTGAAAAGTAAATAAATTTTGCTGCAATTTTAAAATATCTACTCTAAGTATGAACTTAAAAAAAAGGATGTAGCCAAAATATTGTTTATGTAGTTAGACGCTTTTGGAGACAAACAATCTATCAGGTTCTGTAATAAATACATTTATTGATAACTAGACTTATACCTGGTTCAACTAATTAGTGTACTTTTCAAACACTCGCTATTCACATTTTCAAAGTAACATTTCAAAGCAAGTCAGGTAACAATTGCAGGAAAATAAGCAATCATACTGTCACCCTAATAAATGATTAACCAAAATTAACAGCTATCATGATAGAATACCTGTATAATGTAGAATACTGCAAAATTTGCTTACATAATGAATGTCTAGAGCTTAGTTCAAAAAGAGCAGCAAGATGCAAAATTGTGAGCTTAATTTTGTATTGCATTTTATCTGTGAAAATAATAATTACACTCTGTTTCTTTATTTAAACACCACAGTTGATTAAATACGCGAAAGAAACAGAAGCAGATGGATGTAATTTGATGCCATGCATTTACTAACAGGCAAAGATCCAAAGTTCTTCTCTTGCTAAATAGTTTAGAATGAACTTCCTGTGGTGATTTGGCTGCAGGGGTCGTCACTTGGGATTTTGAAATTATAGTGAAACTGTATAAGTACATTGCATGCTGATGATGGCATGAAAACATAAAACAATGCACTTTTGAGTCCAACAGGACTCGACAATAATTGGTTTCATGTAACTTATAGCAGGTGAAAGGAGATGAATATTGTATGTTAACCAAGGAATCTATGGAATCCAAGACTCTATTTTTAACTATTACTGTAGTATTCCAAGCAAGTTAAAGGTTGTAAAGATCTAGGAGATTATAGGACCTTATGCAGAACACAGCAAGTCAGTATATGTGGGGAAAACTGGGACTTTCACCCGAAACGTTAATATGTCAATTTTTCCCATTCTCTGTCTTCCCTGCCGTCTTGTACAATGCTGGGTAGGCAGCTGTTTCACACTCACACCTCCTGAGCACAAAACATATTTTCAGTATTTCTGTTAAAAAACAAATACAATAAATGTTTGCATTTTTATTTTATTTTAGGTATGCAATGTATTTTGTGGAGTAATTGTAAATTGCATTTATAATTGATTGGTAGAAATCCAGTTAATATTTCCAATAAAATGATTAACGTTCAGTTTGCAGACAACAATGAAACAATAGTTCAAGTTCAAGTTCACATTTATTGTTACATGCACCAATCGGTATGGTGAAATTTGAGTTACCATACAGCCATACGAATAAAAAGAACACAATACACAACAGAGTTAAACTTAAACATCCACCACAGCGGAATCAATATTTCACACTGTGATGGAAGGCAATAAAGTTCAGTCACCTTCCTCTTTGTTCACCCGTGGTCACGAAGGCACAAAGAATTGCAAATGCTGGAGTCTTGAGTAAAACGTAAAGTGCTGGAGTAACTCTGCAAGGCAGCAAGCATCTCTGGAGGGAATGGATGGGCTATGTTTTGGATCTGGAACATTAAATATAATCTAGCGTGAAAATTGAAAGGAATATAATTAATTTGGTAACATTTGCACAGTCACTAATGTCTGATGTATTGTTGATTGCAACAAAAAATCACACCTAATTTCAATATGATTCTTAGAGTTCCTATGTTTCTTGCTTATCGGAAACATAAAGATACAGGTATTGCCCAGAAGATTAGCAGCATCTGTGGAATGAGAAACAGAATCTACGTTTCAAGTTGAAACCTCGTCTTCAGATCTGAGAATAGTTAGTTGAATGGGCAGTAAGTCTCCAGGAAAGATTAGATCGCTCTTCTAAAGATGAGCACATTTTGAATATTAAAATAAAAAAATGGGGAGAGGTGAACTGACTTGCACTATGTTAGGGATTAAATTCCAAAAAAAGTGTGCTGTGGAACCTGAAGGCTTTCTGGTCAACTGTAAGGGGAAGAACAAGCTAGTCAAGGGGAATTGTGGTAATGAATAAGAAGGCTGTGTAGACTTTGTGAAGGTAAGGATGACATATTTATTATGGTTGTAAGAGTGCAAGGATAATGGACAATTGGGATTGATGTGTAACAAGATGCAGGTAAATCAATTTTGGGTAAGTTAAAGAATGGAGACCAGGACATTGGAGAAAGCGAGGCTGTAAATGCTAAACACTGTTGAGGATTTCAGAGGCAGAGATGCCATGATTAATGAAGAAAATAAGGTAAAGATGTTCCATAGGAAGGGTAATCTTGTGCTAAGCTCCAAATGAATCTGAATGGCAAAAGATTCTCACAGCCATAGTACGGCTGACAAACTGGTCAGGAGAACTGAATCAATGTCAAAAAGTATAATTTATGGCAGTATGAAGATAATTTTAAAAACAAGTTATGTATGTCTCCATATCAGTCTGGATATGGAGTTTCCTTAATCTTGGAAGTGATCTTAGAAAACTGTCATCAGCAATAATGAAAGAAAGGCAGAAAATGATGGAGGAATGATTTGGCTTATAAGCAAGGGGAGCAAGAAAGGGTAAGCTAATATTACAGGAAATATTATTCTTAAAATGTAAAACTAAACAGGTATCAAAATTATCACATATCTGAGGTCCCCATATTTATCTCCCTGTTTCCAGGTGTGGATAATGCGAATTCATGATGGAAATTTCTCATTGCTAAGCTTTAAAACATTAGTCATCAAGTCCAGAGAGTTTATTGTCATGTGTCCCAGATAGGACAATGAAATTCTTGCTTGCTGCAACACAACAGAATATTGTAAGCATAAATACAGATCAGATTAGTGTGTCCATATACAATAGAACATATATATATAGATATGTACATAAATAAACAGATAAAGTGCAATAGGCTGTTATAGTTCAGAGTTTGTTTGAAGTTGTGTTCAATAGTCTGATGGCTGTGGGGAAGCAGCTGTTCCTGAACCTCGATGTTGCAGATTTCAGGCTCCTGTACCTTCTACCTGATGGCAGCGGAGAGATGAGTGTGTGACCAGGATGGTGTGGGTCTTTGATGATGCTGCCAGCCTTTTTGAGGCAATGACTGTGATAGATCCCCTCAAAGGTAGGGAGGTCAGAGCCGATGATGGACTGGGCAGTGGTTACAACTTTTAGCAGCCTTTCCTGCTCCTGGACGCTCAGGTTGCCATACCAAGCCATGATGCAACCGGTCAGCATGCTCTCTACTGTGCACCTGTAGAAGTTCAAGAGAGTCCTCCTTGACCTACCGACTCTGTAATCTTTTCAGGAAGTAGAGGTGCTGATGTGCTTTCTTTATAATTGCATCAGACTTCTGGGACCAGGAGAGATCTTCGGAAATATGCACGCCCAGGAATTTGAAGTTCTTGACCCTTTCCCCCATCAACCCGTTGATAAAAGCAGGACTGTGATCCCCATCCTATCCCTTCCGAAGTCCACAATCAGTTCCTTGGTTTTGCTGGTGTTGAGAGCCAGGTTATTGTGCTGGCACCATTTGGTCAATCGGTCGATCTCACTTCTATACTCTGACTCGTCCCCATCAGTGATACGTCCTACAACAGTGGTGTCGTTGACGAACTTGATGATGGGGTTCACACTCTGTCTGGCTCCGCAGTGATGGTATTTCGGTCACAGTCACAGAGTCATGAATATAGAGTGAGTACAGCAGGGGGCTGAGCACGCAGCCTTGAGGTGCTCCCGTGCTGATTGTTATCGAGGATGACACATTTCCACCGATACGGACAGACTGTGGTCTGTGAATGAGGAAGTCGAGGATCCAATTGTAGAGGGATGTGCAGAGACCCAGATCTGAGAGCTTGGTAACCAGCTTGGAGGGGATGATGGTATTAAATGCCGAGCTGTAGTCAATGATTAACAGCCTGACATATGAGTTTTTGTTGTCCAAGTGGTCCAGAGCGGCGTGGAGAGCCAGTGAGATCGCATCCACCGTTGATCTGTTGTGGCGGTAAGCGAACTGCAGTGCGTCCAGGTTTTTGTCCAGGTATGAGTTAATTTGCTCAATGGTCAGCCTCTCAAAGCACTTAATCACCACAGGCATTAGTACCACTGGTCAATAGTCATTGAGGCACGTCACCTTGCTCTTCTTGGGCACCAGTATTATTGATGCCCTTTTAAAGCAGGTGGGAACCTCAGACCTCAGAAGTGAGAGGTTGAAAATGTCCATAAAAACTCCAGCCAGTTGGTCCGCACAGGTTTTTAAAACATGCCCAGGTATACTATCAGGTGCAGGCGCTTTCCGAGGGTTCACCCCTCTGAAGGATCTTCTGACGTGACCAAAATACCATCACGGCGAATGGGGGCTCGGGAAGGCATATCAGTGTTCTCCCTATCAAAGCGTGCGTAGAACGCATTGAGCTCGTCAGGGAGTGATGCTTCACTGACATTTGAGCTGCCTCCTGATTTCACCTTGTAGGAGGTGATGGCATTCAAGCCCTGCCACAGTTGCCGAACATCCGTCTCATCCTCCAGCTTAGAGCAGAAGTCCCTTTTGGCCTTTTTGATGGTCTTACCAAGGTCGTATCTGGACTTCTTATAGACCTCTGCATCTCCATACCTGAATGCCCGGGATCTGGTCTTCAGAAGAATGCGGATCTCATGGTTCATCCAAGGCTCCTGTGGTTTGGAAGCACTCGGAAGGTGTTTGTTGGGGTGTAGTCCTCCACACATTTCTTTATGAAGTCTGTAGCTTCTGTGGCGTATTCATTCAGGTCCGTTGCCGAGTCCCTGAACATTGCCCCATCTACAGACTCCAAAATGTCCTGGAGTTGTTGCTCTGCCCCCCCCCACCCCCCCGACCAGCTCTGTACAGTCCACTGGGCGTGGCTCTTCAATTGCTGCTTGTAGGCAGGAAGCAGCACCGCGGTATGGTCGGATTTACCGAAGTGAGGGCGAGGGATACAGCATACTGTTTATAGGTACAGGATACAGAATTGGAGCATTCCCACCAGGAGAAATATCTCAAACTGCACAGCATCTGGTAAATCCATCCTCATCCACCCCGCTGGTCTTCCAAACACTCGTTCGTTTGTAAGGCATGTCTAGAAGTCTAGTGTTCCTAACCCAGGGACATGTGTAGTTTCAGAATGTGGAATCACCCATTTAAAACAGCTGAGATGTAACGTATTCTCTCGGAGGGACTGTTTGGAAATCTTTACTGCAGAATGTTGCAAAGGGGGAGTCATTGAATATTTTTAAAGTGGAGGTTGACAGATGTTTCAACTATAGGGGCACATGACAAGAGTGGAAAAGTGGTATTAAGGCCAAACTATGATACTATTGAATGAAGCAGGTCTAGGAAACAATTGACCTATTCCCCTCTCTGCTCTGGTTTCTTATGTTCCATCCTGGGAGTAAAATGTGAAATAATTTCAAATGTTGACTGTTAATTATATTGCTTTCTGCAGCATAATGTATTTTAAAGAAGATGGATATCCTTCATCAGAACTCTGCTGTTATGACAAAGGGTCTCCAACCCAAAATGTTGACACTGTTTCTCTTCCCATAGATGCAGTCTGCTGAATATTTCCAGCATTTTCTGTTTTGGTTTTAGATTTCCAACAAATGCATTTTTTACCCGATTTCCATCCTGTTGGTTCAGCTTGTTAGGTTGTGTGCAGTTAAAAGTAGTAGTACTACTACTAATGTCAGAATTGACATGAATTCAAAGGCATTCTTGTAACAACAATTATACAAATCCAGACATCATTCATTGCTAGGCGCTGATATGGGTCAGTGTTTTGGGGGGTTAAACACAGCAGGACAAATAAAGAAAGATGTGAAAGGTAGATAAAGTACAACCAAAATGGCAAATCAGAGTGAAGACAAATCATTGGCGAGTCTGAAGAAGAGTCTCGGTCCGAAATGTCACTCATACCTTCTCTCCAGAGATGCTGCCTACCCCGCTGAGTTACTCCATCATTTTTTGTCCATCATCATTGGTGACAGGTAGGCTATGTAATTCATTAAGTAGGCAATCATAGGTGACAGTTTTTTCTGATGCTCATTGCTGGCTATACCTTTAAAAAAAAAATGTCTGTGGAAAGCATGACAGATCTATTTGCGGAACCTCCTATTATGGCTTCAGTTACCATAGCCGTGCAATTGGTCATGCAAGGTAAATTATCAGTCGACACAAAGTCTGAAGTTTCCTTCAACCAGCCTCAGGATACAAGTTGCTCACTGTATTTAACCGAACACTCAGAACTAAACTACAAAGATCACAGCAAAGAATTTTAACAAGCAGGTGATAAGTTCCCTGGCCCTGCCCCATGAACACGTCTAATCGCACTTTATTGACTGGAAATTTCAGAGGTATGGTTTAGAATTCACCAGGAAATACTTTTTTTTAAACCACACTAATATATCCTTCTGAAGATATTTTACTAAAGTACAGTAAATATAATTTTAGATGTGGTCTACAAAGTAGAAATCAAACTTGAGATGCAGGAATGATTTGGCCAGAGTATGGCAGTGGGCCAGAAAATATAAACACAAAATGGACTCCAACCTCTCTGTACATAACAAAATGAGTAATCTATAGCAAATAAAGGAATGCAGTAATAAACTCAAACACTATCCAACAAATTGACTATGGATCTCAAATTGAATGCATTTAAGAATCAGAAATTGCAAAGTAAAAAAGACATCCATTTTACAATTTTGCTAGGGTGCATTCAGCCAAGATGAGCTCCCTTAATCTATGTACTCATGTTACATGTTTATGTGATAGTTTTAATATCCATTCAACAGATTTCATGTTAAAAAATCTGCTCTGCCTAATCACAGGTTCTTTCCCAAATTTATTCAGACCTTAAAATAAGTGGTAATCAGCCACGTTATTGATAACTTTGATAATTCTTGATAACTATTTTCACTGTCTACTATATCACCTATTTTAGAGTAATCTGCAAATTTACTAATCCTGCCTTGTACGTTCCCACCCATTCTCACTGCGAAACCAATTCTGTTTCCAGTTAGCCAGCTCTCCCTGGATCCCATGCGATTTAATCCTCCAGAGGACCTTAGCATGGGGAACATTATCAAACTGTTGAAGTCA
This sequence comes from Leucoraja erinaceus, assembly GCF_028641065.1. Taxonomy (NCBI): domain Eukaryota; kingdom Metazoa; phylum Chordata; class Chondrichthyes; order Rajiformes; family Rajidae; genus Leucoraja; species Leucoraja erinaceus. The sequence continues at coordinate 73,237,834 of NC_073379.1, read as the reverse complement.
GTGTAGACTGCATCTATGGCACTATCCTCATCAACCATTTTGGTTACTTCTTCAATGAGTCAGTCAAATTCATAAGACAAGATTTCCTTTGCACAAAACCATGCTGAAATGCAAAGGAGATGGACTTATTTTTCCCGTATGCCTCTTGCTAGGGTCTAGATTGTGCAGAACTCTGGTGCAAATGTTGGCCATTACCAATCTTTCGAAATATTTAATTCTGGTAAATGTTAGAACTACTAGGCGGCAGCCATTGTGACACTTTAAATTTCTTGGGGACTGGAATGATAGAGATTTCCTTGAAGCAGATGGGACAGCATACTGGCATGCATATATATGTAGTGGAGATTGGCATGGATTAATAAGGGTTAATCTACAGATGGGAAGCCATTCTTTTGTGGAGGTTTATTTGTCTGTTCAAATGGGCGTAAATGGCATGAGCTCATCCGGCAGAGGTCAAGTTGAGTCAAATCTATTGTCATAAGCATGCCTAGGTACAGATCCAGATACAATAAAAATGTCCTGCTTGCAGCAGCATCACATTTTCCACGAAAACAGATCTGAAGGCTTTCGACATGATGCTGTGTCATGGAAGTTCAAGATGTTTGTGTATCCATTATGGGAAACCTGCAAAATTCTGCAGAAAGCTCCCATCTAGGAAGGATGCAATAGATACTGCATTCTCCAAAGAATAAAATATTACAGCTCTGGTGGCTATAGCCAGGATTCTAATCTCTGCCAAACATGATTCTATTGCTGTCTCCCAACGACCACCTGATTTATTCCACAAGCAACTTGCTCAGTGGCAGTACACTTACCTTTAGGGCTTCAGCACACAATCTACGCTGACACTCTTGCACATAAATGAAGGACTCACACTGTCAGGAGTGTTGCCTTGTAGACAAGGCATTAAATTAAGATTATTGCAAAAGATATATGGAAATATTTTGAGAAGTAGTTCTGAATAATATTTATACCTCAACTAACACCCAAAATAGTAAGATTAAACGAGAACTTACCAGTTTGAAGTTTGATCTTGATTTTATGAGGAGTTGCGATGAGCGATTACGTGAAGAAGGGCTGTCCATCTGCGTGCGCGTCAATCTTCAAAGCAGCGGTGTTAAATCACAGATAAAAAGAAGAGCTGAGAATAGTAAGATTGTGAAGAAACTAGAACTTCCAGATGACCTTGATAGTATGAGGGTGGGAGCGGTGGGCACGTAATCGCTCATCGTAACTCCTCATAAAATCAAGATCAAACTTCAAACTGGTAAGTTCTCGTTTAATCTTACTATTTAACTTCGGAGTCACGTGAGTGACTATGTGAAGATTTCAAAGCTCTGTGATTTTATGCCGGTTACGAATCCAGGCGTCACACACTGAATGGATTGACCATGGATGCGTGTAATCATTAAAGCATTCAGACATTACGTAGTTAAGTAAAGACACTGATGCTTTAAATGAAAGAAAAGTTAAAAAAAAATAGTTACCCCTCCCGATCTTGGGGGGAAACTAAGGGACAGAACTTAAAATGGTACGTGCAAACACCCCCAGTCCGGTTATGGATTTGTTATAAAACCGGTGAACCATTATTTCATTCATCCATCCTGCAGCCACTAGGATGTCGTCAAGGGGCACGTCCATAGCTCTTGCTGCCGACGTAGATGCAGCCCTGGTGGAGTGAGATTTAACCATATAAATGTTTACTCCTGCTACCGCCATTACCTCTTTTGACCATCTGGAGATGGTTTGAGTTGGCAACTTTTGGTGTGGTTTAAAAAAAAAAAAAAATGTTATGGCTGATGAGGACCAATTGTTCTGAGCCTCTGAGGTTCTCCGTAACTCTCAGATAGTGGTGTTAGTATGTTACCACCCACACAACCGTTGGTCCTCTGGATATGCCAAGAACTGGATCTCCATCCCTGGCATTCCTGGCCTGCTCTGTTTTATCAGGTTCCTGATTAGGAATATTATGTTGTTCATATTGGTGGTCATGTAGTCCAACCGTAGCTTTCGCGGTGTCTGGACTCTTTGTCAGCATACCACCTTCAGGGTTAGTTATAGGCGGTCCCCACTGTCAAAGTAGGGTTTGTACCACGCTCACATCCCATGTGTCCGTGTACCTTGGCCTGGAGGTCTTAAATTGTAAATTCCCTTCATGAATTTTGTTGTAACTGTGCCCTGTGAACTGTGCCCTGCTTCCGGCATCAGATTGGAGGAGAGTGCGCCTCCGGCACTATAGATTGCACTATAACTTAGTTTATAGTTATAGTACAGAGTTGATAGGAACTCCAAGACATCCGTTATCCGAACTGTGTTGTATTTGTTCGGACAGTCCTATGCCTTGAAATGGCCTCCTCAGAATCTGCAGACCAACAAGTTAATACGTTCATGTAGTGGATGATTACTCCCTGTAACTGGGTTCACTAGGAGGTCCCTGCTCTTGGGTACAGCCATAACTGGCCGGACTATAATTCCCAAAATGTTTGGGGACCAGGCTTGAGTAGGCCAATCTGGCACTACCAATATGCCTGTGCCTTAGTCTTGCTTGATTTTTGTCAAGCATCGGTTTGTGAGACATATTGGCGGAAAGCATACATAAACATTCCTCCCCAATTGAGGGAGAAAACATCCACTGCCTTGCTCCTGGATCCAGCTCGTAGGAGACATATCTGGGTAACTAATGGTTTAGTCTAGATGCAAACGGATCAACATCTGGTATGCCGAATCGTGTAGTTATTTCGTTAAATACTGTCTGATTCAACATCCATTCTGTGTTGTTATTAAACATTTGTGATCCAACATCTGTCACCGTGTTATATCTACCTCGTAGATTTCCCAAATATTCCTCTCGATACACCAGTGCCAAATGAGGTTCGACAATCTGTCGTAAGATACAGATTTTACACGACCCTTGTTAATGGATATATGCCACCGCAGTGGTGTTATCAATCTGAATTTGAACAAGCACCGGTTGCATATTGCTACAGAGAACCTTGAGTCCATATGGTGCCCCCAACAATTCTGGGTAATTGATTCCATGTGTTGGGGAATTACAGCCTCCTGCTCATTCCATCTTCCCCCACAGCTCTAGACTGTGTTGGTGGCTCCCCATCCTTAGCCGTTTGCATAGGTCTGAAGAACCCCCGATGGCTTTCGAGCAAAATTTCCCTTGAGCTGTCTCCCATTCGTTATCCACCATAGTTATTCAACAATGGCCTCTGCTGGCAATCCATAGTTTGCCAATTCGGCCTGCATGGAATCTGAGTATTCGTTCCTTTGCTTGCTGCAAGTTCTGGTAATGCAAAGGCCCGTGACGTACTGCTGGGAATGCAGCTACTATTTGCCAATTACACTCGCTGTTTGCCTGATAGATGGCTAGTATTTGACTATCAGGTCATAGCAGGCTTAATTAATATTGTTGTTTGCCCCTAGGCAAAGTCACCAACATATTTACTGTTTTTGATAGTAAATTCTAGGTAATCAATTACCCTTGTAGGTGGCAATTTTGATTTAACTGGATGGATGAGGTAACGAATTCTTTCAAACAGGGTTTTGGTTTGTTTAGACTGATGCTTCTGCCAATTCTTGGTGACTCCAAAAATGAAAATGTCCTCCAAATATGCCATTACTATGATGTTTTGAGACCTTTGTAGAACCAGAATTGGTTTCCGTAGTTTAGTCAATAGTCTAGGAGCTGATGTCAACCCATTTGGCAGATCCATGCCATCCAGTTAAACTTCAAATATCTCCTGTTCTTAGTGAATAGACACCGAATAGTATGCATCTTTGAGGTCGATGCCGCCATGTGACCATTTTATAGGAAGCTCCTATAAAACAGTAGTTAGACCGTTACAAAAAATTGCTGTTTCTGAAAGTCTGTACTGCACAAATGAGTTAAACCTGGATGAAGTGACATCCTCCATCTGTCACCTGTCCTGGAAGGCAATCCTGCCCAAAATACTGGGCCTGCCTTGAAGACAATTCCGGTCCGAGTTCCAAGTCTGCTTGGAACCTATGTATGTTATGCAGTAAAAAAAAATCACGTTGTTATCTGTTTTTTTTAAACCAGATCTGAAATTCATGTTATTGTCATTTTGAACAAAAACACAAGAGTAAAATTACCAACATGTAACTGGTCCACAATCCCTTGTTTCAGTAAACCCAGACCCACCTACCTCCATGGCTACCGGTGGTCTTGTGGTAAGCCCAAAGGCCCCTGATGCGGGTTCCTTTTCTCTCCTTGATTGGGAGTAGGACTGGTAGGGAGTGTAGATTCCATGTTTCTCCTGACCTCTGCTTGGGTCTTGGTCTGAAAACCTCATCATACTGAGCCTGCCTTGTAAGACAATTCTGGCCATAATTCTGAATTTGCCTTGAAAGACGACATCATATTTCCGTGCCCAGCTTTCAAGCTACCACCAGCTTCAGTGAACTGCTTACCCCCTATGGAGGTGTGGGGTGTGTTGTCGCCTTCTGATGAAGTTTGCTTGTCGTTGGTACGACAGTTTTTGCTTCCTTCTTCTGGTCTTACCTGAAGAGAGGATTCGGCGGCTGGTTTCTCCAAAGTCACCCTGATAGCGCTGTTCCCTTGCCGGTATTTGTGCGGATATTCTGCCAACTGCTGTCTCTTGAGGCCATATGCATGTGCTTCAGTATGTTCATACTTTAATTCGAGATCAGTTACCTACTGATCACTCACACTCCCCTCCACTGAGAGTGAGATTTGTAGGCAGCCCTGAAAACAGGTGCTGCCGCAGGCCCCTGAGGATACCTGCGCTGACATGGCCCCTCCAGCGGACCTAAATGAGATTCTTGCTTTGGGTCAGACTGAAACTGACCGTGAATGCTCCTCTCCTCAGAGCTGTAGACATTTGCTAGATCTCTATCCAGGGAAGCACCCAGTGGAACCTGGATGATTGCAGAAGTATTTCTTTTCTTTTGTGCTTATTATTTATTTTATGTAAAGAACTTTGGTGTCAATGCAAGTTAACTTAAACAGTGCTATATAAGTAAAAGTTACTTACTTACTTCCTTTCTTCTGCTTGTCCCTGGGAAGGTCCCCCCCCCCCTGCTTTTGTACTCTGATTCAGAGTGGTTTCTTCCATATGTACTTCCCCCTCCAATGGGGAAGACATTGGGCTGCCCCATGTGTGAGGCTCCCGGCACCGGCACTGCAGTAGGCCCCGGGCTGAAACAGCTCCCTCCTTTAGAGCAGGTCATTGTTGGAGCAACTTCTCCAAAAAGTTGCTCCTATGTGGGAGAGTCTTCCTCAGACTCTCTCCGTTGAGGGAGGGTATCCCTTTTCCCCCCCGGACTCATCTGAGTCAACGGGTTTGTTTGACTTGCGGGTGGATTTACGTCCCGCCGGTACAACCAACGGAGCTCCTCCTCCTGCAACAAGTCTCCTGCCGGTTCTGCTGCCGCCGCTAAATGTCGGGAAACACCGTTGCCCGCTACTGGGAATGCTGCGGTCTTCGGCAGCCGACTTCCCCGCGGACCGTCTCCTCGACATCTGGGCCCTGAAACTACAAAAAAGCTTCAAGCCCGAAAAAACGCAGGTATGTGATTCAACTTCCCTTACCTGCCCATCCTGACGGACTGGGAGGATACAGTGCCTGCCAGTCCGTCGTGCATTTGCATTCAGACGTAATGACACGCACGCAGACGGACGGTCCTTCGTCACGTAGTCACACACGTGACTCCGAAATAAAATCTTAGAATTTCTCTGCTTGTGGGGCCTTCTCTGTGCAAATTGGTGGCCATTCTTCCCATTCATAAAAAAAGTAAATAATTGGATGCAATTCTTTTGAGGGATCTAAAGGTGGTGAAACGCATTTTATAAAACAAATCTTATTTTCCATGGAACAATCAAAGGGAATTGTACCCGAGATCCAGTAAAACAATAATTTTCTACTATATTTTTACCTTTTAGGACAGCTGCATTTTTAGCATATTTGGTTCTCGTTCACAGGGTACCACATCCCAGTGGCGCAAAGGAGATGGAGACACAAAGATGCTGGAATTTTGAGTAATTCACAAAATGCTAGAGTAATTCAGTGGGTGAGAAATAATCTGTGGAGGGAATGGATAAGTGACGCTTCAGGTCAGGACTGTACTTCAGAGTGAAGAAAGTCCCAACCTAAAATGTCGATCTCGTCATTCCCTGCACAGATGCTGCCTGACCCACTGAGCCTGACAACACTGTGTTTTGGTACAAGGGAGATGTCTAGTTTGTCTAAGGAATAAACTCCAAAGTGAAAGCAAGCATCTCCTGCTGGTGAGTGAACACACCGTGCCAAAGTTGTATCTACCTTATGCGAGGCACGTTGCTAATGAACAAGAAGGAAACTCAGATGCAAACATTTGTCTACAAGCATCCTACTTGCCCAGCAATACATTAAAATTATCTTTCAAAAAGAAAGCATGGACATTTCTCCTGCATTCATAAACATTTATAAATTTACTCTGTGTAAGAATTTGTTCATGTTTATTCAACCCTGATGCAATTAATGCCCCACAATCAACAAAAAGCATGAAGTTGCAGCCTTTGTTTCAGAAACAACGAATTCTGTTTATTACAATTCTTATTGATATAATTTCAAAATAATTTGAACCTAGCACAAATCACCCGCTGCTGCCCTCAGATATATCTTAGCAGCCACCCACATACAGCTGTTGCCACCAGTTTAAGTAAGGGACCGCTTTCTCAGGAGGTGGCTGGGACTGCCCAGGAGCCTTAGCAGCATCGCCCTTTACGGAAATAACACCAAGCTCCAGCTGCCCCTGAAGTCCCTGAAGGAGGAGTTTAAGGTGACTCGGGCCAGAGAGGTGATGATGTACAGGGACTCCAGCGACCCCAAGGTAGCTCAGGCAGGGGTGGAGGTGAAAACTGGGAGGAAGTGAAGAGCCGGCGAGGGCGTGCTGCAAGCAGAGTCCCGGATACGCCACAGAGTCCTGGTGGGAGCAGTGACTCGGGGAAGAGCTGGCCTGGGAATCTTCCCAACATTCCAGTTTGACAAGGCCAAGGGAAAGGAGAGGCGCAGGCTGGTCCAGGAGGAAGTGAGGGCAATGGTGGTGGAGGAGAGGTGTACCAGAGCAGTTGGATTGAGGCAGTAGGGAGCCTGGTCAAGGTGGGAGCAGGCCATAGACCGAAAAGTCACATGGACTGAGCTCTGGCAGGCTGAACCACAGCGCATCAAGTTCCTGGTCCAGGCAGTGTATGATGTCCTGCCCAGCCCATCGAACCTCTTCATCTAGGGTAAAGCGGAATCTCCAGATTTCCCGCAATGCTCAGGCAAGGGGGACGTAGGAACACATCCTGAGCTGCTGCCCAAAGGCTCTTGGGCACCCAAAGGCTCTTCAGCAGCTGCACGGCCCCCACCACCCAGATGATCACCTTCGTGAAGGCCGGAGTGCAGCTGCCAAGAACCACAGCAGCCAGGAATCAGTCAGGAATCCTGGCGACTGCGCAGAACCCGAGAGACTGAATGTCAAAATTTAAATAACTTGTCCCAATGTCAAAGACTCATGATCATAAATGCAATATCAGAAGTAAAATTTCCATAGTGACTGATTTAGAACATAAGATATAAGTTAATTCTTCTCCCAGAGAGTTGCATGGCTGCAAAATTCACTTTCTGGGTTGGCGGTTGCAGATTGAACATTAGCTTGAATAACTGGATGAAGAAAATTTTTATGAAGAAATCACAGCGTTACAGGGTTATTGAAATTAGGTAATAAAGGCAATCGGAAGCAGTCACTGAGCTGGGGAAGTTAAATGTTGATATGGGCCGGTTTAGTGAAACAACATGTTTCCATGTTGCCTCTGTTTTAATACCAATTCCCCTTTACTTTTGAAGGTGCAATATGTGCTTTGATTGATGGTCTTCTGCGTCAGCATTTTTATATGTTCGAGGATTGATGCTTTACTTGTCATGCCCCTTGTGTGAAGCATTTGATAGCCAGCTAGAGCTGCATTTGTACAAACAGCACATACACGTATCAAAATGTTAAAAGAAAGCCGGGTGAAGTTCAGCCCACATATATTTGACCTAATGTTGGAAGTGTTGCTTAAGTAACCTTGCAGCAAATTAAAATTATTGGATCATTCATTATGGTCTGCTTCTGTTTAGCTTTAGGTGTACAGTGGTACATTGAAAAGTTTTGCTTTGCACGTTACCCAAACATATATAAAACATAAATGCAATCAAGTCAAAGTCAAGTACAATAGATTGATCAAAGGGGAAGATACGGAATGCAGTGTTTAGTTCTCGGATTGTAGCACATGAGACCATTGACAAAGTCCAATTTCCACACTGAGGTAGAGGTGAATCAGACATAGCCCTATCATATGGAACAAGTGTTCAAAAGCCAGATCACCTAGAGGAAGTAGCAGTTCCCAGCTTTGATGGTGCGCATTTCAAGGTTCTCTATCTGCTACCAGACGGGAACAGGAAAGAGAAGGAATAACGGGGAGGAACAAGTCTTTGAATACGTTGGCTTCTTTCCCGAGGCAGCGTGAAGTGTGGATGGAATTAGTGGTGGGAAGTCTGGTCTGTGTGATGGACCAGGCTACATCTACATCTCTGCAATTTCTTATAGTCTTGGTAGAACTGTTCCCAAGCAAAGCTGTGATGCAACCCATCAGTATGCTTTCTAAGGTGCATCTGTAGATATCTGTAAGAGCCCTTGGATAGATGCGGTATTTTCTCAGTCTCCTCAGAAAGTAGAGGTATTTATGTGCCTTCTTGGCTTTCACATCTATGTAGTTGGCCCGTGACAGATCATTGGTAATAATGGCATCAAGGAACTTGAAGTACCTTGAATTGTTGGTAATTTATTGCATTATTGATGATTGTATATTTATTTGTTGTGTCATTGCGTTAATAGTCCTATAAAACTGCAGCAAATATGATTTTTATTGTTTTGTTCCTGGTGCTTCTGGCAATTAAACAGTCTTGATTCTTAAGATGACCCCATCAAAGCAACACAAATTAATTAAAAAGATGTAAGATTAATTAACGATTCCTGCAATTAAGATATTGGAGTGAAATAAGAAGGGATGAATCTGACAGGGAATGTGTCTGGCATAGAAAATATCCAGATCAATGTGTTCCAGAATGCCCAGGAGGAATGTGAAATGCTGCTTTTAATATTTGTACTGTGCTTGATTGGGACAAAGGAGAAAGCCGAAGAACGACAGGTCAGATTGGGAGTAGACGAGGATTAAAAGCAATGAGCCACAGATACGTTAAGGACAGCATCTGAACCTGATCTAATTTGGTGTCCACCTTATGAAGGAGTCAGAAGTGAATATGATGAACAAATGAGACAGGATTTGAAGAGGCAATGGGCCCTCACAAAGAAAGGAAATTGGAGTTGGAGATATAATTAGTAGCTATATTAAATTAAAAAAACTGAAATGAAAGAAATTGGTCTGGCAGATGTTAAGATTAAAAAAAGAAAGTCTAGCCATTGTTGAGAGAATGGTGAGAATGCAAACATGTGATATAAATCAGTTGAAACAAAATGAGACCATTTCAAGAATCTCCACTGTTATTTAGCAAATGTTTTTGTCGACATTTTCTTCTGCATGGAAGTAACAAGTTCACAGTCCTCTGCAAAGTATTTTTAAACTAATATTTTATTCCGCAAAATATTGTGCGTTAGAATTCGTATCTGAAAGTTGTCTGTAGTGACAAGTTGGTTATTAAATTCGTTGATTACGGTGCCAAACAATGTTCTTTCTTCGAAATGGGATAAGGCCACAGCTGGGTGGAAAATCACAGCTGCCGAATACTCACTCTTCCCACATTTCTCATTCCAGATCTGGCATCACAGCAGTATAGAACTCCACTGAAAATTATTTTTTAAGTATGTGTATTGATGAAATACAAACCTCGTCAGTGATCACACACATGCCAGTATGCAGCTGCCATTAGTGTATGGTGATCAGAAGCAGACACTATGGCTGTAACTTCCCCCTTCAGAGCCAAGGGGACAGCCATACTACCAGCAAGGCCAGCTAACATCCTGTCTTTGGGTATTTCTTGTATTATCCAGAGGTACTGGAAAGCACTTTACTCACTAATCCATTCGAAGGAGCAGATGTGGTTTTTATGTTCAATACTAAATACTGGTGGTAGAATTGGAGTATTTAACTTGGATACCATTCTTGCAAGTGTGCATTTTTAATTTGTTTAAATTTCCATTCCTTTTGTGTGTTTAAATAGGCAGGATTTTACACAAAGGTCAGGTTGGGGGAGTTCCCCCCCCGCCACGGGTACCGTGTAATCCCGTGTTACCTGCTCCATGGTTGGATAGTCGGCAACTAAACCGTCTCCCCCACCTGTTTTGCCAGGTGAGGAGGGGGCTGTGGACCAAAAGCAAGACCTGTCGAAGGGCGGATGAGCTTCTAGCGAGCCAACGGCCATCCACACTTCAGTAGAAGTTGCGATCACTGTCGTACATAGCATTGTAAAGAATGATGATAAAGCACACACACCACAATCCTATACTTCCAGTGGCGGAAGTCCACAGGAACTGGAGGACAGAGATGTGCGGTGCGTCCATCACCGTTCCTGTTGGAAACCAGCACCACTGTGTTACTAATGTTTTCAACGATGATGAATGAATGAATAATTGTAACACTTCATGCCAAAGCTCTGTGCAAAACCGCATTATCTCAGAAATTTACAAGAATCATTTGTGATTATTCTAATTAACTTCAATCACACTTTTTTCAGAAAATTGAACTGAGACAAAGGCATCTTTTAAAACCCCTAAAATTTCAAACTCAATAAAGAATATTTTGTTGGTAGCTTTATCTATCCTATTTGCTTGAGTAAATAGCAGTACTGGTAGTAAGGTCGAAAACATATAAGAGGATCACAAATCTACATATGGCACAAATCATGGATGAGCTCTCAAATGAGCATTTTTCAAAAACCTAGAAGGGCTTTTCAAGAGTTACAATTTAGTTACGCAACTTGGGATCAAAGGAAATAGTTGATAAATGGGTGGTCAGACCTGACTGCTAAAAAAGGTGCAAATCCTAGCTCTGTTTTCAAAGTGGCACCGTCTAATTGCTTCATGTAGGGACTGGCAAATTAAGAAATCCAGGCAAACCTATTTCATGCCTTAGACTCTATATTCAAGGGACAATGTGCAGAGCAGCTGCGAGTATAGAGATTGCATTTTAAAACATGAAGCATTTTCATATGGGGTATAATTCCAAGGCACAGGCAGAGAACAAGCCCACGGAACAATGGTGGCATGGTTTTCTTCTTCTCTGTCAAAGTTCCCTGGATGTTAAAAGTGTGTTTGGTCGGAAACCAGTCAGTCATGTGAATGAAACACTGCAAGTCAAGTATGTGTGAAAAATTGGGAGACCATGCCACCCACCTCACAGTGCTTGTTCCATTTGGCCTAGTTCTCTAATTGTCAGTGGCTTGGGATTTTGTGTGGGCTGTGGAATGTAACTGTGCGAAAGATGGTATCCATGTTTAGCACAAAGGAAGAGGGACAAGGGCATCAATTGGTCCCGTTACACAATACACATGGTAGAAATGGAATACAAGGAGTGGGAAACAAAAATACCAAATAGCATCTGTCACACAGCTGAGAACGATGATGTATACGGCGCACTTAAGCCTCTAGTTAGTTTAGTTTATTGTCACATGTATCGAGGTACAATGAAAGGCTTTTGTTGCATGCTAACCAGTTAGCGGAAAGACAATAATTGATTACAATCAAGCCATTCACAGTTTACAGTTGCATGATAAAGGAAATAAGAGACAAGACAAGAGACATTTATTGTCACATGTACCAATTGGTACAGTGAAATTTGTGGTCACCATACAGCCATACGAATAAAAAAGAGCACAGAACACGATAGTCTTTAACATAGACATCCCCACACAGCGGAATCAAAGTTTCCTACTGTGAGGGAAGGCACCTAAGTTCAGTCATCCCCCTCTGTTGGCCTCTGTTGTTCACCCGTGGTCGGGGGGGGGGGGCTCCCGAACCCCTTGCTGTCGCCGCTACGGGCAGCCCGATGTTCAGGCCCGCTTGTCGGGATGATGGAACTCCGACGTCAGAACGGGAGAACATTCTCAGCGGCTTGGACTTCCGAATCGGCCACTTCCTACCGGTGACCGCAGCTCCCGAAGTCCACAGGCCGAGCTGGGCGGAGATTCACGCTGGCAGCCCTCGGCAAAGGGATCCCAGGACTCCGCGATGTTGAAGTCAGCGACGCCCACGCTGGAATCTCTGCAAACCACAGCTCCGGAATGTTGAAGCAGCGGGCCCGACACTCACGGCATTCCAGGTAAGGCATCGCCCGCTCCATGATGAATCCAGTGCTGCGCTGCTGCTGAAGCTTTGGCAGGAAAGGCTGCGCCAATCCAGTTGGTAGGGCGCGAGAGGGAGGCGAAGATGCAACTCGGAGAATAGTCACATCCTCGCCAGGAAGTGACTGGGAAACGGTTTCCCCTTACCTTACCCCCTCCCCCACATAGAAATACTAAAAAAATCCTCCAAAACATACTTTTAAACAAAATTAAAATTAAAAAAAGATAGAAAAACAGGCAGACTGTAGGCAGAGGCTGCCATCATGGTGGCCACCTAGTGGCTAACGCAAGATAAAGCCAATAAAATCCGATCAAAGATAGTCCGAGGGTATCAAATAAGGTAGATAGTAGTTCAGGATAGCTTTAGTTGTGATAAGATGGTTCAGTTGCCTGATAACAGCTGGGAAGAAACTGTCCCTGAATCTGAAGGTTAGTTTTCACACTTCTATACCTTTTCCCCAATGGGAGAACCTGAGGTATGCAAGCAAAGAAGTTCACTGTGACTTGTCACATGACAATAAAGTATTCAATTCGGGGGGTGGGGGTCTGAGGCAGCGGCGGCTGGGACAGCGGCAGCGGCGACCAGAACTCGGAGCTGGGGCGGCGGCAGTGGCGGCCTGGCCCGTGCTGTTTTTATACTCACAGCTCCAGGTAACCCCTCCTCGCTCCAACGGCTCCCCGAGCCTCTTAATTTTATTTAAAAAATTTATTCAACAATTTTTTTGCGCCCCTAAAAATTTAGCGCCCGGGGCAACCGCCCCACTGGCCCCCCCCGCCATATGCCACTGGCTGGTAGTTTTACAGCAATGTTTATGGGCATGAATCAGCTTGAGAGTCATAGATTGAAGGACTGCGCTTTTGAAAGGAACGTTGTGTTGGGCAGTGAAGAGATCCAGGTGCCATTCCGCTCTGAAGTACACTAGCTCTACCCAATCAGATCACTGGTCAGGTATGTAGACACAAAAAGCTGGAGTAACTGAGTGGGTCAAGAGTCAAGAGTCAATTTAATTGTCATTTGGACCCCTGGGGGTCCAAACGAAATGCCGTTTCTGCAGCCATACATTACACACAAATAGACCCCAGACACAACATAATTACATTTAACATAAACATCCATCACATAACTGTGATGGAAGGCCAAAAAAACTTATCTCTCCACTGCACTCTCCCCCCCCCCGATGTCACAGTCAAAGTCAAAGCCGGGTCTTGGTGTTGGAGCCCCCGGTGTGCGCTCGCAAAGTCCCGCGGCCGTTCCAGCCGCGCGGGGCAATGGTGTTAGGCCCCGCTCCAGGAGCTCTTCGACCCCGCAACACGGGCGGGAGAATTCGCCGTTGCAGCAGCCCGAAAAGCGGTCTCCCTCCAGGGAGCCGCGCGGGGTCGTCCGAGCCGTCCGCAGACCCGCAGTAGCAGCCTCCGACTCAGCAGCGGCATCGGCATCGGCAGCAGCAGCAGCAGCAGCAGCAGCAGCGGCAGCAGCAGCAGCGCTCCTCCACCGCTCCACCCGCTCCGGTCTCGGCCAGCTCCGCGACGGCAACGGTGAGTCGGCACCAGAGTCCCCGGCTTCTTCCCGTTGGAGGCCGCTCCTCGTTGCGGCCTCAACGACACCTGAGACCCGACGAGAAAAGGTCGGGTCTCCAGTGCAGGGAGAGATTCAAAAGTTTCCACACACACACCCCAACATAAAATAACAAAAACTACACAGAAACACAGACAAAAAATAACAAAAACGCGGACAGGCTGCAGAGGCCGCTGCTGGTCAGAGCCGCGCCGCCTACCGGTTCAGTCTGAAGAAAGTTCTCGACCTGAAGCATCAACTATTCCTTTTCTCCAGAGATGCTGCCTGACCCGCTGAGTTACTCCAGCTTTTTGTATTTATCTTCGGTGTAAACCAGCAGCTGCAGTTCCTTCCTTCACACTGGTCAGGTAAGTCTGGGACGTATACAAAAAAGAAGGGTCTCAACCCCAAACGTCACCAATTCCTTCTATCCATAGATGCTGCCTCGCCCACTGTGTTTCTCCAGCATTTTTTGTCTACCTTTGATTTTTCCAGCATCTGCAATTCTTTCTTAAGCACCAGGTAGGTCTGGGAGATCCAATGAATTAGTCAAGGAAAAAGAGGATTACTTGGGACAGAGAGGAAATGTATACAGCAAATATAGGATAGGTCTCTACAAAGGCAGATGTTATGATCAGTGTGTGGGTTGCAACACAACAGCACCATCACAGATGGGATTTGAGAACTGGAAAGGAATATAAAGCTTGGGCTATAAAATGAGTTGGGCAGCTGTACACAAAGCCCTCCTGGGAGCAGATAATCAAAAGTTACATCAATGTGTGCAAAGATTGGATGCTAAACAGATCTAGTGTGAAAGGATGTGGTGAAGTCACATGAGTGGGAATATGATATCCCCAGAAGTGGGTTTGGAATGTGCTAGCAATATTAGCAGTGAATAGACCTTCTATGATTTAAAGGTAATATTAAGAGTATTCTTCAGAACTCACAGATTTGTATAGGAAGGAACTGCAGACACTGGTTTAAACTGAAAATAGACACAAAAAGCTGAAGTAAGTCAACAAGACAGGCAGCATCTCTGGAGAGAAGTATTTCGGATCTTAATGTCACCTATTCCTACTCTCCAGAAATGCTGCTGCATGTCCCACTGAGTTACTCCAGCTTTTTGTGTCTATCACAGATTTGTAGTTGTAGACTGTTCATATGTTTGCAAAACAAAGTAAGAATCTGGCCTCAGAGTTAGATCCGGGTAAGGTGACAGAGTGAAGGTCACTTAGGGATGAGCGGCGGGAGCCTAAAGCATTAATTGGATGGCGATTCAACTTTGTTTTAGTAAAGAAAATCCTTTCTGAATATTCATTATTGTCAATAGCAAACTGTTCAGAAGAAGCCCCTGATCTACTTGGACAGAATTTTAGGACAACAGCCTTAAAAGGATCAACATTTAATTTTGAAGCCAAAAAGGTCAACGTAGGGTGCTGTAATGAGGTAATTCAATTTGAGATCTGCATGCAGTACTCCAAGTGCAGTCTCACTAACATATTGTACAGCTGTAATGTAACATCTCAATTATTGTAGGCAGTTTCCTGACCAATGAAGGCAAGCATGCCAAATGCCTTCTTCACCACCTTGTCTATCCGTGATGCCTCTTCCAGGGATTATGCACCTGTACTCCTTGGTCTCTCTGTTCTTCAAAAGGCCTTCCCATTTATTATGTATTTATTATTTAATTCCACTTCATGCTTGCCTGAGTTAAGTTCTAGCTGCCGTTCTTTTGCTCGCTTTCCCAGATGATCTCCATCCATTGTCTCAGCCATTCACTGTCCACAAATCCCATTACTTATCTACTTTCCATCAGGGGACATGCTGACAACTGCTCTCACTTCCAATTTCAATTGACCTAGTTGCCAACCTTCCGATTATCCACTCTCTATTGTGGGACTTGCAGAACACTCCATTCACGCACTTTCCCAATTGATCCAAATCCAGGAATCTTCATCAAAAGTTAGTTTTTATCAGTGTGCATCATTTTCATTGTAATTTTCATCTTCAGCAATACAACACTCCCTCAGCGCTCCACTGGAATATCAGTATGGATGTTTTGAATGATGTAAAGCTCAAATTCAGTGTTTTCTTTGAGAGTTGTGTGCTGCCATCTGAGCCATAGTGGTACGTGATACTCTCCATATTCGGCAGCGTTAGTATTCAGTTTTGGCAACTGATGTATGAAGGTGGCCACGAACGTTTTATTGGAAGATTGTCAGTATCACAAAACTATACCTCAAAATATCTGTCTTTCAGAAGAGGAGAGAATCTTTTTTTTAATTGGATGACCAAACTGCAAAAAAAGCCCAAGAAAATGTTGGACAATGAATGGGTGAAATGTTCATAAAAATAAATGACTCTCAAAGTCCCACATGCTATAATATTTCATCAGAAATAGATTTGCTTTGGACAGCTAGGTATCTGAGTCATTCACAAAATGGATTCAAAGGTCTTTCAATCAATCTTCTTCAAATTCATCATCTATCCAAAAAGCCACAATACTCATATACTGTTGTTTGAACATATCCCATGGTACAACTGTTGATTTTTCATTGATTTAAAAAAAAAAATCAGATGCAAAACAGATGCTTGTTGGATCAATGCCTTATTTTAAAGTATTGTCTCTTTTCTGCTCATATTATTATGATGCATTCGGTCTGGATGATGAACAAGGTGCATTTAAATATTATTATCTATACAGTAATGAGATCTCACCACACAAAGCAAACATTGTTTAGTTTTGACATTCTAATAGTTACATGTCATTTTATGGCAAGCATCCTTATTTTTCAAGTTGACTCAAATGATAGCAAGCTTGCATAACAGTAAATTGATACAATGCATGTTCAAACATGAAAGTGCTTTCAGCTTTTAAGAATGGCTACATCAGTAGTGCAAGAGGTAAAGTCAGTGCACAAAAGAGCTGTTGATTAATCTTCTGAAATTTACCTCTAGGGAAATCATTTGGATCTTGCGAAAAAAGAGTGCACCAAATATTATCCATTTGTCTCTTACAATCAGAGACAGGTGAATTTATAATGGAACAAGAAAATGGCAGAACTGTTAAACAAGTACTTTGGTTCTATCTTTACTAAGGAAGACACAAACAATCTCCCAGAAATACTGGGGGGCCGAGAATCTAATGGGAGGGAGAAACTGAAGGGAATCCACATTAGTCAGGAAATGGTGTTTGGTAAACTGTTGGGACTGAAGGCAGATAAATCCCCAAGACCTGATGGCTGCATCCCAGATTACTCAAAGAGGTGGCCATAGAAATTGTGGATGCATTTTCCAGTGTTCTCTCGACTGCATCAGTTCCTGTGGACTGGAGGGATACCAATGTAACTCCACTTTTTAAGAAAGGAGGGAGAGAGAAAACGGGGAATTATAGATCAGTTAGTCTTACATCGGTAGTGGGGAAGATGCTTGAGGCGATTGTTAAAGATGTTCTAGCAGCGCTTTGGAAAGCAGTAAGAGGATCGGTCAAAGTCAGAATGGATTTATGAGGGGGAAAGCATGCTTGACTAATCTCTGTAACAATTAGAATGGATAAGGGAGAGCCAGTTGATGTGGTGATTCTGGACTTTCAAAAAGCCTTTGACAAGGACCCACACAAGAGATTAGTGTGCAAAATTAAAGCACATGGTATTGGGGGTAGGAATTGGATAGAGAACTGCATGGCTGACACAAAGCAAAGAGTAGGAATTGACGGATCCTTTTCAGAATGGCAGGCAGTGACTAGTGGGGTGCCACAAGGCTCGGTGCTGGAACCCCAGTTATTTACAATATATATTAACAATTTAGACAAGGTAATTAAATGTGACATGTCCAAGTTTGCGGATGACACAAAGCTGGGTGGCAGTGTGAGCTGCGATGAGGGTGCTATGAGGCTGTAGGGTGACTTGGATAGGTTGGGTGAGTGGGCAGATGCATGGCAGATGCAGTATAATGTGGATAAATGTACGTTATCCACTTTGGTGGCAAGAACAGGAAGGAAGATTATTATCTGAATTGGTGTCACCCCAACCCTCTGTCCACTCCGGCGGCAGCAGCGAGCAGGCAGGCAGGTAGGCGGGTGGGCAGGGCGGGGACGGGTGGAGCAGCAGCAGCAGGAGGGCAGGGGGGGAGGATTGGTCGAGCAGTGGGTGGTCGGGCAGGACGGGAACGGGCCGAGTGGTGGCTGAGCCGGAGTGGGCAGAGGGAGGGAGGGAGAGTCGGGTTGCAGGGTGGCCGAGCAGCTTGCGCGGAGTTTGAGTAACACACACACACGATGCAAACTGGTCCAATCGTCAACGGGATCTAACCACAGCTAACAATGAATGACCTGTGGAGGAAGGAACTGCAGATGCTGCTTTTTATGGAGGGAGGGAGGGAGGGAGGGAGTGACTGAGGCTAGGGGAAAGGAGAGGGAGAGAGAAGTGAAGGAGGGATTGGGGGAGGAGGAGGAGAGGTTAAAGATCCTGGGGAGGTGAGGAGGGAGAGTGGAAGAATTACGGGAGAAGAGGTGGTAGGAAGGGAGAGGGGGAAAGTGGGGGAGATGAGGAGGGAGAGTGTGGAGGAGAGGGAATAGAGGGAGAGGAGGGGGGAGTGGGGGGAGTGGTGAATAGAGGGAGGCATGGGGAGTGGAGGAGGGATAGTGGGGGGATAGGGGAAGGTGAGGAGTGGTGGATAGAAGGATAGGAGGGTGGTAGGAAGGGGAGAGGAGTTATGGAGGGAGGGAGGGAATGACTGAGGGTAGGGGAAAGGAGAAGGAGGGATTGGGGGAGGAGAAGAGGAGAGAGGAAAGAAGAGGGAGGGTGAAGAGGAAGGGGAGGGAGTGCTAGGGGATCAGGGGAAATGAGCCGCACCTGCGCAGTTGGGGGCTATGCGTGAGTGGTGGAAAATTGTGTTGGGGGAATGGGTTGCATTGGGGGAATGGGTGAGTGGTGGAATATTGTGTTAGGGGAGCAGACCCAACCTGCACTTAGTCTAGTATATGATAAATATGTTCAATTAAGTAATCAAGTTTGCTGTAAGTTCATCATGAGAATGAAAAATCGATCTTAAAATAATCAGAAGTCACAATACTATTCCCTCAATCGCTTTGAATATCTATCAGAATTTTTATTGCCAATAGATTGTCAGAATGAAGTTTGAAATTCAACATTTTCCAGATATCACGAACTTAAGTGATATTAAAGGCTCGGTGGAAATGTTTAAATGAGCAGCTAGGTCATCTTCAGTTACTCAATTTCAATAAAATCAATGAAAATAGTTCAATTCAACCATGTAATGCTATTTAATAGTCATCAACTTCTTTGTTGTTAAGTGTCTTGTGCAGTTTTATTTGATGAAATTAGGCCAGTCAGTCTTATGGCTTTTTTGTTTAGCAATGCAAGAAACGTATTTCTTACTCAGGAAGTGATTCAGCCTTCATGGTTCAAGTGAACTCAAATTGAAATCCCTGCTTATTGAAAAGTCATTTCGAAAATATTTGTCTGGATGACCAAAAGAATATGCTCCTCGTCCAGTTTTTTCCCCCATAAATACCATGCGAATGTAAAGTACGACTGGTTTCAAGTTGTTGAAATTTGTTTGCCAGTGTAGTAATATGATGTGGCTGTAAAATTTTAATTTTTGCACATTGCTCCATAACTACACAGCTGTATAATTAGTCTGTCCCTAGAGTCACATTGAGTTGCTTTTGATTTCTTCCTATGAGATGGTAACTATTGATCATTTAAAAGGGCTTTATTTATTTTTGGTTTAGAACTTCCATTGAAACTTTGCGCAAATATCATATAAGTATGTGTCTGAGAATTTCTGAGAATCCTGCAAATGTAATTGTGGAACATACAGTGCATTCAGAAAGTATTCAGACCCCTTCACTTTCTCCACATTTTGTTACATTACAGCATTATTCTAAAATGGGTTAAATTCATTTTTTTTAAATCATCAATCCACACAATGCCGCATAATAAAAAAGCAAAAATAGGTGTTCAGAAATTTGTGCAAAGTAATTAAAAA
Organism: Leucoraja erinaceus; assembly: GCF_028641065.1. NCBI lineage: Eukaryota > Metazoa > Chordata > Chondrichthyes > Rajiformes > Rajidae > Leucoraja > Leucoraja erinaceus. Next base: position 73,217,920 of record NC_073379.1, on the reverse strand, counting down.
TCCTTTACTCAGTACTTTATTGAGGCACCTTTGGCAGCGATTACAGCCTCAAATCTTTTTTGGTATGACACTACAAGCTTGGCACACGTGTATTTGGGTAATTTCTCCCATTCTTCTCTGCAGATACACTCAAGCTCTGTCAGGTTGGATGGGGAGCGTCGATGCACAGCTATTTTCAGGTCCCTCCAGAGATGTTCGATCGGGTTCTGGCTGGGCCACTCAAGGACATGCACAGACTTGTCATGGAGCCACTCCTGCGTTGTCTTGGCTGTGTGCTTAGAGTCGTTGTCCTGTTGGAAGGTGAACCTCCACCCCAGTTTGATGTCCAGAAAGCTCTGGAGCAGGTTTTCATCAAGGATCTCACTGTACTTTGCTCCGTTCATCTTTCCCTCGATCCTAACTAGTCTCCCAGTTCCTACCGCTGAAAAACATCCCCATAGCATGATGCCGCCACCATCATGCTTCACCGTAGGTATGGTATTGGCCAGGTAATGAGCGGTGCCTGGTTTCCTCCATCGTGATGCTTGGCATTCAGGCCAAAGAGTTCAATGCTACACTTGTTGCTTTACACCCCCCCCCCCCCCCCCCCCCCCCCTCAATCCATCCAAGGACTGAAGCAGTCTTTCCAGGTGAGGCAAAGGTTCACTTGCACCTCCTCCAACCTCATCTATTGCATCCGCTGTTCTGGGTGTCAACTTCTCTACATCGATGAGACCAAGCGCAGGTTTGGCGACTGCTTCGCCCCACACCTCCGCTCAGTTCGCACTAACCAACCTGATCTCCCGGTGGCTCAGTACTTCAACTTCCCTTCCCATTCCGAATCTGACCTTTCTGTCCTGTGCCTCCACCATTGCCAGAGTGAGGCCCAGCGCAAATTGGAGGAACAGCATCTCATATTTTGCTTGGGTAGTTTACACCCCAGTGGTATGAACATTGACTTCTCCAATTTCAAGTAGTCCTTGCTTTCTCCCTCCTTCCCCTCCCCTTCCCAGTCCTCCCACAGCCTACTGTTTCCGCCTCTTCCTTTCTTTTTCCCGCCCCCCCCCCGACATCAGTCTGAAGAAGGGTCTCGACCCGAAACGTCACCTATTCCGTCTCTCCATAGATGTTGCCTCACCCGCTGAGTTTCTCCAGCAGTTTTGTCTGCCTTCGATTTTTCCAGCATCTGCAGTTCTTTCTTAAACAGTACCATAGAAAAGGTTGGACTCTAACAACTAAAATACTTAATGGCACCTACCCTGGGGCTCATGTTGTCGACCTCCCCTGTCAACTGACCTGTCAGGCAAACGACACCAAACAGAGACAGCAGCAGCTCCGCAGCTTGGCGCCAACCCGGAGCTTGCTCGATTTTTAGGGCTGTTACCTACGGATGTCGAACCGGATGGCATTACCCTGCTGCAAACGTCTGCTGCCTCAAATGCAAGAAGAAGAAGGACCTACCCTAGTTGAGTTCCAAAGTTTGGCTTTTAATAATCTTACAAGTTTGTGACTCCTTTGCTGCTTGGAATGTTGTAAAATTAAAACTGTTGTCTGACAATCTGGAAATCCATATATTTTGGCATCTGGCTATGAGGTAAAGTTTTCCACTCACCAGAGTTCTGGTTCCCTTTCCACCCATCAGAGCCTTGCTTCCCCTTGCTCCCCCTCAAACTTACCTGATTCATTAGAAAGTTTATTATAATACTGCATAATATCTAAAAAAAATCAACACAAATTCTGTTGTGGTATTAATAGAAATGACATGCAGGAATCCAGAAAATTCACCTTAAGCTCCAGAGTACATTCATAAATCCAGTGGCGGATTATCAGATCCTGTATCCTGCCATTTATTTATGTATTCCCATGCATATTCTCCAAATCCATTAACATAAACTTCTCTGCATTAAATTCCATTTGTCATTTTTTTTACCCCTGACAAGATTATCATAATCTTAGTGCAATATAAAGGTGCAGTTTTTGCCTTATCGCAAATCTGTAAGTAACCAGCCAATTTGTTAATGAACTGACATGTTTCATGCTTTTAAGTGATGTTGGTCAACATATAATTTAATATACTACGAGTATAGACAATATTTTTCAGTTTCGTCAAAACTCGAAGACGATGTTACAGGTTCATTCATGTGTTGCCTATTCCTTTTGGAGATTGGAGTGGTTTATGTTATGATCAGCACAATTCTAGTACACATGATCAAAGTCATGGAAACGTTTACATATTTTAAGCATGATGAATTTGCTGTATAAACTATCCCAACAACCCAGGTTAAAATTGAATATTCTGTTTGATTTCTCAGGAGCACTGGCATGAACAGGTACATGTCAGAGAATTTCCATTAAAAATAATATTGAATTTACCAATAAACCTAAATGGCTCACTGTTGTTTTAATAAATAGAAATATGTATTTGATCTGATAGCCACTGGAGAGATATAGCTGCAGATGGAGGCAGACTGGGACTTCAATATTGAAAGATATGTGATATTTCGGAAGGACCGAAACGCAGGAAAAGGTGGAAGAATAGTTCTGTTAATAGTTCTGAACAGCTTGTATTGGAACCTAACAGGGAGAAGGCAATTCTGGATTTAGTGTTATGTAATGAACCGGATTTGATAAAGGACTTCTCGAGGTTAGAAATTAGAGCCATTAGGAGGCATGGCTGACCCAACTCAATCACCTGCCTTCTCTCCATACCCCCTGTCCCCTTAGCCACAAGGGCACACATCTAATCCCTAAATATAGCCAATTGGAGAGAGAGTTCCAGAGAGAGTAGATCGGAGGTGTCAGTGTGACCCCTTGTCCTTCCCTAACATCGGGAACAATCTTCCTGTTCCAGTTGAACAAAGGGGACTACGGGGCCATGAGGTAGGCGCTGGCCAAAGTTGACTGGAAAGATACACTAGCAGGGATGACAGTGCAACAAAAATGGCAGGTGTTTCTAGGAATGATACAGAAGGTGCAGGATCAGTTCATTCCTAGGAGGAAGAAAGATTCCAAGGGGAGGTAACCAAGGGAAAGCACGGGACCATTTTCTCGTCGGCTGACAAGGGACGTCAGGAGACAGTATAAAACTGTCACCGTTAAAGCGAAGAAGTACAGACGTAGCAAAGATGAGTGGAAAGCAAGAGGATTGGATAGGGAGTTTTCAAACGGCGACAACAAAAGATAACCAAAACATCACTGACAATACGGGGAGGGGGCTCTAAAAAGATGTGGTACGAAGATAACCCGCGTAGCCAAGAATATAAAGCTTTTGAGGACTCTGAGGGGGAAAGCTTCTTTAGTGGTATCACAGTGAAGAAAAAAATTAGTTAAGACCAAAAACGTTGGGACCCTTGAAGACTGAAAATGTGTTGTATATTTATTATGGGGAACAAGGAAATGGCAGATGAGTTGAAGAGATACTTTGGATATAGTATTGGCCAGAGGATCTAGAGTGACAGAGGAACTGAAGAAAATGCGCATTAGGCAGGAAATGGTGTTGGATAGACTGATGGGACCAAAGGCCGATAAATCCTCAGGGCCTGATGGTCTGCATCCCAGGGTACTTAAGGAAGTGACTCTAGACTCAGGATCAGTTCCTGTGGATTGGAGGGTAGCTAATATTATCCCACTTTTTAAGAAAGGTGGGAGAGAGAAAACGGGGAATTATAGACCAGTTAGCCTGACATCGGTGGTGGGGAAGATGCTGGAGTCAATTATAAAAAGATGAAATAGCCGTACATTTGGATAGCAGTAACAGGATCGGTCCGAGTCAGCATGGACTTACGAAGGGGAAATCATGCTTGACTAATCTTCTGGAATTTTTTGAAGATGTAACTAGGAAAATGGACAAGGGAGAGCCAATGGATGTAGTGTACCTGGACTTTTAGAAAGCATTTGATAAGGTCCCACATAGGAGATTAGAGGGCAAAATTAGGGCACATGGTATTGGGGGTAGAGTGCTGACATGGAAAGAGAAACATATCAAACATAGAAATTCGCCACACAGTCATGGTGTACAGGAGTAGTAGCCATTCGGCCCTTCGATATATTTCCTCCCATCTTGACTACCGCCATTCAATCTTGATCCTGATGAGAAATAGTAAGGCAACTGATCAGCCCTTTAAACCAACTCAGTAAAGATCCCGTACCTGCCTTCTCTCCATACCCCCTGTCCCCTTAGCCACAAGGGCCACATGCCGGCGACTGTCCCTCTTAAATAAACTAGCCAACCCCCCCATGACAATGTCCACGACAAGCTACCCTCTGTGGCAAAGACGGCAAGTTACCCAGAACCCATTCACGTCCACTATGACACTGTGTGACCAAAAACAACTTTCGACAACTTCATCTCAGTTTTACAAAGGATTTCCCCGACAACTGAAGACCTTAAGACTGTGACCCCTTGTCCTGGGTTGACTTAGTCGCCCTAACACCATCGGGACAAAATCTTCCTGCAAACTAGCCTGTCCAACCCCTTAAGAATTGACTGTCGCCAACATTTTTTGAACATGTTGAAAATCCAGCGCCGACCAGAAAGACGCTACGACTCTTTGGGTGATTGAGGAGACTACTCATGACCACACAGGCGACACTTAGGCGACAGTCGCCTAAAAAATAGCCTAAGTGGGACAGGCCCTTAAGATGCGCAAAGCTAGCATGGATGAAGAGTTCTTAGGGGGTTATCAGGTTAGTATCACAAAACTACTACCTGATAACATTTTGCGAGCAACTTATGGATACCTGTGATTGTGCAAGGGGGATATGATTATTTAATAACTTAATTGTGAAGGCACCACACAGTACCAATGATCATAACATGACTGAATTTTTCATTCAACTTAAGATCCAAGTTTAGTATTTTAAACATTATCAGGCCATAAGAGCAGAAATAGCTTAAGGGTATTGGCAAATTAAGTTAAGGAATCAGTCCTGATGCAGTGGACAGACATTTCAAGAGATCTCTGCAAATACATAAAATGGACACATTCCAGTGAGGAAGAAAAAATTCCAAGGGGCCGACATCTGTTGTTAACAGAAAAAAATTGTGATGGTGGAAGAATTCAAGAAAAGTGTATAATTGTGCCACGATGGATGGCACTCAGAACATAAAAGGCAAAATGAATGACTAAAAGATTAATAAAGAAATGAAAAATATAGTACAAGATATAGTACAAAAATAGAAACACAAATATAAAACAGATAGTAGGAACTTCTACAGGGATTTTTAAAAGGAAATGAGTTAACAGCATCAGCATAGGTCCCGTAGAAAATGAGTCAGGGGAATTGATAATGGGAAACCAGGAGATGGCCGATGTATTAACCAGGTGTTCTGCATTAGTGTTCACCACAGAGGAAACAAGTAACATTGCAGAAATTACTATAAATCAGGAATTGGAATGGAGAAAGAAAATTAAAACAGTGGCAAAAACCAAATTTTGAAACTGTGAGCTTACAAGTCTTTGTGTCCTGATGGACTTCATCCTGTGATCTTAATAGTGCATTAATTGCTGCTTGGTTTCAAATTTCCAAAGTTCCATTAATTTAGGGATGGTTCCATTTGATTGGAAAATAACAACTGTTTACTCAAAAAGGGAGCGAGGCAGAAAGTAGGAAACTACAGGTTAGTTTGTTTAACATGCATCATAAGGAAAATGTTAGAAGCTATCATTAAAGGAATTATAGCAGGTCATTTAGAATATTTCAGGTTAATCAGGTAAAGTCAATGTGGTTTTTTGAAATGGAAATCATATTTGACGAATATACTGGAACTGTTTTGAAGAAGTTACATGCTGTAGTTATATGTCTCAAAGGGAAACCTTAAGGGGAACCGGATAGATATACTGTATTTCCCAAGTAAAATATTTCCCAAAGGCAATGGATAAGAGCCACATTAAATGTTTCTGTGGAAATGTAAAGTTATTGGAGGTAACAATTGGCACAAATGGAAAATTGGCTGGTGGAAAGGAAACAGGGGCAGCACAATTGGGTCTTTATCAGCTTGACAGGGTGTAATGAGTGGTATGCCATTGGGATCAGTGCTGGGACCTCAACTATGGAATAACAGGTGAAAGAATGGAAGGCATAGTTGCAACATTTGCCAATGACAGATAAGGAAGTATATTTTGAAGAGGACATTGGAAGGTTATAGAGAGAGATTGATCGTCTAAGGGAGTGAGCAAAGATGTAGCAAATGGAGTATTATGTGGGCATTTTTGCAGGTGTTAAAAATGCACTATAATGCCTAAATTGTGAATAATAGCAGGGCTCCAGGATGTAGAGGGATCTGGTTGATTCATAAAAGACTAAAATATGGGTTCAGAAAGTCATTAGGAAAGTGAATAAATTGTTTTCATTTATTGTTAAGGGATTTGAATATCATTATTCATACCTCCGGAAATAGTTTCATTATACTGACTAACTGGTCTGGCTTGTGGAAGAGTTTATGTTCACAATTTTTGCAGAAGATTATTTTTGTTTGAAATCTGAAAATGTTGCATAACCAATACAATTTCTCAATCTATTCCAAAATGTGAATTCTAATATTTGAGTTGACTGCCATAGGTCTCTCCATGATGGTTAATTCCTGTAATAGACACCAAAGTCAAGGGATCACTGGTTATGTACTTTCAGAGGGTTAAACTTTGATTGGCTAAAACATTTCTGACAAATTGCCGGGTTTTCTTTAACATCCTAGTATTATTTTTAGCTATAATCACATGGGTTAAAGCTCGGTAGAACACACATTTCACCAGCATGAAGAGAAAGCACTGCACTTTCATGTGACATAAAGAAAATTGGTTGCACCACATTTGAGGTTTGTTCCAAGATTTTCCTTGTGAATGCATTGGGTAGTGGTACAATTTGCAGTGTACACAAATTGTAGTCCAGAAATTGATGTGTTTGAGTTGTGGATATTTTGTGTGCTTGAATGTATACAGCAACGAGAAAGGAATTGTTTAGCTAAATATATCCAGTATGAAGACCTAATGTACCAGACTTGATGTCCTCACTGCCTTTCACCCCAATTATGAAGTATGTAGATGAGAAGGTAACATCATGCTTTTTATCCTGCTTATCACATGAGCAGCATATTTCCAAGCACTTAACAGGCAATTAATCACTTTTGAAATTGGGCATGGTTTAATGGGGAAAACATGATAGCAAACAGCAATGTGATAATTGAACTGCAGATGCTAGAATCTTGAGCAAAAAAACAAAGTACTAGAAGAATTCAGCGGTTCGGGAAGCATCTATGGATGGAAATGGACAGACAACGTTTCAGGTTGGCAGCCTTCTTTGGACTGATTGGAGTAGGGGAGAGAAAGCTGGAAAAGAGGTGGGGTGGGACAAAGTCTGGCAAGTGACAGGTGGATAGCAGTAACAGGGGTAGGTGTTTGCCAGATATGTAAAGTAACAAAGACATGTTGAACAAGAGACAAAAGGATGTCAAATAAGGAAAGAAGAATATGAAAAGAAGGATATGGATGGAAGGGGACAGCAGGGAGGGGATAAAAGGGAAATGTGGGACTCAAATGGGAGATGCACATTCGGAGGAGGGGAAAAGAGCAGGATGACTTGGGTGGTAGGAGATGGTGAAGGGGATGAAATGTGTACACATCGGAGTGAGGGGGGCAAGGGAAAGAGGGGAGTTGGGGGAATTGGAGAATCTACTGAGTCACATCAGAAAACATCACCCATTCCTTCTCTCCAGAGATGCTGCCGAACCGCTGAGTTATTCCGCCATTTTGTGTCTATCTAATGTTCATATCATTGGATCATATGCCATCCAACCAGAATATGAGGTGCTGTGGCCTCATTCTGGCAGTGGAGAAGGCCAAGGGCAGTAAGGGAATGGGAAGCACAGTTTAAATGATTAGTGACTGGAAGTTGCAGCAGGCTTTGATGGACTGAGTGCAAGTATTCAACAAAACAGTCACCTACCTAGTCTATGTTTGGTCCCATTGATGTAAAGGAAGCTGCAGTGGGAGCACCGATTCCTGTAAACAAGAACTCTGTCTCACCTGGACTACTGGGGTCCATGGATGGAAGTGAGCGAGAAGGATTTGAACCTTCATAGCAAAAGGATTTGAGTATAGGAGCAGGGAGGTTCTACTGCAGTTGTACAGGGTCTTGGTGAGACCACACCTGGAGTATTGCGTACAGTTTTGGTCTCCTAATCTGACGAAATACATTCTTGCCATAGAGGGAGTACAGAGAAGGTTCACCAGACTGATTCCTGGGATGTTAGGACTTTCATATGAAGAAAGACTGGATAGACTCGGCTTGTACTCGCTAGAATTTAGAAGATTGAATGGCGGTGCAGGCTCGAAGGGCCGAATGGCCTACTCCTGCACCAATTTTCTATGTTTCTAAGGTATAGGGACAGTTGTTACATCTCCTGTGTTTGCAGGGAAAATGCCTGGGAGGGGTCCAATTGGGTTGAAAGGGATGAGTGAACCAAAATGTGGTCTGGTCTCTACGGATAGCGGAAAGGAATGTGGACAGGAAGAAATGATAGCTGGTGGAATAACATTGTTGGTGGAAATGTCAGGAAATTATGTGTTGGATGCAGTGGCTGATGGGATGAAAGTTGAGGTCCTTGGGATCTCTATCCTATCATGTGGGGAGAGATTCTGAGACTGGCTGCCCTCACGCCCGGGCCTTGTTGAACCATGTTAGGAGGAATACCAATTACCATACCCCATTATACCAGGTCGGGTCAGGGATAGTTCCCCTCGCCATGGGTTCCATGTAATCCCATGCTACCTGCTCCATGGTTGGATGGTCGGCAACTAAACCGTCTTCCCCACCTGTCAAAGGGAGGATGAGCTTCAAGTGAGCCACACACTTCAGTAGAATATACATTCACTGCCGTACATAGCATTGTAAGAAATTATGATAAAGCACGCACACCAAAGTCCTATACTTCCAGCGGTGGATGTCTGCAGGAACTGGAGGACAGAGATGTGTGGTGCGTCCATCACCGTTCCCGTTGGAAACTAGCACCACTGCATCGCTAATGTTTTCAACGATGATGAATAAATGAATTATACCAAAGAAACGGTAATGGTGACCGTGGATACCTATCATGGCAAGGAAAGAGTGATGGTGGCAGCAGGAGTTGGAGGTGGTGAGGTAGTAGAGGTGTTGGCCAGGATAGACAGTACTGTACGGACTCCTGTCTAGACATCTCAACCAGTATTTCAAGGTACAAGTATTATGGTCATTCTAGTTGGCGTGTTAATGTGTCTGCACTCTTTGTGTGTGGCAACCACCAGAGTAGGATTAGTTCTGAGAAAGGAGCTGTCATCTCAGTCTTTCAAAAAGACCTGGAACCCATCACTCTTTAAAAAATATAAACCTTGTAGGTAATGCCTAGGAATTTGGCATCCGTTTGTGTAACTTGGCAGTGGCATCATAAATCAGTTCCAGAGTAATGGAATAATAACATTTCCAATATGGATAGGGTAAAAAAAACTCATAGCATCCAGGCTTTTTATTAGAATTTTTATTAATTTATTGTTCTGAATCTGGGTAACACTGACAATGTCAGTGTTTATTGGCCATCCTATTGTTCTTGGAATGATGTCGGCAATCCACCTTTTACTATTGCTGCTGCATGCCGACCATGGATCACCCATTTACACTAGTTCGATGTTATCCTAATTTTGTATCCACTCCCTACACATTAGGAGCAATTTGTGTGGGTGGATACCAGAACACCCAAAGGAAACCCAGACAGTCGCAGATAGAATGTGCAAACTCTACATAGACAGCACCCAAGGTCAGGATCAAACCCAGGTGTCTGGCCTTGTGGGGCATCTGCTCGACCAGCTGTGCCACTGTGTCATCCCCAGGTGTGAAGAAACAGTGATGTATTTTCAAGTCAGGTTGTTGGCAACCAGGGAGGGGAACCTGCAGATGGTGATGTCCCCAAGTGCCTAAAGCTCTTATTCTTTTTGGTGTGGATTTCAGTGGTCCTTTCAGAGTGGCCTCGCAAATAACTGCAGTGCATTTTGCCGGTGGTACATTCTGCAGCCACCATACACTGATGTTGGGGAGAATTCTTATTTAGGTTGGTTGATGAGTTACCAGTCAAGTGGGATACATTTGTCATTGATAGGGCTGTGTTTTGGGAGGGCTTTAGATCTGCCCTCATCTGGATAATTGGAGAGTATCCCATAACACACATGGTATCAACTGTGTTGATGATGGAAAGGACGAGATATTGGGAGATGAGTTACTTGCCATTCAAGATTCTAGAGAGTTTATTGTCATGTGTCCCTGATAGGACAATGAAATTCTTGCTTTGCTTCAGCACAACATAACATAGTAGGCATGACTACAGAACAGATCAGTGTGTCCATATACCATTGTATAAATATATACACACATGAATAAATAAACTGATAAAGTGCAAATAACAGATAATGGGTTATTAATGTTAAAAGTTTTGTCCGAGCCAAGTTTAATAACCTGATGGCTGTGGGGAAGTAGCTATTCCAGAACCTAGTCGTTGCAGTCTTCAGGCTCCTGTACCTTCTACCTGAATGTAGCAGGGAGATGAGTGTGTGGCCAGGATAGTGTGGGTCCTTGATGATGCTGCCAGCCTTTTTGAGGGAGCGACTGCGATAAATCCCCTCGATGGAAGGAAGGTCAGAGCCGATGATGGACTGGGCAGTGTTCACTACTTTTTGTAATCTTTTCCTCTCCAGTGTGCTCAAGTTGCCGAACCAAGCCGCAATGCAACCGGTCAGCATGCTCTCTACTGTGCACCTGTAGAAGTTAGAGAGAGTCCTCCTTGACAAACCGACTGTCCGTAATCTTCTCAGGAAGTAGAGGCGCTGATGAGCTTTCTTAATAATAGCATCAGTGTTCTCGGGCCAGGAAAGATCTTCAGAGATGTGCACGCCCAGGAATTTGAAGCTCTTGACCCTTTCACCATCGACCCGTTGATATAAACTGAACTGTGGGTCCCCATCCTACTCCTTCCAAAGTCCACAATCAGTTCCTTGGTTTTGCTGGTGTTGAGGGCCAGGTTATTGTGCTGGCACCATATGGACAGTTGGTCGAACTCTCTTCTATACTATGACTCATCCCCATCAGTGCTATGTCCCACAACAGTGTCGTCAGCGAACTTGATGATGGAGTTCCCACTATGACCGGCTACGCAGTCATGAGTATAGAATGAGTACAGCAGGAGGCTGAGCACACAGCCTTGAGGTGCTCCCGTGCTGATTGTTATCGAGACTGACACATTTCCGCCAATACGAACAGACTGTGGTCTGTGAATGAGGAAGTCGAGGATCCAATTGCAGAGGGATGCGCAGAGAACCAGTTCTGCGAGTTTGGTTACCAGCTCGGAGGGGATGATTGTATTAAATGCCGAGCTGTAATCAATTTTTTTCAAAATAGACTTTATTCAAATAATAAATATATACAATACGTGAACCGTGCGAAAAAATTCATCTGACATTTTCGGAGGCTCTACAAATTGTTCAATACAGTCTATACATTTCTCAAGTCTGTCCCCCACCCGTGGCACTTATGTTGCCCCATGGCATGGGATACCTTCCCTTGTTTTGAGGGGCGTCTCCACCATACCGTGCCCCCCATGTCCAGCAGCGGAAGGACAGTAACTGTGGTCCTTCCCCACAGAGCCTTGGCATTGGCTGCACCGAGCTTCAGTGCATCCATCAGCACGTACTCCTGCAGTCTGCAGCGGGCCAGTCGGCAACATTCCCTGACGGACATCTCGCTCTGCTGGGTGGTGAACAACGCTCGGGCAGACCAAAGAGCGTCTTTCACCGAATTGATGACCTTCCAGCAGCACTCGATGTTAGTCTCTGAATGTGTCCCTGGGAACAGTCCGTAAATCACAGAGTCCTCTGTGACGGAGCTGTTCGGGATAAAGCATTCCAGGGACCCTTGCATACTTCTCCAGACTCTTTTTGCAAATCCACACTCTGCAAAGAGGTGGGCAACCGTCTTCTCTCCATAGCAGCCGTACCGAGGGCAGCATGCGCTGGCAGTGAGGTAATCAATGAATAACAGCCTGACATATGAGTTTTTGTTGTCCAAGTGGTCCAGAACGGAGTGGAGGGCCAGCGAGATTGCATCCACCATTGATCTGTTGTGGCGAACTGCAGTGGGTCCAGGTTTTTGTCGAGGTAGGAGGTGATTTGCGCCATGATCAACCTCTCAAAACACTTCATCACCACACGCGTTAGTACCACTGGTCGATAGTCATTGAGGCACGTCATCTTACTCTTCTTGGGCACTGGTATAATTGATGCGCTTTTAAAGCAGGTGGGGACCTCAGACCTTAGAAGTGAGAGGATGAAAATGTCCGTAAAAACTCCAGCCAGTTGGTCCGCACAGGTTTTTAGAACACGACCGGGCATACCATCAGGTTGAGGCGCTTTTCGAGGGTCCACCCCTCTGAAGGATTTCCTGACGTCGGCCTCTGTGACTGAGACTGAAATATCATCACAGCGAATGGGGGCTTGGGAAGGCACATCAGTATCAAAGCGTGCGTAAAACGCATTGAGCTCATCAGGGAGTGATGTTTTGCCGACATTCGTATATAACAATATACCATGATATAACAAGTATGTAACGCACTCTTATAGTTGTAGTATTTACAGATGGTCCATTTGATTTCAGATCAATGACCCACCCCCCACAATGTGGATGGTGGGAGATAAAATAAATAAACCATTGATTGTTGAAAACAGGTCATTAGATTGCCTCATGTTAAAGAGTGTCAGGCCATGACACTTCTGTGGTGTCAATATCAATTGTCATTTATCAGCCCATAATTGAATGTTGACTAGGTTTTGCTGCGTGCATGGTTAATTTGTTGACAGGTTGTATTAAGAACCTTGTATAATCATTAGTCAAAACTCCCACTTCAGAAATCCAAATAGAGACATTTTAAATCTTCACAATCTGCAATATCCTCTATGAAATAATATTGTTCATGCTCTTTCTTAAAGGGTGTTAATTAATAATCTTCCCAGCTTTACTTGTCCTTAAAATCCACTCTGCTGCGGCAAAATGTTTTCCTAATCTCTAATCTTCTTCATGGAAGTCCCAATGATCCAGAAACTTGAATCCCTGCCCTCTGCACCAGTCTTTCAACCACGCATTTATCCTCCACCTCGCTCCATTTCTACTCTCACTGTCACGTGGCACAGGCAGTAATCCTGAGATTGTTACCTTTTTGGTCCTTTTCCTTAACTCTCCTCCCAACTCCCTAAATCCTCCCTTCAGGACCTCTTCCCTTTTTTTACCTATGTCATTGGTACCTATATGTACCACGACCTCAGGCTCCTCTCCCTCTGATTTCAGGATATCTTGGACGCGTTGAGACACATTGAGGACATTTAAAGGGGAAATTTTAAGAGTACAGAATCTTTATGTTCCTGTTCGTTTGAAAGGAAACAGTAAAAATTGGAAAGAACCCTGGTTTTCAAGGGAAATTGGACATCTTGTTCGGAAAAAGAGGGGAGATCGACAATAATTATAGGCAGCATGAAGTAAATGAGGTGCTTGAGGAGTATAAGGAATGTAAAAAGAATCTTAAGAAAGAAATTAAAAAAGCTAAAAGAAGATATGAGGTTGCTTTGGCAAGTAAGATGAAAGTAAAACCAAAGGGTTTCTACAGCTATATTAATAGCAAAAGGATAACGAGGGATAAAATTGGTCCATTGGAGAGACAGAGTGGACAGCTATCTGCAGAGCCAAAAGAGATGGGGGAGATATTGAACAATTTATTTTCTTCGGTATTTACCAAGGAGAAGGATATTGAATTATGTGAGGTAAGGGAAACTAGTAGAGTAGCTATGGATACTATGAGTTTCAAAGTAAAAGAAGTGCTGACACTTTTGAAAAATATAAAAGTGGATAAGTCTCCAGGTCCTGACAGGATATTCCCTAGGACATTGAGGGACGTTAGTGTAGAAATAGCAGCTATGACAGAAATATTTCAAATGTCATTAGAAACGGGAATAGTCCCCGAAGATTGGTGTACTGCGCATGTTGTTCCATTGTTTAAAAAGGGTTCTAAGAGTAAACCTAGCAATTATAGACCTGTTAGTTTGACTTCAGTGGTGGGCAAATTAATGGAAAAGATACTTAGAGATAATATATATAAGGATCTGGATAAACAGGGTCTGATTAGGAACAGTCAACATGGATTTGTGCCTGGAAGGCCATGTTTGACTAATCTTCTTGAATTTTTTGAAGAGGTTACTAGGGAAATTGACGAGGGTAAAGCAGTGGATGTTGTCTATATGTACTTTAGTAAGGCCTTTGACAAGGTTCCTCATGGAAGGTTGGTTAAGAAGGTTCAACTGTTGGGTATAAATGCAGGAGTAGCAAGATGGATTCAACAGTGGCTGAATGGGAGATGCCATAGAGTAATGGTGGATGGCTGTTTGTCGGGTTGGAGGCAGGTGACTAGTGGGGTGCCTCAGGGATCTGTGTTGGGTCCTTTGTTGTTTGTCATGTACATCAATGATCTGGATGAAGGTGTGGTAAATTGGATTAGTAAGTATGCAGATGATACCAAGATTGTTGTGGATAATGAAGAGGATTTCCAAAGTCTACAGAGTGATTTAGGCCATTTGGAAGAATGGGCTGAAAGATGGCAGATGGAGTTTAATGCTGATAAATGTGAGGTGCTACACCTTGGCAGGACAAATCAAAATAGTACATACATGGTAAATGGTAGGGAATTGAAGAATGCAGTTGAACAAAGGGATCTGGGAATAACCGTGCATAGTTCCTTGAAGGTGGAATCTCATATAGACAGGGTGGTAAAGAAAGCATTTGGTATGCTAGCCTTTATAAATCGGAGCATTGAGTATAGAAGCTGGGACTTAACTAATCCTGCCTCTGATGCATTTCTTCTTTTCACATTGATGTTATTGGTGAGACCAAATCTGGTGTATGATGCGTTTCTTCTTTTCACATTGATGTTATTGGTGAGACCAAATCTGGAGTATGGTGTACAATTTTGGTCGCCCAATTATAGGAATGATGTCAACAAAATAGAAAGAGTACAGAGGAGATTTACTAGAATGTTGCCTGGGTTTCAACAACTAAGTTACAGAGAAAAGTTGAATAAGTTAGGTCTTTATTCTCTGGAGCGCAGAAGGTTAAGGGGGAACTTGATAGAGGCCTTTAAAATGATGAGAGGGATAGACAGAGTTGATGCGGACAAGCTTTTCCCTTTGAGAATAGGGAAGATTCAAACAAGAGGACATGACTTCAGAATTAAGGGACAGAAGTTTAGGGGTAATATGAGGGGGAACTTCTTTACTCAGAGAGTGGTAGCGGTGTGGAATGAGCTTCCAATGGAAGTGGTGGAGGCAGGTTCATTGGTATCATTTAAAAATAAATTGGATAGGCATATGGATGAGAAGGGAATGGAGGGTTATGGTATGAGTGCAGGCAGGTGGGACTAAGGGAAAATAATTGTTCGGCACGGACTTGTAGGGCCGAGATGGCCTGTTTCCATGCTGTAATTGTTATATGGTTATATGATATTTATTTTCTGTGATCCAATCCTACCCTAAATAGTGTAATTTGTTGACTTCCCATAACCTATACTCTTGGTTTGTATAAAGACCTGTTTTTATCTCTTTCCTTGCACTTTTCTCCAATAAATCTAAGTATGTTTTTCCAATGTTACCTCCAGAGACTACTGCTCAGAAACCTGGAATTTTCACAGCCACTTGGTTGTGAAATGTAATATGGTAGAATGCTGCAATTTCTTTACGAATCTTCAATATGACATTCTCAAATATTTTGCATACTTACGGACACATAAATTGTATTATTTTATCAAACCAGTGAACCCAGTGGAATATCACCTCAGCCAGTGTAAGCATGACTTGGATCCATTCATTTGGAGTTGATTTAGGGCATTTGTTTTCCCATGCATCCAGCAACCAACTTTGTTAACAGATGCGTTTCTTCTTTTCACATTGATGTTATTATTTCATTTACCTCAAAGCCAAGAACTTAAGAATATTGGCCTAATCACAATCTGCCGGCCAACCTGTTAGATAATGACATTTCTACTTTTGTCTTTGAGAAAATGTATTTTCCCCACACGTTCTACTTTTTAAACAATGACTGCAGTTTTGGGCTGTCCAAGAGAAGATTTTTTTTTTCTTGTATGCCCAATCTCTCTCAAATTCTGCTGTATGAGATACCTACCCATTTACCCCTGCTCTCTGCTGCCAACTAGTTATCCATTCTGTTATTTATCCCCATAATGAATTTATGAGCTTATGTGTTACATTTCTAAGTCAATCACTATTATCTCTTCAAGTCAATGAGATTAGCCAACTTTAACAATAATGTTTGAAATCCTCCCGGACCATTGCCTATAATGGTTTTTGTTGCACTATGCATTTCTATATTCTCATTCAGCAAATATTCCATTATCATTCCTACCACCATATCTCTGGTACAATGGACATTTTCTGTCTCTTTTCTTAGCATCAGCCATCTACCAATTCCCTGACACTAACAAATTTTCAAATACTTAACTAATCCTGCCTCTGACATCTATTTTTTTTTTTTTTCAAAATTCATGCATGTTGCAGCTATCTAGCATGGAAACAGGCCATTCAGCTCAACTCATCCATGTTGACAAAGTTTATTGTTGCTTCATTTGATTATTTTAATTAATATCTAGTATAGCATTTCTAATTCATCACCTGATCTTATATTTGCCTGATCCTTCTTATAAATACTGTAGATAAGAAATGAAGATGATGAGTGGAAACAAATAAGGGCAGGATGGTCGGCAGATGGGAACTGTGGAGGGGGGTGGGGGTGGGATTGGAAGAGAAGGGATAAGGGTCTCAGTGAGCTCATAAATTCATGACAGTCAGATGGAACCAAATGAGAAAGGGGAAAGAAGCAGGGTAGCAGGAGACTGGGTAAGATGGAGGGGGGGGGGGGGGGGGTATTTGGAAAGAAGAAGGTGTGAGAGAGGATCAGGTTGGATCAGAAGGAGAGAAAAAGGAACTCGGGTGCAGTTTACCTAAAATAGTGGAATTCAGTGTTATGCCACTGGGTTGTACCCAGGCAGAATAGGGGCGCTGGTCGTCTAGTTCACCTTTGGCCTCACCCTGGATGGGAAGGAGGCTGAGAACAAGCAGGTATTTGTGGAAGTGGGAAAGGGAATCAAAATAGCTAGCAACTGTGAGCTCCATTCAGCCAGAAAGTGGTTTCTTAGTGTGTGCTTGGTGCAATGTAGAGAAGAACATCAAGAGAACTGAATGCAATGGATGGAGTTGGAGGTAAGTCTGCCAAGGTCCACTGGATCTCCTGGTTGTTGACCATTTTAACTCTCCTTCCCGTCCCACACTGACCATTCTGACCTGGGCATTCTCCCTTGCCAGAGTGAGGCCCGTGTGCCCCATTTGTACTCTCACCTATACCTCCCCCCCCCTCCACACCCCCCCCTCCCCCCCCCCCCCCCCCCCCCCCCCCCCCCCCCCCCCGCTACACCCCTGACAAATAAACTGTATTCTATTGTATTATTGTATTGTATTGTATGTATTCTGCTTCATCCCCCTGGTTTCATAATGTACAACTCTTCCAACTGTCTCTTACCTTCTGTTCTTATCTCTGGCCTTTGTTCCAACCATTTGCCTGTGAAAATCCCACCTCACCCGTGTCTACCTATTACCTGCCACACTCCATCCTGCCTATCCCCTTTTCCAGCTTTCTGCTCACCCCCACCCCCAAAATAAAATTAGTCTGAAGAAGGGTGCTTGTCTGTACGTAGTTTATTCGTTCTCCCCATGGCCTGCGTAGGTTTTCCCTTTGGAGCTCCAGTTTCCTCCCATACTCCAGAGAAGTACAGGTTTATATGATCATTGGCTTGGTATAATTGTAAATTGTCCCTGGTGTGTGTCGGATAGTGTTAATTTGCAGAGATTGCTGGTCGGCGTTGACTTGGTGGGCCAAGGGCCTGTTTCCACGCCGTATACCTAAACTAAACTAAAGGGTTTCAATCCGAAATGTCACCTATCCATTTTCTCCAGAGATTCGGCCTGTCTTGTGAATTACTCCAGCACTTTGTATCCTATGCTTCTTCATTTTATTTTGCCTATTCTCACCCCTTTAAAATTAACTTTCTCAGAACTATTTTCCTGGCCTTTGTCACACTTAAGCCGTTCTAAAATATTGTCCTAAACTATTTAATACTGTGATGAAAAACCATACTGAAAAAACACACTGAGAGAACGTCATTCATTTTTCACTTTCTAAATGTTGAATATAAAATTATCATCTTTTTTCAGGAACTGTGGCCATGTAAGTATAGAGCTCAAATGGGAAATAACTGCTGCTCGATAGCTTGAATTATTTTTTTTTTACAGACCTCTTATTGAATTGCCCATATATCCAACCATTTCCTGAGCCAAAACCAGCTGGCAAATTCCCACAGAAAATAATGGAAATTCCTTAAAACCATAGCAGGAAAAGATTTAACTGTGAGGAGGGGAAAAAGAGGTTGTCAACAATTTGGAAGCTTGACAAAATAAACACATCAAGGCATTGGAACATAGCAATGGCTATACAAGAGAAGGCTAACATCCATGCAGTTCACTTTTCAGCATCCAGATTGTTGCCTGAAACTACCAGGATAGAGTTGTGAAGTAATCATTGCAATCAATATTAATTAATCCCTAATGGAAGTCAGGAAAAACACCTATTGCTCTCATTATGCTTACAATTACCTCTGGATTGAATATTAATTTTACATTTTATGATTATAATGGCTAACAAGTCTGCATGATAAAAATTGCGTCTAGGATTAACTCACAAATGACTTGCATATATTAAAATGATACCTTGAAATGTCGTCCTCTAGAATCATAGCGCTATGCACTTTGGCTCAGTGTTCCTGCTGACCTTAAACCACCTATTTATATTAATCCTACATTAATTCCAAATTTTATTCTCCCAAATATTTCAACACCTCTCCCGAGAATCCACCACCCATCTACATTAGCGGCAATGTACAGTGCAGACTAACCAAGTGACCAGCAGGTTTTGGGTTTTAGGAGCAACATGCATACTCCACGCAGTCAGCACCTGAGGTAATGTTTGAACCCAGTTCTCTGCCGCTGCAAGGAAGCAGCTCAATTAGTTGCATCACAGTGCGGCTGATTAAATCTCTCAATATAATAAATTGGATGATTCATATACAAATGCCCGATGTGCTACATTATCTCCGTATTCTCAACAAAGCTTGCAAAGGTCAGAGGGCTGGGATGCCTGTGGCATTTACATGGGTCAGGAGGTGGTAAAGGTCCATTTCCATGTTTTGAAGACAATTCCAACCTTCAACCATGATTTTCAATTCTAATCCCAACTTTCAGACAGGAACAAGGCAGCTGCATTTTCAAAACTAGGATCCAAAAGCAGAGGTCAATTGAACCATTGTATGTCGGAAGGAACTGCAGATGCTGGTTTAAATCAAAGATAGACACAAAATGATGGAGTAACTCAGTGGGACAGACAGCATCCAGAGATTGAACCATTGTTCTGCCACAACCATAAAATATTGGAATTCTCCATGGTTTCTGCTGTTGATTTAGCTGGAAAAAACATTGCTTCTGGATAAATACATGACCACATACATATATCATGGTCTGTGCAGAGTATTTGGAAATTTGGCCATGTCATTTGAGATAAATACTGACATGACATTTATCTGGGATTTCTTTTCATTTTAATCAAAATCTATACCTTAGTTTTAAAGGTTTTATGATACTGGAAGTTCTGGAATAACATAGGCAGTATCTCTGGATAGAAGGAATGGGTGATGTTTCAGGTGCCATTTACCACTGTTTCTCCTTCACGGGTACATCCTAAACCTGTGCCATTGCCTGGGATACACCAAGCCAAACATGTGCTTGGGGTATTTTGGAGTTCATGCCAAATGTTTGGAATAATGTTAAAGAAGGTTAAACCATATTATATTAAATACTGTGGATCCTGGAGTGAACTGAACACGATGGATAAATTACAGCCTTGTAAATACCTATTTTTTGGCCTACAGTAGAGAAGCTGGAAAACATTACATAAATTACATATAAAAAACATTACCACATACTGTCACTTACAGTCACAGTTGAAGACGTCTTCTTTTCCCCTTAGATTGTCAACTTTTCTTTTCATTTCGAGAATTGTCTGCACAATGTGAAAATCTACAGTTCATATCATCAGTCTGGAACATCTATGTGCCAACAATCCTCAAAGTGCAAGATGGCCTTTCAAATAGTATGATTGCTGCAAATAGTTGAGACCGGCTCAAGTTGAATATGTCCAGATAACTGGCTTGATGTCATAATGCCCTTTCAAGTTTCCACCACTATAAAAACACACTGAACAGAAACATTTGGATGGACTGTTCTCCCATGATCACGCTATCCCATGCAAATCCCAAACAGTCCGTGTGACCCTTCCCAGACTTCATGTTACTGTTGATCTCTGAGGAAAATGAATGCAAAAGGTTTTACACGATTGCACAAGTATTGATCAGCTATCTATTCTATCTATCTATCTATCTATCTATCTATCTATCTATCTATCTATCTATCTATCTATCTATCTATCTATCCTATTACAAAAACTCTCATCTTGACCACTTCCGATCTGCGTTGTAATTAAATTTGCGCAAAACGATCGGCCATAGTACTACGATATTTTGCCACAGTCACCATTCTCCGCTGCTGCAAGTCAAATAAGTTTTGTTCCAATCGGTGAAATAGTACAAAAGTTATGAAGGTTTAAAAATTGTGAAAAACCGCCACTTCCGGAACCCGCTGTCAAATAAAAAGCTGAAGGGATGGAGTGTTGAGCAGCCCGCACAGAGTGTGTGGCCCACACGGAATGGGTGACATTTCGGGTCGAGACCCTTCTTATATCTATTCAAGATTAAGCTCCAAGCCTCTGGGAAAAAAAACCTTTTCAATGGTTCATGGGAATCCTTGACACATGACTGCTCAAAGAGGAGAAGGAGCATTTATAAATTATATTGAGAACAATATTCCAAAGTTCATGCAGCAGAAGCGCACAGAACCTTTGCAGAAATGGCTGAAAGGCTAAACCATCACATACATTTACCTGCTCCATCTCATATTGGCCTCACCACTCACAGACATCAATATTTCCACAGCAACATCAGTTTCAGTTTAGTTTATTGTCACGTGTGACGAGGTACAGTGAATAGCTTTTGTTGCTTGATAGCCAGGCAGCAGAAAGACAATACATTGATCCATTTACAGTGCATAGATACATGTGCAAGGTAAACCCAGCAAAGTCCTTTCAAGGATAGTCTGAGCATCACGAATGAGGTAGATAGTAGTTCAGCACTGCTCTCTGGTTGTGGTAGGATGATTTAGTTGCCTGATAACAGCTGGGAAGAAACTGTCCCCCAATCTGGTGGTGTGCGTTTTCACACTTCTATATCTTTTGCCTGATGGGAGAGGGGAGAAGAGGGAGTGGCCAGTGTGCGACTCGTCCTTGATTATGCTGCTGGACTTGCTGAGGATTAGCACATCAACATTTCCTAATCATTCACCATGTAACTAATGCTCTGACCTTCTGATTTTCTCACCAAAGTAGTAATTTTATATTCTTCCACTTTAAGTTTCAACTTTATATCTCCTTACTCTGCTTAATAGAACTTTAGTTTGAGTAACGAGAGTGCTGGAGGAACTCAGTGGGTCAGGAAGCATCTGTGGATGGAATGGACAGATGACGTTTCAGGTTGAGATCTTCAGACTCAGACTTCAGACTCACCACTGTTGTGGGACGTATCACTGATGGGGATGAGTCAGAGTACAGAAGAGAGATCGAGCAACTGTCCATATGGAGCCACAATAACCTGGCCCTCAACACCAGCAAAACCAAGGAACTGATTGTGGACTTTGGAAGGAGTAGGATGGGGACCCAGAGTCCTGTTTATATCAACGGGTCGATGGTTGAAAGGGTCAAGAGCTTTAAATTCCTGGGCGTGCACATCTCTGAAGATCTTTCCTGGTCCGAGAACACTGATGCAATTATCAAGAAAGCTCATCAGCGCCTCTACTTCCTGAGAAGATTACGGAGAGTCGGTTTGTCAAGGAGGACTCTCTCTAACTTCTACAGGTGCACAGTAGAGAGCATGCTGACCAGTTGCATCGTGGCTTGGTTCGGCAACTTGAGCGCCCTGGAGAGGAAAAGACTCCAAAAAGTAGTAAACACAGCACAGTTCATCATCGGCTCTGACCTTCCTTCCATTGAGAGGATTTATCGCAGTCGCTGCCTCAAAAAGGCTGGCAGTATCATCAAAGACCCACACCATCCTGGCCACACACTCATCTCCCTACTACCTTCAGGTAGAGGGTACAGGAGCCTGAAGACTGCAACGGCCAGGTTCAGGAATAGCTATTTCCCCACAGCCCTCAGGCTATTAAACCTGGCTCGGACTTTAATTTATTCTGAATATTTATATAATAACCCATTGATCTGTTCTGTTTGCCTACTTTATTGTGCTGAGCAAAGCAAGAATTTATTTCCTTCATGTGTGTGTGACAATAAACTATTTATTTGAATATAATGGTATATGAGTGGACACAGCCTGAATCTGTTCTGTACAGAAGAGAGGCAGGATGCCTACTAAGAGGTGTTATGTTAGAAGAGGAGGAATAAATGCTGAAGCAAGAACATGGAAGGGAATATGAGATTCTGGGCTAGGAAGCAGTATTGGAGAGATTCGCAGGGTTGTTGGGGAAGGAGGGCGGGGATACGATTATCTGGGTAATATTGGACAAGCTACAAGCTACCTCAGTGGATGTTGAAGTGCTGTTCTAGTTTGTGTGTGGCCTCACTGGCAGTGGCAGGCGAAGAACACAAAGATTGTGGCAAGAGCTCCAGCAGGCTTCCAGCAGAGCACGTGTGTGGCGAAATGCTTGGTTTTGCCCATGTAAAGGAGGACACATCGGAAGCACCAAATGCAATAAATGAGGTTGAAGGAGGAGCAATAATTATTTAACTCTGCATCGGAACCATATTCTTTTCTTATCTGCCACCCTTTTGTCTCCTTTTCACATTCAGTCTTTGTCACTTACTCCACCCATCTGCCAATCAGTAACCCCCCTGTGCCCCCTCACCTGCATCCACTTGCGAGACTTTGCCCCACCCCTACCTCTCTTTTCCAGCTTCTCCACCCTATTCTAATCAGTCTGAAGAAGGGACCCAACCCAAAATGCCGCCTGTACATTCCCTCCATAGGTTCCATCTGACCCATTGAGGTTTTCCAGCAATTTGGTTTTTTTCCCACAGGTTTCCAGTACCTGCAGTTTCTTGTGTGCACTATTTTTATTTGATCTTGTAATACCTTGGAATGTTTGCACCTAAGTTTGGAAACGTGCAATTGTTGCTGGCAGTGTTGGCATATACCATATAATAACCATATAACCATATAACAATTACAGCACGGAAACAGGCCATCTCGACCCTTCTAGTCCGTGCCGAACACGTATTCTCCTAGTCCCATATACCTGCGCTCAGACCATAACCCTCCATTCCTTTCTCGTCCATATAACTATCCAATTTATTTTTAAATGATAAAAACTAACCTGCCTCTGTAATTACCCCTGACTCATCTCAGTCACTCTCAGTCAGAAGAAGTGTCTCGACCCGGAACATCACCTATTCCTTTTCTCCAGAGATGTTGTCTGATCCACTCAGTTACTCCAGTTTTTTGTGCCAATCTTCAGTTTAAACCAGCAGATGCAGTTCCGTTCTACACATAATGGAAACTTGGTATTTGGATGTGCAATTGAAGTTGACCTTCTATTCTTTATCCTCTCTCCTGCAGGTGCTACTGGTTGCCCAAGGACAATGGTCATCTCTACCCTGCACAAGTGGCCATTCCTCTCGGAAACACACCTTGAAATGGTGGATTTGGAGATGTGAGAAAAGGCTCAGATGGAACGGGGAATAATAAGCAGGTGTTGCATGTACCTGTTCCTTTGGGAAACAAGAAGACACAAATGTGTTTGATCTACAGCTATTCCTCATTCAATTGAGAAATGAACAAGGGCATTATAAACGGGCCAAGTTGAACCTCTGACACCTTGCCAAGTGTGAATTGCTTTATTAGCATGTGAATACTAACTATTAATTTGATTGTTTCTTACTCTTTGAAAGCACTTTGAAAGTATCTTTCCTACTGCTTTCTTCTCGTTTCTACAGTGCATCTGTTGCTTTCTCATTTTCTTTTGATTTCCCTTTTGTTTTGTTTCAAGTTCCTTTCTCCCTTCGTCAGTATTTTCCAGATCTGCTAAGTAGCTTTTTGGCAAATGTGATCAACCATCAATCACAAACATGGTGTTCTTTTATACAAGTGAAAGAATGCATGTAACACCCCATTAATAGTCCGATGTTCTGTTTATTCTGTAGATTCACTCTTAAACTTGTCTGGAATGTGTTGCTTGCCAGGGGATGGTAATGTCATATTCCACAAGCCTTAGCATTAAATTCTTAATATCTATCCTAAAGTGACACTGTCTTTCGGAAGGCTTGTTCAGAAAACTAGTCTTGCTTGTAAATGAGAACAACATCATAAATTATGACCCCGAAACATCACCAATTCTTCTATCCAGAGATGCTGCCTGTTCCATTGAGTAACTGCAGCATTTTGTGTCCTTCTTTGAGATACCTTCAAATGCATGATTCTCGTAGTGTGACTATACCATGAAACAAAGTCTTGCATTAAAGTTTGCATGCACCACCAATATAATCCTTAATATCCCTTTGTTTAATGCCTATATGAGTAACTAATTTGAGTTCCTCAATAGATGAAAAATAATCCATGTAGCGACTTCATAAATATTTTAAGATGTAAAATTGCCTCCCTTTTAACTGAGGAGAGTATTTATATAAAGCCATTGTGGCCTCTGTTATTCTAATGCTGGCAAGATGTAAATTAACTGTTTGAAATATTATACAATTGTGGATCAGCTTTGGGCACGTCTCCCAGTTGAAATCCAGTTTGGAGCATCCATCAGGAGGAAGAATTCTCTGACTGGAAAAGAACTAGTAATTAGGACAGCACAGTGGTGCAGCGCCAGAGACCCAGGTTCGATGATGACTATGAGTGCAGTCTGTATGGAGTTTGTATGTTCTCCCTATGACCCCATGGGTTTGCTCCAGGTGCTCCAGTTTCCTCCCATATTCCAAAGATACACAGGTTTGTAGGTTAATTGAATTTAGTAAATTGCCTCTAGTCTGTGGAATAGAACTAGCGTACAGGTGATAGCTAGTCAGCGCGGACTCTGTGGGTTGAAGGGACTGATTTCCACACTGTATCTCTAAACTAATCTGGTACTACAGGAAAGTCATCAGCAGGATGAATAGTTTGATTATTCATCTAAGCAAGTGAGGGTGGAAGGTGGAGGAGGAAAACACAAACCTGTTCTCATCAAAGGAGATGCTATAGCATTGGTCGACAGTTTTGCATTCCTTGGCCCCATGTCATTATCAACCTAACCTGTTCCCTTCACACTGATCATGTAAATGTAAATGGATCCCTGTAAATGGCTCGATTGTATAGAGCCAGGATTTTGCCATAAATGGCATGTGCCTTTTCATGCCTTTTTTGATGATTTCATCAGGATAATGCCTTTCTCACAATCGAGTGCCAAAATCAGCCTTTCTTTGCCATTTTGCTAAAAGGTTGTGCTATTTTCTCGAGTTGTACCGTGAGTACAAAGACGTTTTCTATGTTAACACGTTAATATGAATGTTATTATTAACATGTTAACATAGTATAACTTACAAGAACAGTTTCAACAAAATATGGATCTCAATAGAGGAGACAACCGGTGCTGTGCGGTGATATGTTGCCAATGTGGTCATTGGTACACTGGAGGCAGGTCATCCATCAAAGGAGTATTTGTTGACATTGGAAGTATTGGAGAAGTCAAACAGCTCAACTATTGCTCAGTTGTTTATATCTTCACTTGCTGTACTTTGGCCAGAGGTATATAACACAAGAATGTTCTTCTGTTTGTGACTTAAAGTTTTATTCCCCAAAATGTTGCATTTGACATGCTTAGCTCAAGGACTTCATAGAATTGCCAAGCACATACGTAGCTTGTTTCCGAATTTCGATCGCCTAGTTTCCAATGTCAAGAAAATCTTCCTCAAAGCACCGTCACGTGTGCAGTTGTCCAAGGAAATGGCACCCGAGATTCCGCTACCTCATCAACCCGTTTTGACTAGGTGGGGTACATGGCTCTCTGCTGTACTCTACTATGCTGCAAATTTTGAAAAGATAAAATAAATCGTCAACTGTTTTGAAGAAGAAGAATCTGCTTCAAGATACAAGATACAAGATACATTTAATTGTCACATGTGCCAGATGGCACAGTGAAATGAAATTCCCATACAGCCATACAATAAAAATAAAGAACACAACACACTATATAATTTGACATAAAACATCCTCACACAGCAGAATCAAAGTTTCCCATTGTGTGGGAAGGCACCAAAGTCAGTCTCTTCCTCCATTGTTCCCCGTGGTCAGGGCCTCCCCGTGCCCTCCGCAGTTGCAGCTACGGGCGGCCCGATGTCCAACACCACTCGCCGGGATGATACAAGTCTGACGTCAGGGCTGCGGGACGTCCTCAGCGGTGTGGACACCAGAGTCGGCACCCTCCTACCGGAGTCGGCGGCTTCCAAAGTCCGTAGGCCGCGCCGGGTGGAGACTGCTGCTGTAGACCCTCTGCAATGCGCCCCAGGACTCCTCGATGTTGTTCAGCGCCGCCCGCGTTGGAAGCTCTCCGCACCAGAGCTCCACGATGTTGGAGCAGCGGCCCAATGCTCCGGAGCTCCAAACGGCGACCCAGGTAGGCATCGCCTGCTCCGCGGTGACTCCAGCGCTGCGCCGCCGCTGTAGCAGCCCTGGTCCAGTTCCCGGTCCCCGGCAGGAAAACCGCTCCGATCCAGCTGGTAGGCCGCGAGGTGGGGGGAGAGGACGCGACTCGGAGAAATAGTCGCGTCCCCACCAGGAAGAGACTGGGAAATGGTTTCCCCCTTACCCTGCCCCCCCCCCCCACCATATAGAAAAGTTAAAGTTTCCCCCTAAAACAGACTTTGGACCAACTGAAAATAAAAAAAAAAGATAGAATTGACAGACAGGCTGTAGGTAGAGGCTGCTGCCAGTGCAGCGCCCCTAGAGGCTGCAGTCAGGATCGTCAGTGAAATCATGCAGAAAATATCCTTCCACTGCGATCTTGTTTGTTTATTGTTTCCAGTTTTGCAAACTTCCCACAAGCTATCACTTCCCTTGAGAAACGTGGCGAAACATTAGTGAATAACTTGCAGGTTTTCAACAAAGCTATTCTCCTGTCCCACTTAGGAAACCTGAACGGAAACCTCTGGTGACCTTGCGCCCCACCCAAGGTTTCCATGAGGTTCCCAGAGGTTTTGGTCACTCTCCCGAATGGTCAAAAGTGGTTTCCGCATGGTTGAAGCTTCTTCTATGTTCCTTCGAATATTTCAACAAAATCAAAACAGGCCTCGACTAAAAATGGGTTGCCGTTTGGTCGAAGCCAGTGGAGTGGGGTCGCTATTTACTTACAGGCAGTTGAAGGCAATCTCCTTCGCTGACCGGCTCATTGGAGTTTTCAGGACCTGGAAGATCTGGCGGAAGGTAAAATGCCCGCTAAAATGTAACAAACTTTTTAAAACTGTCTCCACTCCTTCTCCCCCCCACTTCTCTCCCCTTCTCCCCCCATTCTCTCTCCCCTTTTCTCCCCTACTCCCTCCTTCTCTCTCCCTTCTCTCTCCCTTCTCTCCCCCTTCTTTCCCCTTCTCCTCCCCTTCTCTCCCCTTCTCTTCCCCTTCTCTCTCTTTCTGTCTCCTTCTCTCTCCCCTTCTCTCCCCCCCTCCCCCCTCCCTAAAGGACTTACCATGCTCTGTGGCAGCTGTTTATCTTCCTCTTCATCATGCAGACATCGCTCCTCCGCTGTCACTGGCCCCCACCTTCGCGACGTGTGTGTGTGTGTGTGTGTGTGTGTGCGTGTGTGTGTGCGTGTGTGGTCGCGTGTGTGGTCGTGTGTGGTCGGTAGCAAAGATCCTGTAGGATCTTTGGTCAGTAGATGCAGCTCATACTTCAGTCGAGGCTTTCCAGGCGAGTGACCAAAACCTCTGGCGACTAATGGAAATCTTGGGTGGGGCGCAAGGTCACCAGAGGTTTCCGTTCAGGTTTCCTAACTGGGACGGGGCATAACTGATGATTTCCGTAAAGTTCCTGGCGATGTAGGTAAAGACATACAAGGAAAATGTAAGAGTGATTTTAGGTAACAAAGATCTTGAAAGAATACAAAACATGGCTAAAGTTCTCAAAGGTAGTTGTAATGCTCAAGATAGCGACATGAATATGGAGTCTGGAGCTTGTTTCGGGTATGCACCAGTGACCTCAGCTGAAGTGGAAAGAAGTTTTTCACAACTGAAGCATATTCTGTCTGACAGACGGCATAGTTTAACACCAGATAATTTGAAACAAATGATAGTAATTTCGTACAACCAGGCAACTGTGGACATTTAATGCAGTATACCTTTATCATTTTTAACCATATTTTGGTGGTGGAAATAAATGCCTTTTTATGCCTTTTTTGTCAATAAATGCCTTTTTTGTAATTTTATTATGCCTTTTTGCCTGCCCATTTCAGAGTTATTTAGTGTCTAAACATCCTGGCTCTAGTAATCATGTATTGTCTTTTCACTGTCAGGTTAGCACACAACAAAAGCTTTTCACTGTACTTCGGTACTTGTGACAATAAACCAAACTGAACTGAAGATAAACTGAGGTTACACAAAAAAGCTGGAGAAACTCAGCGGGTGCAGCAGCATCTATGGAGCGAAGGAAATAGGCAACGTTTCGGGCCGAAACCCTTCTTCAGACTGATCGGGGGGGGGGGTGGGTGGGGACAAGAAAGGGAAAAGGAGGAGTAGCCAGAAGGCTGGGGGATGGGAGGAGACAGCAGGTGGGCTGAGGAAGGGGAGGAGACAGCAAGGACTAACAAAATTGGGAGAATTCGATGTTCATGCCCCCGGGGTGCAGACTCCCCAAACGGAATATGAGGTGCTGTTCCTCCAATTTCCGGTGCTGCTCGCTGTGGCCATGGAGGAGACCCAGGACAGAGAGGTCGGAGGCGGAGTGGGAGGGGGAGTTGATCTATTGCGTCCGCTGCTCTAGATGTCAGCAGATCTATATCGGTGAGACCAAGCGGAGGTTGGGCGATCGTTTCGCCGAACACCTCCGCTCGGTCCGCAATAACCAAGCTGACCTCCCGGTGGCTCAGCACTTCAACTCCCCCTCCCACTCCGCCTCCGACCTCTCTGTCCTGGGTCTCCTCCATGGCCACAGCGAGCAGCACCGGAAATTGGAGGAACAGCACCTCATATTCCGTTTGGGGAGTCTGCACCCCGGGGGCATGAACATCAAATTCTCCCAATTTTGTTAGTCCTTGCTGTTTCCTCCCCTTCCTCAGCCCCCCTGCTGTCTCCTCCCATCCCCCAGCCTTCTGGCTACTCCTCCTTTTCCCTTTCTTGTCCCCACCCACCCCCGCCCCCGATCAGTCTGAAGAAGGGTTTCGGCCCGAAACGTTGCCTATTTCCTTCGCTCCATAGATGCTGCTGCACCCGCTGAGTTTCTCCAGCTTTTTTGTGTAACCTTCGATTCTCCAGCATCTGCAGTTCCCTCTTAAACACTGTGTATACTCTACTGCGTTATCTCTTCAAGATATGCCCACCTTGAAGAAGTTCTCCTCTTCTCTCCGGAGACAGTTTCACAACCTCCTCTCTAACTGTCCCCCATCTGTGATCCCTCCTGCCCTCCAACTGTACGACCACATTCTTACCCAGACTCGATACCACAGCCACATCTGCTTCCTCGGGGCCTGCCTGCGCCTCCATCTCATACCCCCATGGCTTCCAGCTACAGTTCCCTACCTCCCAGTTCGGACCCCAACCGGACCATCGGTACCGACTGGCCATCCACCGGCATACCCAGCAATTCTCCAACCGGGCACTGAGATCCACCCTGGCCGCGATGCGCCGGCACCAGCAGGAACTCACATCAACACTCCCTGAACTTCAGGCCTCACTAACCCAGACCTGCAACGGACCCCAATTATATTTTATCCGCCGGAAGATCCACCTCTTCAATCAACAATTCCTGGCCCATCTGAACTCCACCAAGGACCTCAAATTATCCCGCCTCCAGGCCGCTCCCGACGCCCCGCAACACCCGCAGACTCCGGGCCCCAACTCTGCCCTGCATCGCCTGCCCGAGTCCCGCGACGCCATCTTGGCCACGAGGAGCGCCTTCAACACTCACCAGGACGCCGCCTTCACCGACCTCCACGTTGATGCTGCCGCCGCCGACCCTCACCTGCCCACCGATGACGCCCAGCCTCGCCGCTACGGTAACTCGGACTTTCTTCTCCCCGCCGATTCCTCCGACCCTCGCCGCTCTCTGGGACAACCTAGCCTCATCGCCGCACCGGGCCTACCCTACGCCGCCGTCTCACTGGCCCCCCCCAATAACGCCGCCGGACCCGACCTACCGGGCATCGCCGCCGGACCCGACCCCGACCTACCGGGCATCGCCGCCGGACCCGACCCCGACCTACCGGGCATCGCCGCCGGACCCGACCCCGACCTACCGGGCATCGCCGCCGGACCCGACCCCGACCTACCGGGCATCGCCGCCGGACCCGACCTACCGGGCATCGCCGCCGGACCCGACCCCGACCTACCGGGCATCGCCGCCGGACCCGACCCCGACCTACCGGGCATCGCCGCCGGACCCGACCCCGACCTACCGGGCATCGCCGCGGGACCGGGGCTTTCCCAGCATGGCCGCTGCACCGCACCCCGCTCATCTCGTCGCGTTCCCGGGCTGGCCGAGCCTTGCCGCCCCGCCGACCATCCGCCCACCGGGACCTCCCACACATCGCCCGCGGACCCCGACTCAACCGCCCATCGACGCCGAACATCGGGTCCGCTGACCCGCGCCACTGGACTCTCACCATCGGGTCCGCTGACCCGCGCCACTGGACTCTCACCATCGGGTCCGCTGACCCGCGCCACTCCACCTCCCTCCAACAACCCACAGCCGTCGCCTTACCTGGAGCCTGGACTCTCCACTGGGCCTGAAGCCCTCACGCTGCTTACTCCCACTCTCCTGGGTTTGACTCCACTGGGTCCTAGTGCCAGTCGACCCAGCCTGGTCTACCTCAGTGGCAGTTCGACTGAGTCTCCTCCCCCCACCCCCTCTAACTGTAAGTCTCCTCCCCCCACCCCCTCTAACTGTGTGGCCCCTGCTCTTCCCCACCCACACCACAGCCCCTCTCACCCCCCCCACCCCCTGACCACCCACCACCCCCCCACCACACACATCGCCTCGTCCCCACCTGCCTTCCTCCGGCTCCACCGATCTCCCCCTCTCCAACACCGAACGGTCCGTCCTCAACAGAGGTCTTACCTTTGTCCCCCTCCGTCCCCACCTCAATGAATTCCGCGCCCACCACGACTTGGAGCGCTTCTACCGTCGCCTCCGCCTCACAGCTTTCTTCCATGGGAAGGAGTCCTCGCCCCCCACTGATGACCCCTTTTCCCGTCTCCAACGCACCCCCTCCTCGTGGAACCCCCCTCGTGGCCAATTTCCGGCTTTAGAACTTTTTATCAATAACTGCCGTCGCGACATCAACCGCCTCAACTTCTCCACTCCCCTGTCTCACTCCAATCTCTCACCACATGAACGTTCTGCCATCGACTCACTCCGCAACAACCCAGATTTGGTTATCAAACCCGCTGACAAGGGAGGTGCCGTGGTAGTCTGGCGCGCCGATCTCTACAAAGCTGAGGCCACGCGCCAACTATCGGACACCTCCTCCTACTTACCCCTGGACCATGACCCCACTGACGAGCACCAGGCCACCATCTCCAGCACCATCACCAACTTCATCCACTCCAATGCCCTACCCGACCGAGCCTCCAACCTCATCGTTCCCCAGCCCCGCACAGCCCGATTTTACCTTCTCCCTAAAATCCACAAACCTGATTGTCCCGGAAGACCCATTGTCTCCGCCTGTTCGTGCCCCACCGAACTCATTTCCAAATACCTTGACTCCATCCTATCACCCTTGGTTAAATCCCTCCCTACCTATGTCCAAGACACCTCAGACACTCTCCGTCGTCTCCGCGCATTCAATTCTCTAGGCCCTCACCCCCTCATCTTCACCATGGACGTCCAATCACTATACACCTCCATCCCCCACCACGATGGTCTCACAGCCCTCCGGTTCTTCCTCGACCAGAGAAGCAACCCATACCCAGCCACTGACACTCTCCTCCGCCTAGCGGAGCTGGTCCTTACCCTCAATAACTTCACGTTCGACTCCTCCCACTTCCTCCAAATACAAGGCGTAGCTATGGGCACACGTATGGGCCCCAGCTATGCCTGCCTATTTGTAGGTTACGTCGAGCAATCCTTGTTCAATACATACCAGGGCCCCATCCCCGACCTCTACCTCCGCTACATCGACGACTGCTTTGGTGCCACCTCCTGCACCCGCACACAACTGACTGACTTCATCCACTTCACCACTAACTTCCATCCGGCACTCAAATACACCTGGACCATTTCCGACACTTCCCTACCATTCCTTGACCTCACTATCTCCATTGCAGGTGATAGACTTCTAACCGACATACACTATAAACCCACTGACTCCCATGGCTATCTGGACTACAGTTCTTCCCACCCTGCTTCCTGTAAGGACTCCATCCCCTACTCCCAATTCCTCCGTCTACGCCGCATCTGCTCCACGGATGAGGCGTTCCACACCAGGACATCTGAAATGTCCTCACTATTCAGGGAACGGGGGTTCCCCTCCTCCACCATAAATGAGGCTCGCACCAGGGTCTCCTCCATACCCCGCAACACTGCTCTCTCTCCCCATCCCCGCACTCGCAACAAGGGCCGAGTCCCCATAGTCCTCACCTTTCACCCCACCAGCCGTCACATACAAAAAGTAATCCTCCGTCAGTTTCGCCACCTCCAACGTGACCCCACTACTCGCCACATCTTCCCATCTCCCCCCATATCTGCCTTCCGCAAAGACCGCTCCCTCCATAACTCCCTTGTCAATTCTTCCCTTCCCTCTCGGTCCACCCCCTCCCCGGGCACTTTCCCTTGCAACCGCAAGAGATGCAACACTTGTCCCTTTACCTCCCCCCTCGACTCCGTTCAAGGACCCAAGCAATCGTTCCAGGTGCGACAGAGGTTTACCTGCATCTCTTCCAACCTCATCTATTGCGTCCGCTGCTCTAGATGTCAGCAGATCTATATCGGTGAGACCAAGCGGAGGTTGGGCGATCGTTTCGCCGAACACCTCCGCTCGGTCCGCAATAACCAAGCTGACCTCCCGGTGGCTCAGCACTTCAACTCCCCCTCCCACTCCGCCTCCGACCTCTCTGTCCTGGGTCTCCTCCATGGCCACAGCGAGCAGCACCGGAAATTGGAGGAACAGCACCTCATATTCCGTTTGGGGAGTCTGCACCCCGGGGGCATGAACATCGAATTCTCCCAATTTTGTTAGTCCTTGCTGTCTCCTCCCCTTCCTCAGTCCCCCTGCTGTCTCCTCCCATCCCCCAGCCTTCCGGCTACTCCTCCTTTTCCCTTTCTTGTCCCCACCCACCCCCGCCCCCGATCAGTCTGAAGAAGGGTTTCGGCCCGAAACGTTGCCTATTTCCTTCGCTCCATAGATGCTGCTGCACCCGCTGAGTTTCTCCAGCTTTTTTGTGTAACCTTCGATTCTCCAGCATCTGCAGTTCCCTCTTAAACACTGAAGATAAACTGAATTGCTGCAGTGATCAAGGAAGTGCATCAGCATATTTACATAGATGACTGAGAAGATTCAGCATGTCCACAGGCTTCTTTTTGAACTTCTACTGATGCACGATAGAAAGTATTCTGACAGGATGGATCTCAGCCTGGGATGGCAACTGCTCTGCA
Organism: Leucoraja erinaceus; assembly: GCF_028641065.1. NCBI lineage: Eukaryota > Metazoa > Chordata > Chondrichthyes > Rajiformes > Rajidae > Leucoraja > Leucoraja erinaceus. The sequence continues at coordinate 73,183,821 of NC_073379.1, read as the reverse complement.
CTTGACCACCTGAACCTGTAGTGAGTGGTGAACACGGCCCAGTCCATCACATGTCCATCATTTCCCTCCATCCAGACCCTCCATCCAGTCCATTTTCATGTGTTGGATCAGGCTGGAAATATTGTCAAGAATTCTTCCCGTATTCTCCATTCCTTTTTTTCTCTTATATCTTCTGGGAGAAGACACAGGAGCTTGAAAACCCAGAATTCCAGACTAGAGAACAGCTTCTTCCCCAAAGTTAACAGACTCCTTTAAAAAAATGCCCCATCACACCCACTTCACAGAGGTGCTGCCGTGTGATCTTACTCTCAACTCTACATCATTCGATTATTCAGTTATTGCACGTTAATATATTTTTTCAGATTGCAGAATGTATGCACAATTCTGTTGCTTTATCATTGTCCTTGCTTCTATAGTATCTCTCATGACCATGTATAGTATGTGCTCCATGAGCTGAATGAGAACAAGGAATTTCATTGTACCCTAGTGTCCAAGGCCATAGACTATTCTGAATCAGTCTGCTGGTCATCTTCTGCCAGTGAGAATTTTTATCTGACAAGCCTACTAATCCTTTTGATTTTGATCCTTCAAATTGCCCAAGGAAAATTTTCAGCCTATGGCACTAGGGATCCAGGCAAAAAAGGATCAAATGCACAAAGTAAGATGATCCCCAAATTGTCTTACTAGTTTTTTGTATTATTATTTTAAATTATGATCATAGTTCATAAAATACAAGACATGTTCAGCTTCTTAGTGGGATTACAATAATGACTGGAAAGCTTCATTACATCATGATCTATCAGAATTTAAAAAATATCGAAACAGAATGAGAAACATTTTCAGCTACTGAAAAAAATGTGCTACTCTATTGTCTTGGAATTATGTTAATATTTAGTTTTAGTTTAGTTTAGATACAGATGCAGAGATACGGAAACAGGCCCTTCGGCACACAGAGTCCGCACCGAACAGCAATCCCCGCATATTATCGTGTCTCACACATTAGGGACAATTTACATTTATACCAAGCCAATTAACCTACAAACCTATACGTCTTTGGAGTGTGGGAGGACACAGAAGATCCTAGAGAAAACCCACGTAGGTCACAGGAAGAACGTACAAACTCTGTACAGATAAGCACCCGTAGTCAGGATCGTACCTGGGTCTCTACAGCTGCGCAACTATGCCGCCCCTATTCTGGTGATATTTCAAAGGAGGGCTATATTCCAGGCTGAACATGCTGCTATTCCAATAGTAAAACATGTGTCAAATGTCAATGATATGGAATTGGTCTAAATTGAAGGGAATTAAATACACTGAGTGGCAGATTTGGGTGGTAATATACGTAATAGCGTATTTATTGTTGTAAATGTCATTGCCTGTAATTATCCATGAATTGTACAGCAGAAAAAATAATGTTTACTTTTGAGACAGTGGAATACCAGATGTTATAACATAATTAGTGATCCTCAAAGAATCACTAAATGTACAAATGATACACTTGAAAGAAGTGAAAACTGTGCTTTTTGCTCAACCAGAACGCAAAGAAGCCCATCAATGTATTAAAGAGAATCAAAAAGAAATCTTTAAAAAGATACACTTACGAAATTCTGCTGTGCATAAAATTAGGATGTAGAAATAGGCAGCTTTTGCACTGGAGTGTGTATGTAGGGCTGAAAGCTCAGGTTGGGGATGAATAAAACATCAAGACCCTCAGTCAGCAACTTTGGAGATGACTGGCACTCATGGTTAGAGCACAACTTTAAAGGATCTGCCAGTGTGGGAGTAAACATATGAGGTCACAGGTTGCAGTGACATCAGTGTGGAGGGAAAAGCATCCTATGTAGGCAGGGACACACTTTGAGTGGGTCAGAACATTACAGATCGGTGGCAAAATTATGTTGGGGGACACTGGAGAAGTGATAGGGTAGGAACAGGCCGGATAAATGACCGTGCCAACATCCTTTGTGGTGGAGTGGGATTTTGAAGAAGTAATTGGGAAATGCATTTGGGTAATTGGAAATTTTTTATTGTTGTCATCTGTACCATGATACTACAAAAATCTTTGTGTTGCTTCGTTATCCAAGCAAATCATATCAAATGTGAGTAAATCAACCAATGCAAAATATATAATAAACTGAGTGCAGAATAAAGTGTAACAACTACAGAGAGAGTGTAGATGAAAAGAGGTGCAAGGCCAACAATTAAGTAAATTAGAAGATTGCAAATTCATCCCTGTAGATTGGCGATAGCATGTTAGCCAATCATAATGCTTAGTAATTATAACCCCACCTAATTATACCCGAGGGGCTCTGGGGTGGGACGGTAGTGGAAGACCGTCGCGGGGAGTGATGGGGAGTAGCAGCAGCAGGTACTGGAACGGCTGGAACAGCGATCACTTTAAAGTTCAGTGGAGGTGCGTCAGGACCCTGGAGTGCCGGACGTCGTTCCTTCACTAGAAGGAGGTGTTGACGGGTGCGTCTGTAGATGGTACCACCGACATCGACAAGATAGGAATGTGGTTCCTTTGGATGAACCCCAGTTTAGTATGTCCTTTGCCTATCTGTAGACGGACCACTTGGCCTTGGATTAGTGGCTAAAGTGGCTTGCTGGATTTGTCGTGGGTACGTTTCTGCACGTCGGTTGGATTGCACGCGCTTTTGAACCACAGCAGGGCTGAAAACGTTCGGCTTTAAGTGATCCTGTGTTACTGGCAATGGAGGTCTTGTTCGGCGGGACATCAGTCGCTGGGCTTGAGAGCCTAGAACATTGGCTCTGGCAATATTTCTCAAGTTCAACAGGTCCAAGTAGACGTCAGATTTAGCCAGATATAGAACAAATATAGTGCAATAATAATAATAGTCTGTTGCAGTTCAGAACTTATTTGTTGTCGTGTTTAATAGCCTGATGGCTGAAGGGAACTGGAAGCACTCGACCATCTCCACTTCAGCACCATTGGTACGGATTGGAACATGTGCTGCACCCACTTCCTGAATTCAATAACAAGCTCCTTCATTTTGCTGATATTAAGTAGCAATGTTACAAAACCTGCCATCAGCAGCGCTGCAGATGTGCCACTGCCTGTGCGGGCGATTCCGGAGGCTTTTGGGGGAGCGGGATTAAAATGCAGGTTTGTATTGATTGTCGGAGAGGGATTTCGTCGGGCTGCTAGCTGATGAGGAAAAATCATTCGCGCTTCCGTTCGAGGGTTTTAAAAAAAAAATGTTGCTGGAAGTTTGCATCGCTGGATTAAATTTAAACCCGACTAAAAATGCCTTCAACGCCTTCAACACCATTGATCGCAATATCAGGACAAAACAAAAGGTATGTCATTTATTTAACATAATATTTTGCTTTATGGTGTGCCTTTATCTTATGATGCGAAAAATGTTATTTAGGCCCATATATGAATCGGCCATGTCTTGCCTGCCGATATGGGTTTACATTTACGGCAACAGCACCATTCCAATCGATCACATTCCAGAAACATCCACTCTCAAGATAATTAAATTCATTCTTTTTTTTGAACAATCATGTCATAAGAGCATCTAAATCATCTATATTTTGTGTTATTGCTTGGAAAATGGCGGGGTCTTGGAAAATGGTGGCGGCATGGGCTCATCACGACGCCCCGTGTCTCCCGTGAATTAGCAAACTAGCGACATTTACTTACCTGTTTCAAGTCTGTTCACACGGAGCAGTCTTGCATTATTTTCGTACAGCCGACAGGAAGTTCTGAACCTCGGTTCCTGCGGCTACAACAACTTTTCGGACGAACTCCGTCTCGCTCCTGAACTAGCCAGAACAGCGGAGCAGCGGAGCGGCAGAACATCAGAGCGCACCAAGCCAGCTCGGCCGACCAGAAGCACCCACAGAAGACGACGCGAACGCAAGTACCGCCGTGGATGCAGAGGTGGGTTAAAGGCTAGGTTAGAGCTAGCCCCACACAGGCTATCGATTCCTAGCCTTTTCCTCACCAACGTGCGCTCACTGGCAAACAAAATGGATGAACTCCGGCTAAGGATCACCTCCCACAACTGGATCAAAGACTGCAGCATCTTGATCTTCACAGAAACTTGGCTCAACGCCGACGTTCCTGACAGCGCCATCCAGCTAACGGGGCGTCATTTACTCCGAGCGGAATTGAGAACAGACTCCGGGTAAGACCGGAGGTGGGGGTCTGTGCATTTATGTAAATAAAGCATGGTGCACGGACACCACCATCATCGAGAGTCACTGCTCAGCTAACCTTGAATTCCTCTTGGTTAGATGCAGACCATTCTATCTGCCCAGAGAGTTTACCTCCACTGTTGTGACTGCAGTCTATATTCCTCCTGATGCTAATGCTAAGCTTGCAATGAAAGATCTGCATACTGCCATTAGCAAACAACAGACTCACAACCCCGAGGCAGCCTTCATTGTTGCGGGTGACTTCAATCACTCCAACCTGAAGACTGTACTCCCCGAATTCCACCAACATGTCTCCTTCATCACTAGAGAAGACAAGACACTGGACAAAGTTTACACAAACATGGCTGAAGCTTACAAAGCCGTCCCCCTCCCCCACCTTGGACAGTCTGATCACCTCTCATTGTTCCTGCTCCCAAAGTACTCTCCACTCCACAGACGTGTTAAACCCACAGTGAGGACAGTTAAAGTCTGGTCAGAGGAGGCGGACTCCACACTTCAGCAGTGTTTTGGAAACACTGACTGGAAGGCGTTTGCAGCTCAGGCCACCCTTGACTCCCACACGGACATTGACTCTTATGCATCCTCTGTTCTGGACTTTATAAACTCCACCATCAATAGTGTCACCTCCCTCAAACAGGTGACCATATACCCGAATCAGAAGCCATGGATGAACAGCGAGGTCAGGCTACTGCTGAAGGCATGTGACAACGCTTTCAGGTCAGGCGATGCTCGAGCCTACAGTTCATCCAGGGCTAACCTGAAGAGGGGCATCAGGAAGGCCAAGCACGGCCATAAGCTCAGGATTGAGGAGCACTTCAACAACAACTCCGACCCCCGACGCATGTGGCAAGGCATCCAGGCCATCACGGACTACAGACCCTCCAACATCACCCCCACTTCCAGCGACGCCTCCTTCCTTGAGGAGCTTAACCACTTCTATGGTTGCTTTGACAGGGACAATCTAGAGACAGCCATCAAGGCTGTGCTACCTGCTGATCACCAACCCCTCACACTCACCCCCTACGACGTGTACGTGGCACGAGTAGGACTAATGCACGTAAGGCTGCTGGCCCTGACGGCATCCCCGGGCGCGTGCTCAGGGCCTGTGCTGCACAGCTGACAGACGTCTGGACTGACATCTTCAACCTGCCGCTTGCCCAAGCTGTTGTCCCCACGTGCCTTAAAACCACCTCCATCGTGCCAGTGCCAAAACACTCCACTGCGGCAAGCCTCAATGACTTCCGCCCAGTTGCACTTACTCCCATCATCACCAAGTGCTTCGAGAGGCTGGTTCTGGCACATCTCAAAGGCTGCCTACCTCCCACATTGGATCCCTATCAGTTCGCCTACCGCAAGAACAGGAGTACGGAGGATGCCATCTCAACGACACTTCACTCCGCCCTCTCCCACCTCGACAACAGAGACACTTACGTAAGAATGCTGTTCATCAATTATAGCTCAGCCCTCAACACCATTTTACCCTCAAAACTGATCACCAAACTCGGCAACCTGGGCATCGACCCCTTCCTCTGCAACTGGATACTGGACTTTCTAACCAACAGACCCCAGTCTGTTAGGTTAGACAAGCACACCTCTTCAACCCTCACCCTGAACACTGGCGTTCCACAGGGCGGTGTGCTGAGCCCCCTCCTCTACTCCCTCTTCACCTACAACTGCACACCTGTACATGGTACTAACACCATCATCAAGTATGCAGATGATACAACGGTGATTGGCCTCATCAGCAACAACGATGAGTCGGCCTACAGGGAGGAGGTCCAGCTCCTAGCAGCATGGTGCGCAGACAACAACCTGGCCCTTAACTCCAAGAAGACCAAGGAGCTCATTGTAGACTTCAGAAGGTCTAGGGGCGGCACGCACACCCCCATCCATATTAACGGGACGGAGGTGGAACGTGTCTCCAGCTTCAGGTTCCTGGGAGTCAACATCTCCGATGACCTCTCTTGGACCCACAATACCTCTACTCTGATCAAGAAGGCTCACCAGCGTCTCTTCTTCCTGAGGAGACTGAAGAAGGTCCATCTGTCTCCTCAGATTCTGGTGAACTTCTACTGCTGCACCATCAAGAGCATCCTTACCAACTGTATCACAGTATGGTATGGCAACTGCTCTGTCTCCGACCGGAAAGCACGGCAGAGGGTGGTGAAAATTGCCCAACGCATCACCGATTCCTCACTCCCCTCCATTGAATCTGTCCAAAGAGTCAACAGTCAAGAGTCAAGAGTCAAGAGTCAATTTAATTGTCATTTGGACCCCTGGAGGTCCAAATGAAATGCCGTTTCTGCAGCCATACATTACACACAAATAGACCCCAGACACAACATAATTACATTTTACATAAACATCCATCACATAGCTGTGATGGAAGGCCAAAAAAACTTATCTCTCCACTGCACTCTCCCCCCCCCCCCCCCGATGTCAGAGTCAAAGTCAAAGCCCCCGGCTGGCGATGGCGATTGTCCCGCGGCCATTGAAGCCACGCCGGGTGGTGCGAGGTCGCACACCGGGTCTTGGTGTTGGAGCCCCCGGTGTGCGCTCGCAAAAGTCCCGCGGCCATTCCAGCCGCGCGGGGCAGTGGTGTCAGGCCCCGCTCCAGGAGCTCTTCAACCCCGCAACACGGGCGGGAGAATTCGCCGTTGCAGGAGCCCCGAAAAGCGGTCTCCCTCCAGGGATCCGCGGGCTCCCGGTGCCGCCGTCCGCAGACCCGCAGTAGCAGCCTCCGACTCAGCAGCAGCAGCGGCATCGGCAGCAGCAGCAGCAGCAGCAGCAGCAGCGGCAGCAGCAGCAGCAGCGCTCCTCCACCGCTCCAACCATTCCGGACTCGGCCAGCCCCGCGATGGCAACGGTGAGTCGGCACCAGAGTCCCCGGCTTCTTCCTGTTGGAGGCCGCTCCTCGTTGCGGCCCCAATGACAACGGAAATCCGACGAGAAAAGGTCGGGTCTCCAGTGCAGGGAGAGATTTAAAAGGTTTCCCCCCTCCCCCCCCCCCCCCCCACCCCCCCCCCCCCCACACACACCCGAGGACACAAAAAAAATAACAAAAACTACATTAAAACACAGACAAAAAATAATAAAACGCGGACAGACTGCAGAGGCCGCTGCTGGCCAGAGCCGCGCCGCCCACCTGACAAAGCAAGCGTTGTCTGTGGAGCATCGTCCGTTGACTTCTGCTGGCGAATATGTCAAGTTCCTCATATGTTCAACTTACTTAGTGTTGACCTTGCATCCATTTTAACTCCACAACCGTATTTAATGTGATGTCTGTCAGCCTGACAAAGAGGATTTTACCAGAACGCCAAGCTGAATCCTCTACTTTATTTGATGCACCATATTCACCTTTAAAATCAAGTTCCACCCTTTTAAAAATAAAACATGATTTTTGTAAACATTTAATACAGTGAAGGAGGAGTGCAATTCCCACTGCGAGCACCATTTTATATCTCACTCAAAGTATTGTCCCTCTAGAGCTATTAGGCTGACTCACTCATGGAAATGTTTTTCAGATTACTGTCCACCTCCACCTAATATCCTGTACAATGCAAAAAACAGTTTGTTATTTTCCCTGTGGTGCTTGGTATAATTACTTTACCATTAGAGTAACTTTTTTATGCAGTATATTCTCAATCAGTGAAGCACTTGATAAATCCCAGCTGAAATAGAACTGGGATGGAAGCTACCCGGGCGAAATATGTAGTGTTGTTCCTCCAGTTTGTGTGCGGCCTCACTCGGAAAATGAAGGCCCAACACAGAAAGGTTAGTGTCCATCAGAGAAGACAGACTGTGTAGGAAGGAACTGCAGATGTTGCTTTAAACCCAAGATAGACACAAAAAGCTGGAATAACTCAGCGGGCCAAACTCTGAAGAAGGGTCTCGACCCGAAATGTCAACCATTCCTTCTCTCCAGAGATGCTGCCTGTCCTGCTGAGTTACTAAAAGCTTTTCGTGTCTATCTTCAGACTATTGACTGACATCTAATATAAATCTACCAACTCCCAGATTTATCTGCACTGCACTTCTTCCAATCCTACTTCTTGCAAAGACACTATTCCTGACTCTCAATTCCTCCATCTCCACACCATCTTTTCCCAGATGGGGCTTTCCATTCTAGGACATCCAAGATATCCTCTTTCTTTGGTAAATGTGGCTTCCCCCTTTCTGTCATAGACGGATCCCTCATGCAAGTCTCCTTTGTGCCCCATGGTTTTGCTCTTGCTCCCCTTCACCCCGGACGGATCACGGATAGTGTTCCCCTGATCCTCAGTTTTCACTCCACCAGTTTCCCACCAGCAGTCACATCTTTCCATCTCCTCCCCTTTCCACCTTGATTATTTAGAAACAATAGTTTCATGGATTTGTACTGTCCAGAGTTGGATTTACTGTCCAGATTATTCAATTTTACATTTTAATTATTGTTGCACTACAATCTTTGGACTATTCTGCTGTTTGAATATAATGTTGTATTTATTCTTGTATCTATCATTATCACAACATACTTTTTAGTTTACTTGATTGAACAGCCATACCACTCACCTTTCAACACCATCGTGGTTTTTAGCAGTTTATAAAACAAAACCTACACAATGGATGTGGTTTTCTTATGTGTACATTTTATCTTCATCAGACTTTTATAAAAACATGTTACCATACTTTTTCAGCGTTGTCCTCTCTCTGTGTGTTTTCTATGTGTTAGGAAAGCTGCACAGATGTAAAATATCACTCGCAGGAATGCAAACTGATCTGCACATTCAGACCCCTCAAGAGGAAGCTCCACACAGTCTCCACTAGAATTTGTGTTGGGAGTGAGTTCAAAATGACAATTGGTTTGTAGGAAGCTGGCACTTTTGATATAATAGATTTTTGCCCATTAGTACCTTGTCCACGCACTCAGCTCCACAAAAGACATCCTTTCATTTTTTGACGTTTATAAAGTGTGTTTAGTACTTTTTCTGAGAAATGCTTGCTATCATCTGGATAGAATTTTCTGAAGGCAGTGCTATTTCCTCTGCATATGCCGAGCTCAAGCCATGGGAGATCTGTTCATTATTTTTCAGGAGTCAGGAATGAAACGCAATTATCGGGCTTAACTATTTGGCTGATAACATCTCACTGCAGCCGCCAATATAGTGGGCAGGTTGTTCTGAACGGCAGCTGTGGAGAGTGTTCCCCAGTTTCTGGAGAGTTTCAAAAGCCTTTTTTTTTTTAATTTGTTTTCTTGAAAAGGACCCATTGTGTTGTTGGGTGATTCAAATATTTCTCCTGAAGCTAAATTTAGTAAAACTGTGCTTCATTTGAGCACACAGTTTATGCTCATTGAAAGCAACCATATTGTATTTCTGAGCACAAATATGTGCAAAACACCAGGGATGTGCCAAGGCCTTGCTTTACTTGGATTCATTTGACAATGTTTCCAAATTTAAAACAGTAAAACGTCCAAGAATAGATTTTGCTGCAATGTTTCTACCATTGTCACAGCATACCTTTCTGACTTTACTCAGGATAGAAATTGGCAAGACCTCAGACAGTGAACCCAATTAGTTTTGCTTTTATGACAGATTGCAAGGAAGAGATTATCACAATTAGTAATCATGCAATTCGGGTGTTAAGTGCTTAAAATGGGTTCGATTTTATGTTACGTCTTCATTCTTTGACACTCTTTGCAGAGAGGTGCCGTGATCGGCAGCTTGGAAACTGCTCACACCTTTCAACCTCCTTCATTAGACCCTGCACCTTGGATGGTCACATTTGCATTGGCACCACTCACAAGTGCTGGTGATTTTTGCAAAAGGGAAGCGCCATTTTAGCGGAGTGAAAGATTAAGAGCACAATCAAGATTTCATGCTCAGCTGTGGGACCTTGATCTCTGATGCTGGCCTCGAGCAGGAATGCGACTGGACTTTTCCCAAGAGGGCAGCAATGTCGAGTGAGCGGCAGCAAATGCTAGCTGCCGCACTCTGAATACAAAATGTTTTCTGATATCTTCAAGACACAGATTTATTGGTATGAAGCCACACAAATTTTACTTTTGGTTTCAGAACCTCTCTATCCATAGAACATAAGAAGAGAATATAGAATTTATACAGCAATTTCAGGCTTAATAATCTTAAGTACTTTTAAATTATTGAAGTGCAGCTCAAGTTACCCTTTGTAGAGACTGACGTGAACAGGGCACATTGTTAACAATGTATGTGCTGAGCTGATATCATTTCTTTTTCAGTGTATAATGTACAATTACATTTTGGATGTAAACTGATCTTCGAAAAGTCATTAGCTTGTTTTATCATTCTAAAAGCAGATGTGAGCAAAAGGCTCATGAAGTGCATTTAATTCCCAGGAATTCAGTGTTTTGGAAGGTTTGGAATGGTTCTGAGGTACAGTACTTACCAGGGGTGCAGTTACTATGTCAGCTCTCCGGTGAACCTTACCTTCATAAACATTCAACTGAGAGTAAACATGTCAAATAACAAGCTGCAACCAGACCACAGAGCAGAAGGATGAACATCTCTCAATCAATAGGCAATAGACAATAGACAATAGACAATGGGTGCAGGAGGAGGCCATTTGGCCCTTCGAGCCAGCACTGCCATTCAATGTGATCATGGCTGATCATCCCCAATCTGTACCCCGTTCCTGCCTTCTCCCCATATCCCCTGACTCCGCTATTTTTAAGAGCCCTATCTAGCTCTCTCTTGAAAGCATCCAGAAAACCTGCCTCCACCACCCGCTGAGGCAGAGAATTCCACAGACTCACAACTCTCTGTGAGAAAAAGTGTTTCCTCGTCTCCGTTCTAAATGGCTTACTCCTTATTCTTAAACTGTGGCCCTTACTTCTGGACTCCCACCACATCGGGAACATGTTTCCTGCCTCTAGCGTGTCCAAGCCCTTAACAATCTTATATGTTTCAATGAAATAATATAATAATAATTTTATTTATAGAGCACAGTTGCAACAAAGTGCTGTACATGACTAATCATGGACAAGAAATTATTACATAACAATAAAAACATTAAACGAAAGAGTAAAAAAAATAAAAATAAAAACATTAAAAGCACTAAAAACAGGAGCAAAGTCTCAAGCAGTGTCAAAAGCCAAGGAATATAAATGTGTTTTAATACTGGTTTTGAAGATGGACAGTGAGGGAGCCTGTCTGATGTGCAACGGCAGGGTGTTCCAGAGTGCCGGAGCAGCAACAGAGAAGGCTCTATCCCCTCTGAGCTTCCGCTTAGACCTCGGTACCTCCAGGAGCAGCTGATCAGCTGACCTGAGGCACCGGCCAGGAGCGTATGGGTGGAGCAGTTCAGAGAGGTAAGGCGGGGCGAGCCCATTTAGTCATTTAAAAACAAATAAAAGAATTTTAAAATGAACTCGAAAGTGCACTGGGAAAGTGCACTTGAAATCCCCTCATCCTTCTAAACTCCAGAGTGTAGAAGCCCAGCTGCTCCATTCTCTCAGCATATGACAGTCCCGCCATCCCGGGAATTAATCTTGTAAACCTACGCTACATTCCCTCAATAGCAATCTTACTAGTATTTTTTAATTGGGGCAATATAATCCAACTTGACAATAGACACAAAGTGCTGGAGTAACTCAGCAGGTCAGGCAGCTTCTCTGGAGAAAAGAAAAGATGGGTGACGTTTCGCGAAGGGTCCCTTCTTCCTGATCCGAAACGTCATCCATCCTTTTTCTCCAGAGATGCTGCCTGATCCGCTGAGTTACTCCAGCACTTTGTATCTATCTTTGGTATAACCCAGCATTTACCGTTCCTTTCTACACCATTAATCCAAATCATCGGCTCTTCATTAACATTTTAGCTTCAATCACAAGCACAATTTCCAAACAATTCTGAAGCTCATATTTAAACTGCAAGGTTCTGAGGCATGGGCAGGCTGGTGGTGGCAGCAGCAGTGGAGTGGGAATAGCTGGTCTGAGCTGTCATGAGGAGATGTGATGGTCAGGCACAGCAGATGTATGTGGACACCATGACCCACAGGATCCCATTCTAGTCATACACCGGGGAATACATTTCTGCTCCCTCCATCATCGCTGTGTTTGCTCAACAGTAAGATGGAAGTAATCCACCTGAAGGACTACAGCAGATCAAGAAGAATAAACGTTGTATCCAATTTTTGTGGAGCATTATGCATGAATGGTTTTCTGATGATGTTACTGTGGATTATGTACACCCAGGCAATTAACTGTGAAAGCTAACTTTGGATCTACATTGGGTTCACCATGTTTCATATTGCTGGAGCTCTATTTACTGCCACACTCGGAAACCCAGCACGGCAAAGGTCATGTTGAGGGCATGCCTTGGTTATGAGGGCAGCATATCTTTGGAGGTGGCAGTGTTAAAGAACAACTGCTTGATATTGTGATTTCCGAAAGATCAAGCCCAAGCTTTGCAAATTGCCTAATACCACGCAATTGCTGTTCAGAAAATTAAGTTGCCATAAAATAATTTCACAGGCTCTCTCTAGGGACTGGCTGCCTCTAACGTTTGGATCAGAAAGTGAATTTTTGGAATGTTGTAAAAGTGACGACAGCCTCCATGATTTATGGACATTTCATTACTTCGTTCACCAAAAGTAGCTGCTATCAAAACATCTGAACCTGACACATAGCATGATGATTACTTTGGAAATTGTGAGCTATTGAAACGCATACGCTGCATCACAGATAAATCTAAAGGCTGGTGAGGAACCCAGTCTCAAAATCTCCGCACTTTTCTCCTGCTTCACTGAGCAGGGAAGGTTTTCCTTTATTAGTTGAATTGATCTTTTGACTTTAGAGATACAGCATGGAAACAGGCCCTTTGGCCCACTGAGTCCTTGCAGCCCAGCAGTCACTAGGTTTATCATACACACTACGGACAATCATCGATTTACAGAAGCCAATTAACCTACAAACCTGTACATCTTTGGAGTGTGGCAGGAAACTGGAGCACCTGGAAGAAACCCACGCGGTCACAGGGAGAATGTACAAACTGTGTACAGATAGCATCCGTAGCCCAGATCGATTTTAGGTCTCCTGTGCTGTCGGCAGCAATTCAACCACTGCGCCACAGTGCCGCACTATCCCAAATGTATATGTGGAAGTCATTATCAACTCATATTTTGAACTGAAAGGCACTTAGAGGGGTTTGGGTATGTCATAGGAGCTATCACATCAGAGAGTTGACTACTTGTTCCTGTATTTCATTGTTGTTGATGTGAGCTTGTTGATTCAAACTGATGCTATATTTGCTCATGTACTGTCAGTAACTATTTCAAGTCCATGGGCAAATATACAGGATGAAAAGTGCATGGGGTTAGGTTGCAAAAGGTTCCAGAACAAGGGGTCACAGTTTAAGGATAAAGGGTAAATCTTTTAGGACCGAGATGAGAAAAACACTTTTCACACAGAGAGTGGTGAATCTCTGGAATTCTCTGCCACAGAAGGTAGTTGAGGCCAGTTCATTGGCTATATTTAAGAGGGAGTTAGATGTGGCCCTTGTGGCTAAATGGATCAGGAGGTATGAAGAGAACCGGCAGGTAGAGGATACGCTGCTGAGTTGGATGATCAGCCATGATCATATTGAAGGTTGTGGACGGCGGGCACCGGCTCGAACCGGGCCGAACGGCGACTGACCTACTCCTGCGGGGCCTACATCACCGCCCCGCGCGGCTATTTGCAATGTTTCTATGTTTGCTACCTGTCCTACAATCGGCCACGTTTACTCTGCTTTCCATGTTCCTTTTTTTATGTAAATTATGTCCCACTCTAATTACCTTTAACCTCAAGGGGTCTCTTATTTCTTGTTCATATTCTCCATCTACAGGATCTCCATTCAGATGACCTCAACAATTTTCCTTAGTAACTATGGCCTCGCATTATTAGAGGCCAGTGGTGAATTGTGTGAAAGATCCACACAATCTTTGGAGAAAGCAGCATCTATCTGGATACTTAAGAGCATTCACGAATGTCACAATAGAGAGTTATCCGAAAAAGTCAAGCCAACACTAAAGTTACTTATTCATTTTTTCAGGTTACTGGGCTTCCATATCAAGATGGCCCCATCAACATTGTATTTGTTGATTTTCATTTTTTTTTTAAAGTTTGACGAGATGCCACACAAAAAATATACCTTGTGAAAATGGCAGGAGATTTAAAGTAGATAAGTATCTGAAGACTTTTTTGTATAAAGAGACCATTGTTTTTCTTGCTGCGGATGTTCCTGACACTCTATGTGCCAGGTAAAGGAACTAAACAAGAACTATCCCTGACAATCAAAAGGAATGCCAAATCTAACAGCATCTTCACAAAGAAAAACAGTTAACATTTCAGATTGAAATTCTTACTCTGTGCAGGAGGTAACTGAAGATGCTGCGTTTACACCAAAGATAGACACAAAATGCTGGAGTAAATCAGCGGGACAGCCCCGCCAGCACCTCTAGATAGAAGGAATGGGTGACGTTTCGTGTCTGAGTCTCGAGCTGAAACATCACCAATGTTAGCTCTATTTCTCTTTCCAAAGATGTGTTGGGCTGGGCCAGGTTGGGTTGGGTTGGGTTGGGTTGGGCTGGGCTGGGCTGGGCTGGGCTGGGCTAAGCTGGGCTGGGCTGGGCTGGGCTGGGCTGAGTCGGGCCGTTTCCGGTCCCTCCCTCCGAAAATTGTGTCCGGTTGGAGACTTCTGCCTGCCATCCAGAGCCTCCCGCAGCTGCAGTAAAGATGCAATGGTGTAGGAAGGGGCGGACCGTTCCGCAGAGTAACAGTAGAAGGGACCAATCCGCGCGGCGCTGAATGGCAGGAGAGGCAATCAATCTGCGCACGATTGTTTTTTAAGACTTTTAAACCTCAATAAAGCTTACCAGCTTCCACCGATTGGAACAAAACTTGGTGCAATCGCAGTACAGGAGAACAGTGAGTAAACTGGCAAAAATAGTAGCGCTGTCGCATACCGATTTTGTGCAAATAGAACGACGGCCAAACCGGAAGATAACAAGATCAGAGTTTTAGTTATATATAGATAGATGTTTGATATATGTGGCACTACTATCTGCTTCATACAAAATACATTTTACTCTCCATTGTAAGAAATATTTGTGCATTAATTATCCTCTAAACTTCTCAGAAGGTTGAGGCTACAACTTAACTGTGTTACAACACCTTATCATGGAAAATCAACTAATGAGCTGGCCCAAAAGAAAATCCATATAAATTGTCCTGCATGCAGTTAATGTTAGAAATTATTTATCTATCTATATACTTTTAAAACTCTGTGTGTGTGTTTGTGGGTGTCAGATTTGGCCTTTGATTCCTTGGTCCGCCAAAACCACTAGCAAAAACTCCGAGATTTTTTTCATTTCGCTAGCCATTTCACTTTTACATTCACTAATGCACTCATTACATTTAGACATTTTTATGTACACATTTTTAATAAAATCTTTCCTCCCCCCCAACTCACTCATTTTTTTCGCCTCCTGCTGGCCAGCCAATATAACGGCTACTGCCGCCAGGCTCTGCTCCAAAAACGCCGACATTATTCAAATTTCCCTAGCGATTTTCGCTGCTGCCGACCGGCTCTCCTCCACTCCCCCCCCCCCCCTCCCCGACCCGGCTCTGTCACGCTGGTGGAAGACACAGATCGGCTGGACCCCGCTGCTTTTCGCCAACCCCGCGGGCTTGCACTCTGCCAAAATCCCGCGTGTCAACAGACTGTCGGCCCACAGGTGCATTGAGGGCGTACGCAGCATCTCGATGGGCGTACGCAGCATCTCGACGGGCGTACGCAGCATCTCAACGTCGTACGCAGCGTCTTGACGGCGTATGCCTAGCCCGTGGCGTTGCGCGATGACATCAGGCCGCCCCCCCCTTGCAATCGTGCATTGCGGCAACAGACCCAACGTGCCTGCACTTGGTCTAGTATGTTACTAAAACTCTCATCTTGTTTGTGATTCTGTCTGCGTGCATGCATACACATGTGCTCCCGGAATGACGCCAAAGTACGTCAAAATGGTACACAATAGTGCTACAATTTTGGACCACCTTACACACAATTGTCCTGTGGTGTGTTCTATCAATTTTCAATCAGATCAATGGTATATTTTACGTTATTCACATTTTAAACTTTACAAAATCCAGTTTCAGAAAAATCACAGTGGCAGTTAGCAGCTATGACGTCACAATGGGATCTCCTTCACATAAACTGCCGACTAAACATTTCACTGTAAAAAATCCAATTGCACTGCTGGCCCTGCCCGTTGCAATGTTGCAAATCACAGGATACCGAGTCCTGGCAGCAAGTGCAATTGGATTTTTTAAAGTGAAAAGTCAAATTTTTTGTTAAAAAAGAGGGATGGTGAAGAGGAGGGGTAAGGACTGCTGGGGAATAAGGGGAAATAAGCCACCCCAGCGCAGTTGGGGGCTATGGGTGAGTGGTGGAATATTGCATTGGGGGAAATGGGTTGTGTTGTGGAAATGGGGTGAGTGGAGGAATATTGCGTTGGTGAAAGGGTTGCGTTGGGGGACCAGGCCTCTTGTGTGACAGGGATCCAACGGGTCCCACTTGGTCTTGTTAAAATTAAAATTGATTTTGTTCTCATATTTCCTTTCTATTTCTTTTTACTTTAAAAAAATCTAATCTCTTTCACATTGTTCTTTTTTTTAAGTACCTGCTTTGCCTCAATATCTCTATTCCTCTTTCTTTCTCAGAGCTTTAGTCGACTTGATCAGGAGAATACACTGTTGGTCTCACTGTTCACCAGCGATCCACATGCCCTCAGCTTGTACTTTTGGCATCTTGCATTTCAAATATTGTTAGCACAGGATTACAATAAAAGTCTAACTATATGTTGTTCTTGTCAGCTCTACTGCTCAGCTGTCGGGATTTCAGAAATTAAAATACATTGTCCAGGTCATTGTTGCTTCTTTGTCTGAAACTAATAAAAACTGCTCCCACCCCTGGTCGTGGTTGGGGTGTGGAGGCCTGGGAAAGGGCATAAATCTGCAGAGATTACCACAACTATTTGGTTAATGATAGTCTGCACCATACTGTCATTGTGCAGCACCATATTATTTTCTATTTGTTTTGAGGAAAACAAATGATTCCTGCCAAGAGTTGGGTAACTGTGGTTGAACAAAATGTTTTCTGTTCTAGCAATTCACCACTCCTGTCTTGCTGCTTTTAATGTATGTGTCCTGAGAGACTGCAATGTACTGTGCATTTTGTTTTCTCTATAATTTTTTGGCAACTTTCTCTCTTTCCTATCGCTTTATCTAAAGGTGTAGGGTCTTGTTGAGGTATGATTCCATGGGCATCTCTCATCCTCATTGTCCATTCCTTTATTCTTCTTGACTGACCATATGCTGTGAATATTGATATATTTGTCTACCTCATAGAGGCGAAGATTGTGCATTGTTCATCGTGATATTTAAAGGCCAGGTAGGAGGATTGGAGAATGTGTGGCTGATCTGTTTCTCATTTCCCAAGCACAGGGAGACAAGAATACCTGTAACAGATAACATTAATCTACTCAGTACTAAGTCTCCTTAGCCGTATCTGTGATCCTTTTAAAGGATTTCTATTGATTTATCACCAATTGATACAAGCCAATTCAAGAGCAAGGGAAACATTCTGCAGTTCAATAACAAAATACCTAAATTTAAATAATTTTTAGTTTAGTTTAGTATATTGTAACGTGTACCGTGATACAGTGAAAAGCTTTTTGTTGCGCACTTACCAGTCAGCGGAAAGACTATACATGATTTCAACCAAGCTTTCACAGTGTCTAGATACATGATAAAGGGAATAACGTTCAGTGCAAGATAAAGTCCAGTAAACTCTGACTTAAACATAATCCGAGGGTCTTCAATGAGGCAGATTGTAGCTCAGGACCGCTCTCTAGTTGTTGTTGGGATGATTCAGTTGTCTGATAACAGCTGGGAAGAAATGGTATCTGGATCTGGAGTTATGCATTTTCTCACTTGTGTACCTCTTGCCTGATGGGAGAGGGGAAAAGAGGGTGACCAGAGTGAAACTCATCCCTGATTTTGCTGTCAGTCTTGCCAAGGCAGCATGAAGTATAGATGGAGCCAATAGAAGGGAGGATGATTTGTGTGATGGGCTGGGCTGCATCCACAATCTTCTGCAATTTCTTGCGGTCTTGGATGGAGCTCGTCCCAAACAATGCTGTGATGCATCCCGATAAAATGCTTTTTGCAGCACGTCTGTAGAAGTTGGTGAAAGTTGTTGGGGACATGCTGAATATCCTAAGACTTCTTTAAGGTCAAGAAAGCACACCAACGCCTTTACTTCTTTAGGAGGCGTAGGTGTGCTTTCTTGGCCATTGCCTCAATATGGCTAGTCCAGGACAAGTTGCTGTGGTTATTTACTCCTAGGAACATGAGGTGATTAACCATCTCTACGTCAGTGCTGTCAATGTATGTGTACTGCTTTGCTTCCTCAAGTTGATGACTATATCTTGCGTCCAATGAGAAAAAGGTAGTTGGCCTGACACCTGGTCACGAGCTTTCTCTGAGAAAGTGTTTATAACTGACTATTGTGTAACATGATCTTGTAGCATTGCATCAAAATTATTTAGTCTGCTGAATCATTTTTCAAGTTCACATTATTTCAATATCTGACCTGGTTTAACTCTTAAATCCATCTATCTATCTATCTATCTATCTATCTATCTATCTATCTATCTATCTATCTATCTCTCTATCTATCTCTCTATCTCTCTATCTCTCTATCTTCATTTCTTTTTACATAATTAAAACTCTGATCTTGTGCTCTTCCGGTTTGCACGGCTTTTCTATTTGGGCCAAAAACAGTATGGATAGCGCTACGATGTTTTGCCAGCTCACTCATCGTTCTTCCGTGCTGCGAGTGCAAAACGTTTTGTTCCAATCGGTGGTATATTGTAAAAGTTAGTGAGGTTTAAAAATCTTAAAAACCGCGTGTGCGCAGATCGATCTCCTCTCTTGCCAGTCTGTGCTGCTTAGATTGGTCGCGGCTCCTTCTATTTGGGCCCTGTATGGATAACGCTACGATGTTTTGCCAGCTCACTCATCGTTCTTCCGTGCTGCGAGTGCAAAACGTTTTGTTCCAATCGGTGGTATATTGTAAAAGTTAGTGAGGTTTAAAAATCTTAAAAACCGCGTGTGCGCAGATCGATCTCCTCTCTTGCCAGTCTGTGCTGCTTAGATTGGTCTCGTCTCCTGTCACTCCCTGGGATGGTCCGCCCCTTCCTGCACCATCGCGTCTTTACTGGAGCTGAGGATGGCTGGCAGAGGTCTCCAACTGGACACAATTTTCGGAGGGACCGGAAGCGGCGCAGAGTCAGAGATGTTGCCAAACGGAAACGGAGGCTCAGATCCTGGCATAGGAGAATGACCAGCACCCACTGTGAGTCCCCATCGAACAGCCAGTTCCCCCCCCCCCCGTGATTAAACCCCCCCCTCCCCCTGACTCTTTCCCGTCTTTTCTCTGAGTTCTCTCCCCCACCCCCCTCTCCCACACAATGCCCCCCTGCCCACACACCTCCCTTCCACCACAACCCCCCCGCCCACACCTCCCCTCCCCCCACACCACCCCCCCCCCCCCCCACCCCCCCACACCCCCCCCCCCCCCCCACAAGAGGAGGGGGAGGGAGTGCTGGGAGATGAGGGGAAATGAGCCACGGCTGCACAGTTCGGGGCTATGGGTGAGTGGTGGAATATTGCATTGGGGAAAGGGTTGCATTGGGGGAACGGGTGAGAGGTGGAATATTGCATCGGGGAATGGGTTGCATTGGAGGACCAGGCATCCCATGTGACCGGAACCCAACGGGTCCCACTTAGTCCAGTGTTAACAGAGTGTAATATTGAAAGCAAAACAGCCAAAGATGACACTGGTAAGTTCACCATTTATTACCCATTCCCAATTTCACTTTAAATGAGTGAGTTACTAAAATATTTCATGAAATGGTTAGGAATTAACAGGATTGTCGTTGGTCTAATATCATGAAAAGTCGAGATTGGATATGGTCAATAGATTCCCTTCTGAACATTGGCGAACAAGACTGAAGCTAAGAGCCTAGAGCTACTTAACCCAAACCTGATGGGTTCTAAGTAAATGTTTTCAGTTTGGGTCAGGGGTGTTTTAAAAAAAAAAAACCTCCTATATTTAGGTTGGATTGGAAATGCTATCTCTTTAAAAATGAATGCACTAAATATCAGGATCAAAGCTTGTCAAAAACAGATTATTCATGATGAGTTAGGGCTATCAAAAGCATTCGACACAAAGGATGCTGAATAAATTCAGATTGGCCATGGTCAGCTGAGCAGAACACGAAAACCAGATGGGATTTTATAACAATCCAGTGCTCTCACAGTCGCTATTTCTGAAACTTGCTTCAAAATTCCAGATTTATTTAATTATAAATTTAATATCCCAGCTGCTTTGTTGCATTTTAACTCACATCTCTGGAACAATAGCCCATGTCTCTGGATATTTCTACAGTAACTCAAGCGGTCTGCCACAATTCACTTCCAGCAGATGTTAAATTTCAGTGTGGCCAACTTCCTTAGACGCCCTCCCATCACAAAGACAAGCTGTTTGTAGGTTAATTGGCTCTGTAAATTGTCCCTAGTGTGTAGGATACAACTAGTGGATGTGTGATCATTGGTCGGTGTGGACTCGGTGGGCCACGCTGTATCTCTAAACTAAACTCAACGAAACAAAACACTTCCCATTTCCATGCAAGCATCCTGCTTTGTGTGCCTGGCTTCACACGTGCTGTCACTTGTCCACAACGTGGTCCTTCTGGATCTTTATAAGTCAATGCACTAAGAGGACATGGCTCTCAGTGACACTTCGCAGCAGCACAGGAACCTCGCGGCAGCAATGGAGCATCGGCAGCGGTGGTAGAGCCTTGTGGCTGATGGAGCCTCGGTGGTGGCGGTGGAGCCTCAGCAGCGGTGGTGGAGTCTCGCGGCTGATGGAGCCTCGGCGGCGGTGGTGGAGCCTCAGCAGCGGTGGTGGAGCCTCGGCAGCGGCAGTGGAACCTCCCGGTCACAGGGCAACCACCGATGGGGGGGGAGGGGGGAGGGGGAAGAACAATTGAGGACCCAGTGTGGGGAGACCGTTGTGAGGGGGGGGAAAGGGAGGGAGAACAAAGGAGGAGCAGACGGGGGTACTTTGTAACTTTGACAGTGCCGTTCATGTGGTGACTAAATTTGCATACCTGGGGTATACAAGCAAAGAATTTCACTGTGCCCTGTCACATGTGACAATAAAGTATTCCATTCCAAATGTAATGATTCTGCCAGAGGTAAGGTAGGAGGCACTCAACGGGATGGGTACGCAGTTTATGATGTAGTGCACTCCTCCCACTATGTATGAATGAATGTCATCAGATTCTCAATATATCCCATATGTTCCTTTTTCATTTTGAGTAGACATGAGCCAGAGATGTTACAATTTTTCAAGGAATATTAAAAACATCCTTAGAACGAATGTTCAGTCCAAACTAAATCAAATAATTATATATATATATATGTTGACACTAGCTTTGGAGGTTGATGGGAGACCTGATAGAACTATGTACATTTATGACAGGCATAGGTAGGGTGGACAGTCAGAACCTTCTTTCCCCAGGGTCAAAATATCAAAGACTAGAGAGCATATCTTTAAAATCAGACAGAAAAAGTTTTAAAGAAGATGTGTTGGGCAAATTGTTTTACATAGAGGTTGATGGGTTCCTAGAATGTGCTGCTAGGGGCGGTGGCAGAAGCATATATGAAAGTGGTGTTTAAAAATCTTTTAGATGGGAACATGGATGCACAGGGAATGGAAGGATTATGGATGATGTGCAGGCAAAGGAGATTACCCTTGTATCATGTTCGGCATGGATATTGTGGGGTGATCAGCCTGTTTCCATGTTGTTCTATGGGACTTGGTCTGGTAATTTCTTGCCAGGACAGGACTCATAATTCGTTTAGAGATACAGAACGGAAACGGGCCCTTCGGCCCATCGAGTCCACTCCGACCTGCGATCCCCGCACGCTAACACTATCCTACACACACTAGGGACAATTTACACGTATACCAAATATCCAAACCCAAGCCAATTAACCTACAAACCTGTACGTCTTTGGAGTGTGGGAGGAAACCGAAGATCTCGGAGAAAACCCATGTGGTCATGGGGAGAATGTACAAACTCCTTACAGACAGCATCCATAAACGGGATCAAACCCGGGTCTCCAGCGGTGCAAGCGTTATAAGGCAGCAACGCTACCGCTGCGCCACCGTGCCGCTCATGCCGAGTGACTATAGTCGGAGACACGTGTCAGAGGTGTAATCAACAGAGCTGTACAATGCATTGTAATGTGGGCATCAATTGTGGGAATGTTGGAGGAGAACAATGATATTGTTTCGCTTATCCTCCCAATTGATTTGGAAATTGATTTGGAGAATTTTGTGGAGACAGAGTTAGTAGTACCTCTCCAGATGAAAAAGGGAGACACATTTCTGCAGGAAGACAATTTTGACAAGAATTCTCCACTGTCCCTCTCACCTTTAAGACTCCTTTAAGTCAAAGACATTTATGATGTCAAAAAGGGCCAAGACAATGGTTGATGCTGCCAGCATTTCTCTTGGAGCTGAAGTGCATTAGAGATCGCATCCACAGTGCCTTGGCATTAATCAAACTTACCTTTTGATGAGCATCAGCTCATAGAAGGAAGCATTTAAGAGGACCGTTTTCTCATCTTATGTTTAAATGGTCATGATTACAAAACATTTGAGGTCACCTGGTATGTCTGTCTCTTGCTGGATGTGGGAAATGAGGTTGTGAATTTGCAACTGAAATTCCTCACTGCTGAATTTTAGATCTTTAGCAAGGATATTGTCTGCTCCCGGGACATTGTTGTTTTCCAATTAGCATATGGCCTTTTCAAGATAGGGGTAGGCATGGTGGCACAGGGGGCAACACATTGCGCACGGGTCGAGGAGCTGCTTTACAGTACCAAAGACCTGGGTTTGTAAGGAGTTTGTGCATGACCCGTGACCTGCACGGGTTTTCTCTGGGAGCTCCGGTTTCCACCCACACTTTGTAAGTTAATTGGCTTGGTAAAATTGTCCCATTATCCCTGGTATCTATAGTATAGGGCGAGTTTGCTAGGATCGCTGGTCAGCGCGAACTGGGTCGGCTGAATGTCTGCTTCCGCGCTGTACCTATAAAATAAACCAAACTAAGATCTTGTTGGTCAGGAATGTTGGTGAGGTTGGAGCTAACTGTTTACTGTAGAATGAATGTAATGCGCTTACATCAAGGATAGTGGCATCCCTGAAAGGTTCTTCTAGATGTTGGTTTCAGAGAATATTGACAGCCTCTCTGTTCTTCACAGGTTTACCTCCTTTTTGGCTTTTAGCGGGGTTTTGGAAGGAAGTGTTATATTCAAAAATAAGACAAACTCCTTTAACTTATAAAACTTAATTTCCTGTAAGCTATAACAACATTAAAGAGCTCTAGAATGATTAAAAATACATGAGAAATCTTAGCAACAGGCAGTAAAAACTAATTAGCAATGAACATGCTAGTGGTTTATGATCACATTTAATGACATTGTTTGAGGTACCCATTCCTCCTGTTGAATAATGCATGATTGCCTGGGTTGATGAAGTGTGTATTGATCTCCAAAATGGCAGCATTGCATCAACATAAACTAATACAAGAAATAGAAGCAGGAGGAAGTCATTCAGCCCTTTACACCTGCTCTTTAAATCATAGCTTCATTTTCCTCTCGTTCATTACCAAACTTGAATCCCTTGATTCCCTTCCAACATATCAATTGATTTCTAATCTGAATATACTCAAATAGGAAAATGTGCTCTACAGCCTTATTGGATAGGAATACGGAATCACAAGTTTAACAACAAGAGGAGTTATGTGTAAAGGAGATGTACGTGGCAAGTTTCTTTTAGACAGTGGGTGCTTGGAATAGGTGCGATGGCAGCAGAAAAGTGGCTTTAAGATGCATTCAGCACATGCGGGATGGAGAAATATGGATCATTTGCAGGCAGTTGAGATTAGATTAATTTTGCATCATGGTTGGCACAAGCATCATGGGCTGAAGGGTCTGTTTCTGGGCTGCATTTATTCTTCTGTGTTTTGTTCAATGTCCCGCTGAGTTACTCCAGTGTTTTGTGTCTATCTTTAGTTTAGTTTAGTTTAGTGATAAAGCATGGAAACAGGTCCTTCGGCCCACCGAGACCATGCCAACCAGCGATAACTCGTACACTAGTTCTATCTTACACACCAGGGACAATTTCCAGAAGCCAATTAACCTACAAACCTGCACGTCTTTGGAATGTGGGAGGAAACGTGTGCACCCGTAAAATACCCATGTGATCACAGGGAGAAAGTACAAATTCCAAACTGAAAGCATTCACTGTGCAGCCCTAGATGCTGGGTGAAGATAATTATTTTCATGGTTATGCTAAGCCCTGATTTTGTGGTTGTGATCCCAGGTTTTAGACAACCAAGGCAGGAGAAACAACATCCTTACATCCAACCCCATTCAACTGATACGCACTTTGTAAATTTCAGAGATCGCCTCCCATTTAAGTAATCTTTTGCAGGTCTAGACCCATTGATACAAATACATCGATAGATGCTCCTGAACACATCATCAGTGATGTAACCTGGGGTCATTGGGTGTTTCGGGTCTTTCAACATCAGACACCCTCACCCAGGCGACCCAGCCGTGGTTGATCAGACCACGACTTGTGCTCAGGTGGCAATCGCTCCTCCCCATGGACCTCCTCTCCTGATCCAGAGCCATCTCGAGGCTTTCTCCGCTGCCTCTGTGGTGTTCTTGATGGCCCTTCTCCTCGCCACTCCGTTGATGCCCAGTGCACTAAAGGCTTTGTAGAGCGATTGCCCTGCAAAACCTCTGCAGCCAACCTCGATGGGCCTATACCTTGCCTTCCAGCCCTGCTTGCGGCAGTCTATGACCACTATCAGTCTTCATGATATGTCAACCCTGCATTGATCGGGCTGCCCCCATGATCAGCACTAACAAATGTCTTTGCCTTTTAGAGCGATTGCCCAAGAAATAGGAAACAAAACCTCTGTATTTTTCTCAGCCAGGCGGTAACCTCGATGGGCGGCCAACATACCGTCTCAGGGCCCCATTAAGGTAACCTTCACCAATAGACAAGGGCAAAAGTTAAGTAGGAGGTTGGCCACTGAAAAGGGAAGGTACTTGGGTTAAGGAATGTGTCTGGTACTTGGGTTAATCACGTAGTAGGACTTGGTGCTTAGGAAGGCGTGGCTGGGAGGTTTAAACTCTCCTAATGATGCCAACTTCTGTTCCTCCGCATCCTAAGAAATAAAAAATCTTAATAATTTCTTGTCATTTCTCCTCCTCTTAGCAATCCCCAGGCATTGAGGTAAATTTGCTTCCACTATAGTTCTGAGGAATGAAAGATGCCTGCAGGTCAAGGTAGTGATTGCACATCAGTTACCACATGGGCCTGACAGAGCATGGTCTTGACAAATGGCAAGGGGATCAAAATGAATATAGACCAGCTCTGTTGCACAGACTCGGCAAGCAGGCTCATGAACTGATTCAGGTACACATCAAAACAAATGCTCCTGTTCACATCCACTTTTTTGGCTCCCATCCCTCAATCATAATGTTCTCCCTCCTCCTGTCCCTCCTTCTCTAACTGCCTCCCTTAGTCTCCATCGCTCCCTCCCCTTCACTCACTGCTCTTTCCAACCTTCTCCTTCATTTCTTTATCATTTAGTAAATTGACAAATTCCCTCCCTTTCAGATCAAAATGATTTCTTAATACATTTCCTTAATTTATGCTCAACAGAAAAAAAACTGCATTATATGCCACTGTAAAAAGTCATCTAGATGCATGAAACTGGTTTAGTCTGGTCATAGCAGCAGAAATAGGCCGTTTGGACCATTGAGTCGGATCTGCCATTCAATCATGGCTGATCTATCTCTCCCACTAAACCCGATTGTCCTGCCTTCTCCCTGCAACCTTTGACGTCCTAACTAATCAATAACCTGTCAATCTCTGTTTTTAAAATATCCAAAGACATGGCCTCCACAACTGTCTGTGGTAATGAATTCCACAGATTCACTACCCTCTGCCTAAAGAAATTCCTCCTCATCTCTTTTCTAAAGGTACGTCCTTTTATTCTGGTGCTAGATTCTCCCACTAGTGAAAACATCCTCTCCACATTCACTCTTTCCAGGCCTTTCACTGTCCGATAAGTTTCAATGAAGTCCCCCTTCATTCTTCTAAACTCCAGCGAGTACAGGCCCAGAGCCATCAAACAGTCATTATACATTAACCCAATCATCCCCGGGATCATTCTTGTGACCTCCTCTGGAACCTCTCCAGTGCCACATGCCTCCTCAGATATGGGTCCCAAATCCACTCACAATCAACAACACGACTTCAATCAACACTTAAAATTGTTTCTCACGCAAGTTACTAATGTTATTCCATTTAGAGAAAATATTAATTTTAAACTAATAACACAAAGAGTCTGCTTTGCTCCATAACTAACCGTTTACTTTGGATATTGTTAGAACATACAACATTGGAACATCCTTTTTGATATAGCCAATATTTAATCAAAATCAGGCATCCACAGAATAATACAGTTTTAGCCTGCTAAATAAGGTCAGAGCTACTGAAAAAAAAACGTATTTGCCTTTCCAATCATTTATTTTTCGGGGAGTATTTTAACCTGGTAATGCTCATGGGACTGTGTGCAGATGGACTTTAAATTAGCAAAATCCAAGGAAGCCAGTTTACTTCCTCCTTCAGCTCAAGTGCATTCGGCTGTGGGCAAGCAACACCCTTGGGAGAGCTAGGTTGCCTGTTAACATGTTAATGACTCAACAGAATGACTAATACATTTTTAATGGCATGTCCTTGGCTTTCCTGGACTTCCTGAAGCTCACCATTGAAAACAAAGAATAAATACATTGGCAACTAAGAGCGCTTTAAAACAACTACTGAGAACTCACAGCTGCGTTCACATTTGCTGAGAGTATTCTTTGACTGCTTCCTGAATTACTTCAGGATGGCTGGTGCCATGACTGCCTGGGACTGGATCTCAGACAAAGAGCTTTGTGACCATCAGTAGCAGAAGTGGTAGGAAACGCTGCATTAAGATGCGTGGAGTTGTACCCAAGAGAGAGGAGCAGCAGAAGGAAGCAGCTTGCAAGTGATATGACTCATGACACAGGATGTAAACAGAGTACGAGTTTGTTTGACGTGTGGATCAGCAGTGATTCGGCATCTCATGTCATCAACTCAAGTGGAGGTAAACATCCACAGCCTCCAAAACACTCTGTTTGCCTCTTAACTGCCACTTACTTGTGGTTATTACAGTGATCTCTGTTCTCTGCTATTTTGCTTCCAGATCCTCTGTTAAAACCATTTTCAGGAACTCTGGCTATAATCCACAAATACATAAGTTGGTGACTTCTGGACAATTTGTCCAGCAATATGATGGCCTTTGCTTCTTGGCACACCTCCCTGAATCCATGGGTGCAGGTTTGCAAGAGTTGCTGGTGTCCAAGAGTTGAAGGTCCTTTTCAACAGCATACTTGTGACAATCTAAGCACCCTTACCGAGAGAATTTGTCAGCTGCAAGGGCTTCCACTCCAATAATATGAAACAAGTACAAAAACAAAATACTATGGATGCCAAAAATCTGAATTAAAACAAAAATTAAGACCAGACAGTATTTCTTAAGGAAGAAGCAATGATGGCACAGCTGGTGTTGCTGCACCTCACAGCATCAGAAAGCTCTGGTTCACTCCTGACTTCCAGTACGCTCTGTGTGGAGTTTGCACATTGTCCCAGTGACTGCATGGGTTATGGTCAAAATTCCTTCCCCCCCCTTCAACCTGCCAAGTTCCTCCAAAAAATCTTTTTTTGTTTGTCCAAAATAATGGCCACCTCCAACAAGAGAAAATCTTACCACATCCCTTAAAAATGTCATGGCACGAACAGTGACAAATCACCCATCCTTGACATCATGAGATCATCAGAGGTTTAATAAGACCAGCTGCATAAATACTGACTGAGCACAACAAAGGCTGGACACTTGGATTAAATGATTCATCTCAAAACTTGCCAATGTCTTTTCATCATCTATATCACATCAGGAATGGGATAAAACATTTGCTTCTTTTTTTGGTTGACTGCTGCTTCAACAAACCTCAAGATTTCAGTCCGAAACAATCTTATTTACTGGCACACTATTCACTAAAACATGTTTTTCCACCACTGCCAGAACAATAAGGCCACATGCTGTATTATCTGCAAGACTTCTTTGACAACACCTCCAAGCTAAAAGAACGATGACAGTGGGTGCATAGAAATGCCAACTAGAATGAGTTCACCTCCAAGTCATACACAATTCCAAAGTTAAACGTTATTGAATGTTTTAACATGAATTTGATAATGGATAGCCTCTCAATTTGGGAGGATGTCACCAATGGCATCTGCAAGGAGCTGTGTCTGGGTTTGTCGACTCATTGGGCTTATGTCACATAGACTATGGAATAGACAGTTCCTTATCCAAGTTTGCAATTTATAAAGAATTGTGCAGAACTGAGAAATGTAGATGGAATTATTCAATTATGAAGACAAAATAAATGGGTTAAACGGAGACAAAATGAATTTCATTGCAGGCAAACGTGGGAACCTTTACCAAGCATGACAGATCAGGGTGCTTGGTAAATTGTGCAAACTAGAAATGGTGAAGTTCCAAAGAGACTTGAGTTCTTAAGAGCATTAACATGTTTTGGTCATGGGCACAAAAATAACAAATAAAGCTAATAAATAATGTTCCTTATACTAGAAAACAGAAACACCAGGGGTTATAAATGACACCACTGTGGTGCGTAGGTCTCGAAACGAAAGAGAGGAGTCAGGTATTTCGAGAGGCACCTTTATTTGTGATCCTCCCGGTTGTAGGAAGTCTCCACGAGAGAAAAATGGCACCCAAACCCCTGCTTTTAAACCCTCTGGTTAAGGGCCGCCTCCGGACTGAACCATTCCCGTGCCGAGGGGTTCGACAGTTAGGATGGCACGACCCTTGGGAGCCGCCACACCACCACAATACACAATGCTGGGGTAGATCATACCTGGAGTACTGTGAGCAGTTTTGGGCACGATGTTTCAGAATGATATAATTTGCTTGAAGGAAGTGTAGTGAAAATATACCAAAAATTATAAGATTCCAAAACTTAAACTGTAGGGAGAGAGTTTACAATGAGTATGTGTTCGTAGGAGTTAAAACGGCTTGGTTTAATTTAGAAAATTAATTGATAAGGGCAAAGGGTGGCACAGAGGCACAGCGGTAGAGTTGAGGCATTACAGCGCAGGGTCCTGAATACGGGTGCTGTTTGTACGGAGTATATACATTCTCTCTATGACCATGTGGGTTTTCTCCGGGTGCTCCAGTTTCCTCCCATACTCCCACACAGGTTTGAACGTTAATTGGCTTCGGTAAAAAAAAATTTTTAATTGTCCCTAGTGTGTCCCTAGTGCTAGTGTACGGGGTGATCGTTGGTCGACATGGACTCACAATAGACAATAAACAATAGGTGCAGGAGGAGGCCATTCGGCCCTTCAAGCCAGCTCCGCCATTCACTGTGATCATGGCCGCTCATCCACAATCAGTACCACGTACCTGCCTTGTCCCCAAATCCCTTGACTCCGCTATCTTTAAGAGCTCTATCTAACTCTCTCTTGAAAGCATATGGAGAATTGGCCCCCCACTGCTTTCAGAGGCAGAGAATTCCACAGATTCACAACTCTCTGGGTGAAAAAGTTTTTCCTCTTCTCCGTTCTAAATGGCCTACCCCTTATTCTTAAACTGTGGCCCCTGGTTCTGGACCTCCCCAACATCGAGAACATGTTTCCTGCCTCTAGTGTGTCCAATCCCTTAATCTATATTACTAAAAATCTGATCTTGACCACTTCCTGTTGTTCTGTATATTGATTTTATTTTTTTTTAAACGCTGCCACTTATGGCTGTGATTTTCGACCATCTTACTCAGAGTCCCCCTCCGCTGTGCAGGACAAAAGAAATGGTCCCATCGATGAAAAATAAAAGAGTTATTCATGTTTAAAAAATGTTGAGATTCTCTTTCCTGAAGGCCATGCCCCTTCCGGAGGGACTGTATAACCCGGAAGTGTTGAGTGCCTCAGTCACTCTCTGCAAGATGGGGGAGCGAAAGGGTCAAGTCTCTCAGTATCAACTGTGAATAACACTGAACACATGTTTACTAAACTGTGTATGGTTTTACTGACCTTGAGTGCCCTTAATGTGGTTTGAAAATGAAAATGTGGTTGGTTTGAGGTGAAACTCTGCAAATGGCTGTTGGGGGGGTTGGTTGGAGGTGAAGCACTGAAAATGACAGTTGGTGGGGGTTGGTTTGATCTACTGGGCCTGCGAAACATTGCAAGAGATAACATTCTAGGCTTTCCAGCCCAGCGCCTGATGTTCCGCCGAACACGTCCTCTGCTGCCTGTTTCTCAGAAACATCTACAACCAAAGGTCTGTCCCCCTGCCGTGATACAAAAGTGTGTACAGTTTAATCGAGACACGCAGAAACAAAGTTACGATAAAACCAACAAACCACTTAAGCAACAAATACAAGGCCAAGTGGTCTGACTACAGACAGACAAAGGACATACAAAACTGGGACATATTCATGGCCCCTCAAAGGAACTACCAACCTGGTCAAAGTCGATGGTGTCATCTATAGACACAACCGTCAACACCTCCTTCCTGTGAAGGAACGGCGTCCGGCGTTCCAGGGTCCTGTTCCCCCGCTGCTCAAGTTTAAACCAACCACGGTTCCAGCTATCTCAACATCTGCTGCTTCCTGTCCCATCCACTCCCCGCGTCGGTCTGCCCCCGCGTCCCCTGTTGTAACCGACTCCCCGGTGTCCCCGCGACGGTTCACCCCCCCAGCTCCACTGCTGTCTCCACACAGACCGCCAGACTTATTAAACCGAGCCCTCAACTTTTCAGAAGAAAAGGGAGATGAGGCAACTCCATACCGTAGGAGGACCGGCGGGTTAGCAAGCCACCCACTAGGTATGGCGATTATATTTAACACCATTAGTACTAGATGTGGCGATTATGTTTAACAACATTATTATTTACTCATTATAGTTTGAAATGCCTTAATTGCTTTTTCATTTCTACAAGAAGAGATGTAGAGTAGCTATTGCATGTTAGCCAATTAGAATGCTTAGTAATTATAACTCCGCCTAATTATAACATTTATAGCGTAAGAACTCGTCCACTGCCTTTCAGTAGCTGCAGTAGTGAGAACATGTGATGTACTGCTTAGATGATGATGACCTGAACAATAAAGATGATTGTGCTTAAACCTGTGTGAGACTAAACTTTCTACACTCACCGACCTTCACCAAAAAAACAGACTTCGATGGGCCGAAGGGGCTGTTTCTGTGCTGTATCTCTGAAGTAAAGTAAAATGTAAAAGGGGGCAAAAATAAAATCATTCCTACTTGTTAGGAAATCTAGGGCTAGGGAATGAAATCTAAAATTCAAAGGGAGGCATTTCAAGAGTAGATAAGAAGCACTCCAGCAGATAAACAGTGGTGGAAGTTGTTAAGTTTTCTTTCTTCAAGTGACAGACTACATATCACGTTGATGAATCTATAATATGGCAATAGGTTTCCTCAGTTTTGGTACCAAAACTGTACGCTCTCAATGGACATATAGGTAAGAGCAGATCCACTTTGAGTTCATTTACTGCAATAGGAGAACAAAAGCTATGTGGCATTCTCGTAGTGATGATACGTTCCAATTGCAGATGATAATACTTCAACGTGTTGAGACTAAACTTTCTACTGCACAAAGAAAAAAAAAAAAACAGACTCGATGGGCCGAAGGGGCTGTTTCTGTGCTTTATCTCTGAAGTAAAGTAAAATGTAAAAGGGGGCAAAAATAAAATCATTCCTACTTGTTAGGAAATCTAGGGCTAGGGAATGAAATCTAAAATTCAAAGGGAGGCATTTCAAGAGTAGATAAGAAGCACTCCAGCAGATAAACAGTGGTGGAAAGTTGTTATTTTCTTGCTTCAAGTTTTCACTAATACCACGACCATGAATCTTATAATTTAGATCAACAGGACCAAAAGGCTTAAACATCTATCTGCCAAATGTATTTGCTCATTTTCATGGATGGACCGAAAAGCTTCCATTCTCGTGTTCTCTACTTCCGTCTGGATTAGATCTGAGCTTCTCTAATTGGACAAAGATAAAAAAAGACAAAACCAATGGGAGAAAAATATTCTCCAAGATGTGATTTAACATTGCAATGGTGTTGTCTCTATGTTTCGCCAGAATGGGATGGAATTTTCCATCTTGCAGAAACTGTGGGGGAGCTTCACACTTAAATGTTTTGTTGTTCCTGCTTCTGG
Source organism: Leucoraja erinaceus (assembly GCF_028641065.1). NCBI lineage: Eukaryota > Metazoa > Chordata > Chondrichthyes > Rajiformes > Rajidae > Leucoraja > Leucoraja erinaceus. Next base: position 73,151,138 of record NC_073379.1, on the reverse strand, counting down.
GATTAATCATGCAGACATTTGTAGAATTTTCAAACGAGAGGAGTGGATTATATTTCACTGCGGTATGTTTGTATTATAGAAACATAGAAACTATCTGCCAAAATGCTCATTTTCATATGCCATTCGGCCCTTCGAGCCTGCACCGCCATTCAATATGATCATGGCTGATCATCACAAAGATATCCCGGAGACAAACCCCATGGGAGAAAATCTGATCCCCTTGTGATTTAAGGGCCACATCTAACTCCCTCTAATTTGTAGCCAATGAATTGGATGGAATTACCCTCTTGCAGAAAGAGAGGAGCCACCACTTACTCTGTGTGAAAAAGTGCTTCTCCTCATCAAGGTTTTTGTAAAGAATTTCCCGAGAGGAGTGGATTAAGCTGTGGCATGTTTGTATTAGTGTTCTTTGAGGATGCTCTTGTAGAGTAGGTGGGGGGAAACCAATGGTTGTGCTGTATTAGATTTTCAGAAGGTTTTAGATTAGATCACACAGGAAAGTTGCTAACCAAAGCTAGAGCACTCGGAATTGGGAACAACACCTGATTATGATGTTCTTAAGGGGTTGGACAGGCTAGATGCAGGAAGATTGTTCCCGATGTTGGGGAAGTCCAGTACAAGGGGTCACAGTTTAAGGATAAGGGGGAAATCTTTTAGGACCGAGATGCGGAAAACATTTTTCACACAGAGAGTGGTGATTCTCTGGAATTCTCTGCCACAGAGGGTAGTCGAGGCCAGTTCATTGGTTATATTTAAGAGGGAGTTAGATGTGGCCCTTGTGGCTAAATGGATCAGGGGGTATGGAGAGAAGGCAGGTACAGGATACTGAGTTGGATGATCAGCCATGATCATATTGAATGGCGGTGCAGGCTCGAAGGGCCGAATGGCCTACTCCTGCACCTATTTTCTATGTTCCTATGGATTGAAATCTGCTTAACAATCGGAAATGAGAAATGAGATGTAGGAAAGGGGCGGCACAGTGGCGCCGCGGTAGAGCTGCTGCCTTTCAGCGCCAGAGACCCGGGTTCGATCCTGGTTATGGGTGCTGTGTGTACAGAGTTTGTATATTTTCCCTGTGACCAAGTGGGTTTATTCTGGGTGCTCTGGTTTCCTCTCACACTCCAAAAACATACTGGTTTGTAGGTTAATTGGCTTTGGTAAAATTGTAAATTGTCACTAGTGTGTAGAATAGTGCTTGTGTACGGGATGATCGTTGATTGGCGTGGACTCGGTGGATCAAAAGGCCCATTTCCTCGCTGTATCTCTAAAGTCTTAAGTCTAAAGAATAAATTACTCCTTGGTTTGGCGGTCTCTTGGCTAGTGGGCACTACTAAAATCATGATCATAAAATATAGGAGCAGAATGAGGCTATCCTGGCTGATCTATTTTTCCCTCTCCACCCCATGCTTCTGCCTTCACCCCTTAATCTTTGATGCCCTTTGATTTTGGATTTTTTGAGGAGGAAATTGATGAAGGCCAAGCAGTAGTCATGCTTTACATGGACTTCAGTAAGGCTTTGGACTAATGTCTCACTTGGTAAGCGGCTCCAGAAGGTAAAAGCACAGGGTTCCGAGGCATGTGTGTAAACAAGGTCTAAAATTAGTTTGGTGATAAGAGGCAAAGGGAAGTGCTGGATGGATGTTTGTCTAACTGGAAGTCTGAACAACTGATGTACTCGCAGGGATGGCTGTTGGGACGTTTCCTGTTTGTACTGAAAACAAATGACTTGGATGAGTATGTGTGTGGTTGGATTAGTAACTTTGCAGATGACACAAAAACTAATGATTTTCATAGATAGTAAAGAAAGTTGTCTAAGAATACAGTAATACATACATCACCTGTAATTTGGGTGGGGCTTTGGCAGATGGAATTTAATCCAGACAATTGTGAGACAACTGGAGGGGAAGTGGTAGAGGCAGATACAAGTATATCATTTAAAATATATTTGGAGATTTACTTGGATGGGAAAGGTGTAATAGAATATAGGCCTAAAGCAGGCAACTGGGATTAGAATCGATGGGCTTCATAATTGGATGAACGAGGTAGGCTAAAAGTGCCTATTTCTGAGCTGTATTATTGTAGGAGTGCTCTCCAGAAAGCCAGCATGGACCCAGTGGGCTAATTGGCCTATTCTAAGTCATTACAAGTATATGTATAGGACAATCAGATAACTGCACTGGCAAAAACATAGCAGATGGAATACAATGTGGCAAAATGGGAAATTATTCACTTTGATACAGAAAAAAAAACCCTGTGTTTTTATATATGTTTTTTATATATGGTAAAATGGGAAGTGTTGATATTCAAAGTAAAAGGATTATGTACACAAGTTACTAAAGGCCACATGAAGGTCCTGTGGGCAGATGGGATGTTCATCTTTGTTTTCTAGAATATTTAAATACAAAAGTAAAGATGTCTTACAGTAGAAAGACTATACCTGGACTATTGCACACAATTTTGGTCTTATTACCCAAATATTGTAATTGATGCTTGTAATTGATGGAGCATAACAGAAACTCACCAGACAAGTTCGTGCAACAGCTAATTTGTCAAAAAGGATTTAGTAGGGGACTCTCCAATCTTTAGAATTTAGAAGAATGAGATGTGACCTCAAAGAAACATTCAAAAATCCTCGAGGGCACAAAAATATAGAAGAGAGAAAATGTTTCTGCTTGGTTGAGGTGTATAGTACGTGGAATAATAGTCTGAGATTAAGTGGGAATGGCTTTTAAAGTCTGAAATGAGGAAAAACCTCTGCAATCCAAAAGTGGTAAATCATTGTAATTATCTACCCGGGGCACTTAGATAGTTTGAAGAAGGGTCTCGATCTGAAACGTCACCCATTCCTTCTCTCCAGAGATGCTGCCTGTCCAAAGAGTTACTGTCTACCTTCGATTTAAACCAGAATCTGGGGTTATTTCCTACACACTTAGATATCCATTTCATTCAAAATTGGCCATTAAATGTTTAGATAGTAGAGGAATCAATATGTAGAGAGGGAAGGAAAATGCTGTTGTGATAAAAGATCAGCCTGTATTTATGAATGATGGAGCAGGCTTCAAGGGGGCAAATGGCCCACTCCTGCACCTACAGTATTTCTTTGATGAAAAGTTCGAAAAAGGATATAAAGAATTGTTTCCCCAAGCTAATTTCTGATGGCAATGACGAAAGTAGTAGAAGCTTAAACATTTTGGGCTAAACAGTTTTCAAATAAAAATGAATCATTAAATGATTGCATATGAGTTGAGATTGTGGGAATGCTTTTTAAAAAAAAGTCTATGATCATGTATTAACAACAGCAAAGTCTACTCTAATGGATTGCAGGAAACATTGTGTTCAGCATCCAGCAGAGTTCCACCTGATCATAAATGGAATGACGAGGTCTGCCCATAAAAGCATTGGAACCACGTCTCGGATTTCAATGTCAAAAGAAAACGAAATAAAACCAGGGCTAACGCGCTTCTAGTAATGAGTGCTAAACACAATAACCGGTTTACAAGCCGAGCCAAGCTCCACTTCTGGATCGGAACTGAATAGTTCAGATGCATTTGATTTGCTGACGTTCAAATCTTCAGCTCCTGCTGCTGTTTCAGACAAAAGGAAAGAGGGGAATAAGAGATTTAATTCTGGAAGGTTTTAGGTTTTTTTTTTGTCTCAGCATGATTTGACCCAGATTGAAAGCAAAATGAGAGCCCTTCAGATTGCCAGAACATGCTGACACCTGCGATAGCAGCGGGGGTCAATTAGGTTTAATCCTTTTCTTTATAAGTGAAAGAAAGTAAACCTTGATTTTGTTGGAATGTTGTCACGGTGGTGAGGTAAGAACTACTGTAACTACAATCATTATAAAGATCAAACTTCCCTCACAAGATTATAAATTTTACTTCTGGTGAAATACAAATCACATCTATTGCATTTGCAATTCATTACTGAATTAATTGATTCATCCTGTTCTGAAAGCAAGATGTCTTCCCTTAAAGCATGCTGGATTAATCTTTCAAAAAAAAAGAAAGAAAAAAATCCCTACAAATGAGTCACTTTTTCCAGTCCTGCCTAATTTAAAACTTGCTTAGAATCTTAAACAAATGCCTCCATGCTGGTATGTTACAGCACAGTTCCACAGTGTCTGGTTTCAGGCAACAATGCCAAGGTCATAATTTTCGGCCGCTGACGGGGCTCTCAGATGTCTTTGGTAAAATTAATCGCACTTTGCCCGGAGGTCATCAGCAGGTAATCTATCAAGAAGTGATTTAAAATTGCACTCTATGGCAAAAAACAAAAACCGTAGCCATTTTGGTCTAGTTCATGCAGAGGTAACATGAAAGTGAACCGGGTTCTCCACTTTCCCTGTTGTTGGCCAGGCTGCAGTCTGTTTCTATGTTAAAGACCTAACGTGAAATTAAACTCCCCCACCTCCACATTGGTCACAATTGAAATTCAATATATTTCTTTTAAAATTTCGCACAATTTTAATTCCAGTAAGTTGCAATTAAAATATAGCGTTGCAGTTCTATGAATCAAGATCTCATGAATGCCAAGATAATGCTTTAACTCTCCAAGGCAAACTTCATTTTAAGTACAGGATTTTAAGTACAGTCTGCACTTGTCAATTAGCCTAACATGATCTCAGTTCTGAAAAGCAACTTTAACCAGTCTGACTGATGAAACCTCGTGTCAGAATTTATGTAATGATTGCCTATACCCATCAGGGATCAGAAATCTAAGCATCCATTAGAAACATATGCCTAGGTTATTGGGGCTGAAATTAGTTGGGGCACTGCTTCAAAAAACAATGTGGTCACTTCTGAGCTGCTGACCGTGGCTATTTACTTTCTGCTCCATTTACTGTACCTTGCTCAATGTTTTGCAGGAATGTAAAGACCTGAAAGTGGTTTTGAGAAATGTATTTTGTCTGCGAAGGTTTAATAGCACAAATTATGAGTTTAACCTCTTATCCAATTGGACTCTAGAAAATAATGGTGAGCTAGAAGCTAATTGTTACCTTTTCACATTACTGACACGCCAATTTTGTTATTGGGCTTGGTCCAATATTAACACAATTAACATTGTTTTTAACACTGGTGTCCCACAGAGTTACGTTCTCAGCCCCTACTTTACTCCCTGTACGACCATGACTGTGCAGCCAAATTATACCGGAACTCTATATACAAGTATGCAGATGCCACCACTTTCGTGGGTCAGATATCAAACAATGATGAGACGGAGAAGAGGAAGGAGGTAGAGAGCTTAGTAACATTATGTCTGAGTTGTGGGTCGGATATCAAACAATGATGGGACGGAGTAGAGGAAGGAGATAGGGAGCTTAAAAACATGGTGTCAAGCCAATAACAACTTAGGGAAGCAAGATGGAGTAAACACCCCAGTCAGCATCATTGGTGCTGAAGTGGGGATAGTCAGGAGCTTCAAATGCTGAGGCATAAATATCATCAACAATATATCCTGGACCAACCACATTGAAGCTATAGTCAAGAAAGTTGAACTTGTCTCCAGTAACTTACCAAGGGCTTAAGGAACAAAGCTTCTATTGATTTTTTACTCAGTGATGGTGCAACTTACTCCCATTGTCGGCTCTTTAATGAATGACTGTTTGGAAATCTTCAGGAAAATAAAAAATAACATTTGTGATGGTTAAAAAAATAATCCACTTGAAAAACACAAAATAACTGAGCATGTTTAAGAAAGAACTGCAGATGCTGGAAAAATCGATGGCAGACAAAAATGCTGGAGAAACTCAGCGGGTGGGGCAGCATCTATGGAGCGAAGGAATAGGTGACGTTTCGGGTCGAGACCCTTCAGACTGATGTGGGGGGGGGGGGGAAGAAGAAAGGAAGAGGCGGAGACAGTGGGCTGTGGGAGAGCTGAGAAGGGGAGGGGAAGGAGGGAGAAAGCAAGGACTACCTGAAATTGTAGAAATCAATGTTCATACTGCTGGGGTGTAAAATAACCAAGCAAAATATGAGGTGCTGCTCCTCCAATTTGCGGTGGGACTCACTCTGGCCATGAAGGAGGCCCAGGACAGAAAGGTCGGATTCAGAATGAGTTGAAGTGCTGAGCCACCGGGGGATTAGGTTGGTTAATGCAAACTGTGCGGAGGTGCTGGGCAAAGCGATCGCCAAGCCTGCGCTTTGTCCCACCGATGTAGAGCAGTTGACACCTAGAGCAGCGGATGCAATAGATAAATAATAATAATAATAATTTTACTTATAGAGCACTTTAAAAACAATCATAGCTGCAACAAAGTGCTGTACATCACTAATCATTGACAAAAAAGTTAATACACACCAAAAATAACAATCAAAAGAAATAGTAGCAAAAGACATGTAAAATAAAGAAACATTAAAAACACCACAAACAGAAGCAAAGCCTCAGGCATGGTCAAAAGCCAGGGAGTACAAATGTGTTTTAACACTGGATTTGAAGATGGACAGTGAGGACGGCCTGTCTGATGTGCAACGGCAGGGTGTTCCAGAGTGCCGGAGCAGCAACAGAGAAGGCTCTATCCCCTCTGAGACCTCGGTACCTCCAGGAGCAGCTGACCAGCTGACCTGAGGGACCGGGCAGGAGCGTATGGGTGGAGCAGCTCAGAGAGGTAAGGCGGGGCGAACCCATTCAGATATTTAAAAACAAATAACAGTATCTTAAAATGAACTTGAAAGTGCACTGGGAGCCAGTGGAGAGAGGCCAGAATTGGCGATATGTGCTCCCTCTTTCGAGTCCCTGTTAAAAGGCGAGCAGCAGCATTCTGAACCAACTGGAGATGAGCCAGTGAAGAACGAGCAACACCAAAATAGAGTGCATTACAGTAATCCAGCCTAGATGTAATAAAGGCATGGATTACTGTCTCAAAATGCTGCCGCTCGAGAATGGGCTTCACCTTCGCCAGCTTCCTTAGGTGAAAGAAGCTGGACTTAACCACCGCGCATATTTGGCGATCTAATTTAAAGTCACTGTCCATCCTAAAACCCAGGTTCACAACTGTTGGCTTCACGTACCTTGACAATGGACCTAAATCAACAAATGGAGGTTCACGGCAGCCATTGGGATCAAATAAAATCACCTCTGTCTTCTTTTCATTAAATCCAAGAACGTTTAGGGCCAACCAGGACTTAATGTCATCAAGACAAGACAGAAGCGATTTTACAGAAAAGGCGTCTTCCCCCCTCAGCGGCAAATAAAGCTGGGTATCATCTGCATAACAGTGGAAAGAGATGCCATGCTTTCTAAGGATGGAACCCAGAGGAAGTATGTACAGCGAGAAAAGCAGGGGCCCCAGAATCGAACCCTGTGGAACCCCATATGACAGGGGAGCGGAAGAGGATTCAAACCCAGCTAGGCTAACACACATGGTTCTGCCCGCCAGATAGGACCTGAACCATCCCAGGGCACTGCCGCAGATGCCCACTAACTGCTGTAGCCGAGATAACAAGATATTATGGTCCACCGTATCAAAGGCGGCAGACAAGTCCAGCAGGACAAGAACCACACAATCCCCAGAATCATTAGCCAGGAGGATGTCGTTAAAAACCCTTAGCAATGCTGACTCCGTGCTGTGCATGGTTTTAAATCCAGACTGGAAGATCTCCCGAATATCATGCTCCTCCAGGAATAGTTTCAGCTGAGCATAAACAACTCTCTCCAGTAATTTAGAAATAAAAGGCAATTTCGAGATGGGTCTAAAATTGGCCAGAACAGATTGATCCAGGCCAGGTTTCTTAAGTAGTGGTTGCACTACCGCATGTTTAAAACTCACGGGCACAACCCCAGAACACAAGCTGCTGTTAATAATGGTAAGAACCGACTGCCCAATACTAGGGAAAACCTCCTGAGATGAGGTTGGAGGAGGTGCAGGTGAACCTCTGCCTCACCTGGAAAGACTGCTTGGGTCCTTGGATGGTTCAGGGGGGAGGTAAAGCGATAAGTGTAGCATTTCCTGCGGTTGCAAGGGAAAGTACCAGGGGAGGGGGTGGTTTGGGTGGGAAGGGTCCAATTGACCAGGGAGTTATGGAGGGAGCGGTCTCTGCGGAAAATAACTGAGCATGAATTGTTTCACAAATGATGCCCACATGTTACATTGATTGCTGCTGTGAAATTGTAAGAAAAGTCATCTCGAGACCTGCCATATACAAAAAGGGAGCAGTGGCTCATTATAGTAATCTATAGACCTGAAGTCCTGAACCACTATTTATTTCATCAGGGACCCTCGGACTATCTTTGATCAGACTTTACTGGCTTTACCTTGCACTAAACGTTATTCCCTTATCATGTAGCTGTACACTGTGAATAGTTTGATCGTAATCATGTTTTGGCTTTCCGCTGGCTGGTTAGCACGCAACAAAAGCTTGTCACTGTACCACGTGACATTGAACTAAACTGAAACTGAGACTATGTAGATGACTATTCACCCATCAATACTATTTTTAGAATAGTAACACTCTTAGTTTCTCATCGGTTTGATAGATCTAGCTCCCAAGTACATACATGAAAGTATATTTTATTTTTTAAAAGATTGTATTAAGTGAATGTATCAAAACTAGAGGTAGACATGAAAGGGGAGGGTTTGATGACATTGTACTGGAAAGTGACTAGAAATTCACCAAATAAGTGAAAATAATTGCTTCATAAGCATTTTCTCAGTTTGAACAAATGAAACAAAAATTGCAATGTAATTCACTTAAGCAGCTGTTATATTTTGTACTGCACCAGGTCAAAGAAACACAATTATCATGATCAGTATACATATTTATATCTGTGATTTACTGCTATAATGTTCTGTTTTGGTTCATCCCGTACCCAGAACTTATTAAAACAGATGAATTTAAAAGAGGATTCTAAGATTGCTTTAAATGCAGTTTTTGTCATGTTTCCTCGCAATAATTGCTACTCAAAATCTCTATACCTATAAAAGTCCGATCTTGTGTGTGTGTGTGTGTGTGTGTGTGTGTGTGTGTGTGTGTGTGTGTGTGTGTGTGTGTGTGTGTGTGTGTGTGTGTGTGTGTGTGTGTGTGTGTGTGTGTGTGTGTGTGTGTGTGTGTGTGTGTGTGTATTCATTGTATCTTCCTCAAAATGCTATGCGCTAACTCTTAGATTTTTACATATTCTGATCACATTTTTCCCCTCCATGACCTCACCAGGTTCACTTCAGATTTCAAGCTCTAATTCAAAAGTTATTCGCAATTAAAGTTTAAAAAAAGCCAAAAACCGCTTCTCACAGAGAGCCTTTTTCCAGCAGCTTCGAATGATGATGTCACAATGCCACTCACAGTGCACCAATCACAATTAACCATATAACCATATAACAATTACAGCACGGAAACAGGCCATCTCGGCCCTACAAGTCCATGCCGAACAATTTTTTTCCCTTAGTCCCACCTGCCTGCACTCATACCATAATCCTCCATTCCCTTCTCATCCATATGCCTATCCAATTTATTTTTAAATGATACCAACGAACCTGCCTCCACCACTTCCACTGGAAGCTCATTCCACACCGCTACCACTCTCTGAGTAGAGAAGTTCCCCCTCATGTTACCCCTAAACTTCTGTCCATTAATTCTGAAGTCATGTCCTCTTGTTTGAATCTTCCCTATTCTCAAAGGGAAAAACTGATCCACATCAACTCTGTCTATCCCTCTCATCATTTTAAAGACCTCTATCAAGTCCCCCCTTAACCTTCTGTGCTCCAGAGAATAAAGACTTAACTTATTCAACCTTTAACTTAGTAACTTAGTTGTTGAAACCCAGGCAACATTCTAGTAAATCTCCTCTGTACTCTCTCTATTTTGTTGACATCCTTCCTATAATTGGGCAACCAAAATTGTACACCATACTCCAGATTTGGTCTCACCAATGCCTTGTACAATTTTAACATTACATCCCAGCTTCTATACTGAATGCTCTGATTTATAAAGGCTAGCATACCAAAAGCTTTCTTTACCACCCTATCTACATGAGATTCCACCTTCAAGGAACAATTGGCTCTCAAGCTGTCGAGTGCCACAATGACATCACAATGGGATGTTGCCAACGGTAACCACAGCTGAAGGAGAGGTTGCCAAAGGCAAGCCCTGTCGGAGGGGGGGTGGGGGCGAGGGGGGGAACGAGTGCCATTTGGTATGAACCTCAGGCCTGTCTGCTTCAAAGGGATCTTGATTTGGGGGCCTGTAAAATTGAGGGGCATCTGCTTGATCTTGGTTTAGGGGCCTCTGAAATTGGCCTGGGCCTCAGTTCATCTATGAGAGTGCCTGGCCAAAGCTGCCATAGAGGGAGAGAGTGAGAGGGGGAGAACAAGGAGAGAGAGAGGGGGAAAGAGAGAGGGAAAGAGGGAGAGATAGAGAGAGGGAGAGAGAGGAGAGAGAGAGAGAGAGAGAGAGAGAGAGAGAGAGAGACCCCTCACCCTCCCGCACACCCCCCCATGCCCTCCCCCCCTCGCCCCCGCACCCCCCTCCCCCAATTGATTGCCCCATATAATTCCCCCCCCCCCCCCCCAGAGTGGCCACAACACATGCCCCAGCCCCCACAGCCCCCACATGTTTTGGGAATTGGACCAGTAATTTTCTTGTTATTGCAACGTGGGGACAATTGATTGCCTCCATATAATTCCATGATAATAACAGAATGCAGGTGAAAGTTCACTGTAAGTAGTCTCTCCACAGAGTGGCACGACACATGCCTATTCAGGACCAATGCAAACACAGACACGCCACATGTTTGGGAATTGGACCAGTAATTTCTTGTTATTGCAGAAGAAATGTGATTCAAAAGATCAGAACATTTAGGTTCACGCCCCATCTGAATCCTACTAACAACTACTTGGAGATCTTCTAACTGAAAGTAGCTGAGAGGGAGGGAAGATTAGACAGGCTAAGTAAATGTGAATAGCATGCATCCATACTTAAATGTTTATCAGGCAAGAGCCTTGACCATTTAAATTAGGACCTGATGGACAATTCTCACATCCAAGTTTCTGGCAGCAATGGATAACTTCCTCTGTGTGGTTTTAATCCTCCTACTGGCCATTTGCACCAATAATTGGCGAGGGTTTAAGTTGACAAATAACCTCCCTATCTTTCATGTTATTGTTGACACCCGTCTCATTTGTCTCTTCTCAAGGTTGAGGTTCTTTTCTGATCTTTAATTCCTGTGACCTTGGAGGCCAGCTGCGCCATATTCAGACCTTGAATGTTTTCCTTGGGCCTCAGTTCATGGGAACTATACAGAATAGGAATGTTTTGTTGGCAGCCTGGCAATCCAATTATACAGATGCTGTTTGTGCTGACACCTGAAAACTATATCAAGAGACCCCTTCAACCATCTTAAACATAACAACATATGCTGTGCAACTTGCTCTCTTTTCCCGAAATACAGCTGGTGACAAAACAAATTAGCGCTGTAAATATTGTACTTAGAAATTTGTGTAAGTCTAAGACTGATTGGCACAAATGTATTGTGAATTAATGATTGTTGTGTTCTATGTTAGTAATATGATACTTAGCTCCAATGTTCTCCCATGAGAACAGAGTTTGCCATTTCAGGTGCAGAGATCTTCTGTGCACAGGGAATAATGCAATGGGAGGTGACTTCAACTTCAATGGCATGAACATTTGACTTATTTAAGCCTCAGTATATGTAAACAAGATTGTCCCTCTATGTGAGGTTTTAAAACAACTGCACAAAACTGCTCAGGGCGTGTTGGCTCATATTCCACTGAGTTAGCTCCTGGCTCTTACAGGTGAATCAATTTACGAGTTGAATCAAGCAACTGGACTAACTCAATAATTACATTTTTAATTTCACCAGCTTTCTCTTTGTTCTAGCACTGCAGGATTTTTATTCATCGTTTTGGAATGTAGGGGAGTTGGAAAAAGTCAAAAGTTATTTATTATCAAGAGATTTATTTTGATTAAAACTGAAAAAAAAAACTGAAAGCAAAGACAACGCTACACGCATTTAAAAGATATTATCAAGATGGTTAATGATCAATGAGCCTCTTCATCCGTTTTTTATCAATTTTGAAACTTTCTATCACTGATTTCTATCTGAAAATTGACAAGCTTGACATACCATGGAATTCCCAGAGCCTTCATAATCTTTGTGACTTCCATGAGATGTTGTTCAGTGTGCTTTTCCAGATGTACATAGCTGTACAGCAGGGATATAGTATCCGATGCAATTAGCTTCTAAAGTTTCGTCTTGTCTCTTCTCTACCATTAAAAGCAAAAAGGAAAAGAAAGAGAAAAGCACTCATGAAAAAACAATGCATTTTTGTGGAACACTGTATTTGAAATAAACAAGGGTTTATTTCAGAGTTTTGTTTGCCCTTCGGCTCCAATGCTGCAATAGTATCAAACATAAGTTTCCAAAAAAAGAATGAAGAATGATTGTTACTTTCAGACTGTCCACCATTTAAGGTTGAGTCATGTGACTAACTACTCTCTTGATTGGAGGTAGACAAAAATGCTGGAGAAACTCAGCGGGTGAGGCAGCATCTATGGAGCGAAGGAAATAGGCGACGTTTCGGGACCTGAAACGTCATCTATTCCTTCGCTCCATAGATGCTGCCTCACCTGCTGAATTTCTCCAGCATTTTTGTCTACCTTCGATTTTTCCAGCATCTGTAGTTCTTTCTTAAACTCTCTTGATTGGAAACATAGCTTTGTTGAAAGTTCCAGAGATTGTCTAAAAGTGCCCTTGAGTAAATTACACACCCTTGTAAGTCCATATGTTCTTAAAAAGGACATAAAGAGTTATGTTAAAAATCTACTGAGCGTACATCCAGTAGCTTAAACTACGATCCCACATCAACGTGTTTGGGAAGCTCACGTTATTTGCCATGACCACTGAACTCTTCCAAGCTCCAACATTATACCTAAGCTGCAAGACATACACCATTCTTGAGAATGTAAGTAATAAAAGAGAGACAAAGACAACTAACTGGAGTCCAGTGCAAGGTGCTCCTCTGCTGGGTATGTTGGACAAGCCAGGGGTTAGGGGTGCCCGACCCAAATAAAAACTGCTTAAGTATTTCTCTTGGTGGACTTACCTGTGTTTGATTTTCTCTCACCGGCCTGGTACCTGGACCTTTCTCCTTGAAGTCAACCTGAAGCCATCCTCACAGGTACAGTGAGGAATTATTTGTGGACTGTGCAGATCACACGCATGCATAGGAATCATTCAGATTCAGATTCAATTTTAATTGTCATTGTCAGTGTACAGTACAGAGACAACGAAATGCAATCATGGAAGTGCCATTCAGTCAAGCCTTTGGTTTCCCTTGCCTTTTCCACAGTCCGCTGAGCATTTGTGTACAGACATGATCCCAGAATGAAAACCATTGATTAAATGCATCTTGCACAATGTCCACAATTATTTTTGACTTTTCATTGAAATTGTATTGAAATTGTGACACGGTTTAGAAATGGGAAACCTGCATGAGGTTTTATTTTCAATATGTAAACAAGCCATAATAAGAATGTTTGCTTATAATAACTGACAGTACTGCATTAAGTAAATATAGCAGTTCAGATGGGCATCACAGTGGTGCACCAGTAGAGTTGCTCCCTTACAGTGCTAGAGACCTGAGTTTGATCCTCACTACAGGTGCTGTCTGTACAGGGTGTGTACAGGGTGTGTACGTTCTCCCTGTGGCATGGGTTTTCTCCAGGTGCTCTGGTTTCCTCCCACATTCCAAAGACGTGCAGGTTTGTAGGCTAATTAGCTTCTGTAGATTGTCCCGAGTGTGCATGATAGAACTAGTGTACGAGTTGGTCTGCACGAACCAATGGTTTCAGAAATCATTGTCACAAATGCTTGTTTGAGCTATGCATACACACATTGGCCTAGTGTGCAATTATACATACACAGAGCTGAGATGATCATGGAAAGTGGGGTTAGTCAAATAATCCCAGTGAGGCTGAAAAAGACAAGGCCTGAAGAAGGGTCTTGATCCGAATCATTTCTCCAGAGATGCTGCCAGACCCGCCGAGTTACTCCAGCTTTTTGTGTCTAATTTTGGTTGTATTTCTGCTCTATTGTTGATGAATTGACTCTTCAGATACTAATTTACCACATAATTTACCATTCAACAAGATACAGATTTGCTCAGTTGAAGAACAGACAAACCATGTATTTTATACCAGCACAGAAAGAGAAACATACATGTCATGCCTCATTTTATAATTTTAAAGGCATTCAGCACGGGATGATCCTCACTCACATCAGATAATTTGAAAACAATGGGATTGACTGTCTGAACCTCAAATCTACAACCAGATTGAATTTTCCCTTTCCCAACCTCAGCTAAACCGAAACTCATTTTCACCTTCCCACCTGAGATCAGCCCACAACAGCAGGGGCTGAAACTTTGAACTTTGATCTGTAAGGGTCAGTTCTATACCAGAATGTGCCCTTGCTAACAGCTTGTTCTTTACTGAAGTATCAAATTAAGTAGCCACAACCATGTAGAACAAGAATAACTCAGGCTGAACAGCATGTCAAATATGCATTCCAAATACAAAAACTGATGGAAAGCATTGTTTCAATTTTTCTTAAGAAATTGGAGTACATTCCAACAACTATAGCACAAATTAATTTATGGTTTAACACACACACACTCACAAATTATTGATAATCTCAAGTCAAGAGTGCTGTGTCATATGTACCGACAATGGAACAATTAAGTTCTTACTTGCCTTATATAAACAATGGAGGTAAATTTGTTTGTATTTTACTTATGTGATTTGTTTAGCAAAGAGTTCAGCTTAGTTTAGAGAGATACAGTGTGGAAACAGACCTTTCGTCCCACTGAGTTACTTTCCCTCTCATTTTCATAAGGTTCATAAGTTTCATAAGGTTCATTTATTGTCACATACACCATTGGTGTAGTGAAATTTCACTGGCCAGGTCAGTCATACAATTTAAAAAAGCAACAGACTCAAAAAAACACATTTTAACATAAACATCCATCACAGTGACTCCTACACATTCCTCACTGTGATGGAAGGCGAAATAAAGTTCAAGTCCTTCCCTTTTTGTTCTTCCTTGATCTTGACTCCCGTAACCGGCAGCGTTTGGGCCCTCCGCGTCGAGGCATTCAGCTCCCGCATCGGGGGGGATATCAGCTCCCCAGTGGCGTGCGATCAAACCTCGCGTCAGGGCTGGACGAACCTTCTGTGGCGTTGGAGCTCCTGACTAGCATCTCCCGAGACTGTGAGCCCTTGATGGTAAGTCTGCGCCCAGTGGTGGGGCAGTCCGAGATGGCTTTTCAACTCCATCGATGGTAGGCCGCAGAGCCTGGAGAATGTGATCCGAAACTTGATCACCTCTCCGGGAAGGTAAGAACCTGAAAAAAAAAGTTTCCCCCCCCCTCCCCCCGCATAAAACAAACAGAAGAACATTAAAACAAACTTTAAACAAACGCTAAAAATAACAAAAAGGATGAAAAAAAACTAACAGACTGCCAGCAGGGCTGCCATCTCCCTCCTCCGGCACCTCCTAGGCTCTCACTGAAAGAGGCTGTATGTAATTTAGTTGAAGATTGAAGGAACTGGAGAGCTTCACACAATTTGTGTGCTGAACTCATGAAGCAACAGTCTGGTGCACAACTTCAAATATGAGCTGCTTCCTGTTGCCATCTGCCATAGATACGTGGGTAATAAGGGCAGGACTGGGCCATTCAGCATATTGTATCTGCTCTGTAATTCAATCTTATTATGGCTGGTTATCTTCATATTCTTGACTCACCCTATACACACTGGAAATGTATCTATTTTCCTCTTACATATGGTCAGCAACATGATATCTACAGTCCCTCTGTTGCAGCAAATTCCATGGGTTCACCAGTACTCTGAATAGTCATACTGTTGCAAATCATGAAATCAGGCCTTCTGGCCTCTTTTTCATGCATTCTAGGCTGGCCAATGTACCTGCATTTATCCATTATCCATCTCAACCCTTCCTATCCACATTTATGTCTAAATGCTTTATAAAATCATAATTGCATCCACTTCTATAGCTTCCTCTGGTAGCTCATTCCAGGTGCAGAATCTGAGTGGAAAGGTTGCCCTTGAGGTCCCTCTTAAATCTTTGCCCTCTCACTTTAAGCTTATTCCCTACAGTTTTGGAATCCAATAACCTGTGGAAAAACTGAGCATGAACTGTATCTATACACCTCATGATCTTGTACGTCTCAAAAAGCTCAGCCCTCAGCCTCCGAAGCTCGAAAGAAAAAGGCCCCCGGCTATCCAACCTCTCCCTATAACCCAAGCCTGCTTGCCAGGATAACATCTTGGTGAATCCTTTTTGCACTGTTTCCAATTTAATGTCATAATTTCTGTAGAACTA
This sequence comes from Leucoraja erinaceus, assembly GCF_028641065.1. Lineage (NCBI taxonomy): Eukaryota > Metazoa > Chordata > Chondrichthyes > Rajiformes > Rajidae > Leucoraja > Leucoraja erinaceus. The sequence continues at coordinate 73,134,779 of NC_073379.1, read as the reverse complement.
CATAGAATTGTCCAAGTGTGGATTCACCACATCTTGTGCAGCTGTATTATAATGTTCCAACTTTTGTACTCAAAACCCTCTCAAATGAAGGCAAGCCCATCAAATGCTTTCTTCACCACATTGTCCACCTGTCCCACCACGTTTAGGGAAAATTGCACCAAGATGTCTCTGTTCTGCAGCACGCTCCAGGACTCTCCCATTTACTTTGTATGTCCTTCCCTGGAATGACACACCAAAGTGCAACACCTCACTTTTAAGTTAAATTCCACGTGCCATTTTCTGGCCCACGTTACCAACTGATCTAGATCCCGTTAACAACTTAGAAAACCTTCCTCAGTATCTACTATACCGTCTATTTTAGTGTCTTCTGCAAATTTATCAAAGAATCCAGAAATCGGAGGTGCAAGGGGACTAGGGAGTGCTGGTGCAGGACTCCCAAAAAGATAATTTGCAAGTCGAAACGGTAGTAAGCAAGGCAAATTCAATGCTAGCATTTATATCAAGAAGACCGGAGCACAAAAACAGAGATGTAATTCTGAGGCCACTGAAAGGCGTTGGTCAGGCTGCATTTGAAATACTGTGAGCAAATCTGGGCCCCATATCTCAGGAAGGATGCGCTGGATCTGAAGAGGGTCCAGACAAGAATGATTCTTGGAATGCGTGGGTTAGCATATGATGAGCATTTGACAGCACTGGGCCTCTACTCGCTGGAGTTTAGAAGGTTGAGATGGGACCTCATTGAAACTTACAGAATAATGAAAGGCATAGATAGAGTGGATGTGGGAAGGATGTTTCCACTGGTGGGAGAGTCTAGGATCAGAGGTCATAGCTAATAATTAAAGGCTGCTCTTTTAGAAAGGAGCTGAGGAGGAACTTCTTTAGTCAGAGGGTAGTTAAGCTGTGGAACCCATTGCCACAGAGGGCAGTGGAGGCCACGTCAGTGGATATTGTTAAGGCAGAGATAGACAAATTCTTGATTAGAACGGGTGTCAAGGATTACAGGAAGAAGGCAGGAAAATTGAATGAGGCAGAGATCAGCCGTGAATGAATGCTCGATGGGCCGAATGGCCTAATTCTACTCCTATAACATGTGAGCCTGTGAACAATCTCTTGCTTTGCAACCCAAGTATATAACACTCTGATGTACAGCAGTGCCTCTACTTCCTGAGAAGATTACAGATAGTCAGTATGTCAAGGAGGATTCTCTTGAACTTCTACAGGTACACAGTAGAGCATTCCCAGAGCTATAGCGGCTCTGAACCGGCCCTGCTGAGTGCCCCCCACCCCCCCTGGACTGTCTCCCTCGGATGGTCACGTCACACAGACACATCTGCACTTTAGTCTGTTTGAACTGTTTGACTATTTTACTGTTCATTTTACAATCCATGTTCTCGGGGTATCTAAATCTACATTTTATTAGTTATTTATGTTGCATACCAAATCTCGTTGCGCTTATGTGCAATGACAATAAAATATATTATTATTATTATTATTATTATTAGCGAGCTAATCCTTACTGACTGGCTGCATCGTGGCAACTTGAACGTCCAGGAGCGGAAAAGACTGCAAAAGGCTGTGACCACTATCCAGTCCATCACCGGCTCTGACCTCCCCACCATCGAAGGGATCTATCGGTCGCTGCCTCAAAAAGGGGGCCAACATCATCAACGACCCACACCATCCAGGCCACACACTAATTTCACCACTGCCATCGGGAAGAAGGTGCAGGAGCCTGAAAACTATAACGTTCAGGATCAGGAACAGCTTCTTCCCGACAGCCATCAGGCTATTAAACACGACAACAAATAAGATCTGAACTACAACAGACTTTTATTATTATTGCACTATATTTGTTTATTTATTGAGTATGTGTGAATGTGTATATATACACACTGAACTTTTTTTTCTCCAATTGTGTACTGTGTTTACATGTTCTGTTGTGCTGCAGCAAGCAAGAATTTCATCGTCCTATCTGGAACATATGACAATAAAAAACACTCTTGACTCTTGACATGTCATCCAAGGTAAACATCCTCTCTGCATCCAGTCTTTCAGATCCTTCCAGAGTTTTGTAAATTTCAATTAGGTCCCCTCTTTCTTCCAAACTCTGGTGAATACAAATCTTGACAATCCAATGTCTTGTCATAAACCAGTCTCATTGTCTCAGGAATCATTCTGGTGAACCTTTGTTGCATGCCCTCCATAGCAAGTATAATATTTCTTGGGTGGACACTGAAAGCTGGAGTAACTCAGCGGGACAGGCAGCATCTCTGGAGAGAAGGAATGGGTGACATTTCAGGTCTAGACCCTTGTTCAGACTGGTTTGGGATTAGGGGATAAGACCAAAGCTGTGCACTATATTCTGAGTATGATCTGATAGTAAGGCCTGTATAATTGTAGCAAGACATCCTTGCTCCTACATTTAAATCCTCATTATGAAGGTCATTTGTACCATTTGCCCTCAACTGCTTGCTGCAGCTCACTCAGTGCCCCACCTTCATGACAGTAACGTACTTGACACACAATTAACAGCTAGCAGCCCTTCAAAGAAGACTGATTATGGCACATGTAAAAGGCTAGCAGGTCAGATTCCGAAAGAACAGCCGTATTATTAGAAAATAATGAGGTCAGCAGCAGAGCTTTGCAAACCAGACATGTCAAGTTTATCTGTCCCAAATGTTCCATCACATTGACATTAAACATCTCTTTCCAAACTATTGAACAAAATAAACATTTTACACAATTTTTCTTCGGCCAAGTCTAATTGTGTTCAGTGTTTATGTTGATAGCTGCGCAATTGTCAGTTAAGGGCCTTTCCCACTTACACGATTTTATCGGCGATTTGCCGGCACCCGTCATAGTCGCAGCAGGTCGCCGAAAAATGTCAACATTTTGAAAATCCAGCGGCGACCAGAAAAAGGTACGACTTTTTGGGCGACTACTCACGACCATACAGGAGTCACCCCACGACAGGTGAGCAGCAGCCAGATCTGTGTCCCCAGGTCTGGCTCTGTAGCATAGAAGGGTAGGGTGAAATCAAACAGGGATATAGTGATTGGAGACTCAATGGCTGGGGGAACAGTCAGGAGATTCTGTGGCAATAAACAAGACTCCAGGAAGGTGTGTTTCTGCCCTCGTGCAAGGGGATAGGATGTCTCAGAGGCTGTAGAACATTCTCAAGGAGGAGCTTGAGGCAGGATGAGGGAGAGTTAGCTTACTGGATACAGAATTAGCTTCATGGAAGGAAGCAGCGGGTGGTGGTGGAAGGTTGTTTTTCAGACTGGAGGCCTGTGAATGGTTGTGTGCCTCATGGATTGGTGCTGGGCCCATTGCTGTTTGTATTCTATGTCAGCGATTTGGATGAAAATTTATAAGGCATAATTAGTAAGTTTGCAGGTGGTATTGTAGATGGTGAAGGTTGGACTTGGTTGGACGTGGCTAATGAGTTTGTGCAAGGTGCAGGAATTCAGATCTTTGGACCATTGGGATCTCTTCTGGGGCAGAGGTGACCTGCGCAAGAGGACAGGTGGCACATGAACTAGAGTGGGACTAAATTCTGGCAGGCAACTTCTTTGGTGCTATTCGGAATGGTTTAAACTAGATTGACAGGAGGACAGGCTGCAATTCAGTACTGAGGCAAGTAGGAGACTGGAAGTTGGTACAGAAGTCAATGACAGCAGGTTCAGTAGAGAGGGTTGACAGGAACACAGCTGGGAGTGAGGAAAAATTGTCTGATTAAATTGCAGTACAAGAGGCCTGACATGTGAGTGTATGAATTCAGGGCATGAAACTGGGACATTACAGCCATCATGGAAACCTAACTACGGACGACTCTATGACTCATCCCAGTCAAGAGAACAACAAGGCCTCATGATTATGCCCTCAATCCAGGCATTGGCATTTGAAATTACATCGTCATCGAAGTGATGACTTGAGAATTGCATGCCGTGGTGATCACTGAGCGCTGCTGGACTATCTATATCTTATTTATGCTGTAATTTCCATCAACCTGGACTCAAAACAGCCTTGATGAGAAATGCTGCCATAAGAAAACTAATATCACTGAAGGTTGAGTTACAATGAAACATTATGACCTCAAGAACTGAGAACAGGTGGAAAAAGAGCAGAAGGCCCAGCAACTAGTCAACTGCAGTGACATGTTTGACCCCGTAAGTGCCATCAAGGCCATCTGTGGCTCAAATGTCGGTGTTTACTGAAAGTAGCAAGACTCTGTCATTGACGTGAATTTCCCAACACAAATACATAAGCTTTATATGGGAAGAGGAGCGCATATCAGAGGGTCCAAGAGATGGCATGGTTGTGACTGTTTTCATGAAAGGAGACAAGGTTTGTTGTGGTATCTATACAGGAGCTTCATCCCTGTGTCCTCTACAGAAGGAGTCATTGCACAAATCTTTCTCAGTTGCCTCCTCTTGCTGGTCAAAGAGCTTCCAAAGTTGTACACTGATTCTGCCCATCGATGGTTTAGAATTGGTGCCTCTCCATTCTTCTTCTTGCGTATGTCGTGCACAGCCTAAAGTTGTGCGACAACTTGTTCTATTTGATCCTATTTGATTGTGCATGCCAGGTTGATTGCATTCGTTGAAACAGGGCGGACCACGTGAAGGTTGCAATCTCCCACCCCTGCCTCTCCCTGACTACCTGTGTTTATGACAAGTTGGTAATTGAATGTAGTTGTGCAGAGAAGTCCTGCATACAATTTTATTTTCATAATTGCCAAATAAAACAGGACTTTGTGATGAAATACATTGATTTGAAGTTGAGAGATTATAATGACCTAAACAGCTGTTACTAGTGCAGCTTTTCTTTTCTCTTTTCTTCGCTACAAACAGACACCTGTATATGGTCTCATCCATTCAGGGGGGAGGTCAATCTGTTGATAATCCAGTGAGGCACAGCTACGGCCACTTTTTCTTGTTTGAGTGGTCCACCTGTTAACGTCTGCTGGAGACACACCTGCACCCCTTCCTGAATGCACTGCTCCTAGATGTTGAGAGGTCTTTAGACATACAGTGTGGAAACAGGCACTTTGGCCCACCGAGTCCAAGCTGACCAGTCATCACCCCTACACTTGTTTTATCTTACACACCTGGGTGCAATTTATAGAAACCAATTAACCTACACACCTATAGACCTTTGCAATGAGGGAGGAACCCCGAGGACCTGGAGAGAAATTACAGGGAGAAGGTACAAACTCCGCACAAACAGCACCCATAGTCAGAATTGAACCCAGCTCTCGGGCTCTGTAAGGCAGCAACTCTCCCGCAACTCTATTTTGAATGGCGGGACAGGTATAAGGAGTGAGTGACCTACCCATGTTCCTATTTGTTTTGTATTCTGATGCATGCAACCAGAATTTGAGCTTCAATTTGTCCTTTTACCAAAATGTATAAAAAGATAGCCCATAAACCAAACAACCTCAGACGTCCTTCACCAAACCGTCCACTCTGCTTAACACCACTCCTGCCTAAAAAGATAAAAGATGTTGGTTTGACATCCAAATAAACATGGATCACATCCCAGATTTCAGGAGACACATTTCCGTGAGGGGGCACTGATGATACAATGCACCAGAGTACACTGATCCGCCTGTACAAAACAATTTTTGAAGACCAAGATCTCAACCCCTGCACCAAGCCCATGGTTCACCAAGGAGCAAGGAATTCTGCACTCTTGATTATATCAGAGAAGAAACATTTTAGTGTAGGCTATTTCAAAGTACTAGAGACATACCCGCAACAATGCCTCTCCAGAATCCAGATGTCCCCACAACCAACGGCAGCGTAATGTCACTGTCCTCTCCTACACTATCATTTCCAACATCAAGACCGAACACCAGTTCCAGCAGAAAGCCACATCATCCATGTTTAGTTTAGTTTAGAGATACAGCACGGAACCAGGTCCCTCAGCCCACCAGCAATCCACGTACACTAGCACTATCCTGCACACTAGGAACAATTTACATTTTTACCAAGGCAAATTAATCAATAAACCTGTACGTCTTTGAAGTGTGGGCGGAAACCGAGCACCTGGAGAAAACCCACGTGGTCACAGAGAGAACCTTCATACTCTGTAAAGATAGCACCCATAGTCAGGATCAAATCCAAGTCTCTGGCATTGTACAAGCCCTGTCCCACGGTACGAGTTCATTCCAAGAGCCCGCCCGAGTTTTAAAAAAACCCAAACTCATGGTAAGCACGGAGAATGAACATAGCGGGTACGTCGGAGCTCGGGGACGTCTCTTAGCGGCTCGTAACTCTAATGGCAGGTACTCAGGAAGACCTGCTAAAAGCAGGTAAGCACGGGAAGAATCGTGAAGATTTTTCAACGTTGAAAAATGTCCACGAGAGCCCCGAGTACCGACGAGTGGCCATTATCATAAATCTCCGAGTTCGAATCAGAGCAAACTCGGGAGAGCTCTTGGAATGAACTCGTACCGTGGGACAGGGCTTTAAGGCAGCAACTCTACTGCTGCACCATTGTGCCGTCCCATATGGCTCACACTAATGTCCTGAATCAAGCATTCCATTTCAACCCTCAGTTGTGGCAATAGGTTATGTAGAAAATAATGACAATGCTTCGAGGTTTCTTGAGGTCGTACAATGGTTTCATGGACTCTTGGGATAAGAGTCCACCCAAGGCCACTCAAATTGATAGAGTGGTGTCCAGGAAGGTACTGAGAGATCACAAGGAGGCAAACAGTGGAAGGAGTGACCAAAAATGTAAACAACCCACACACATCACATGCCAGCTGCCCGACCTTTGGCAGAGTAGGATTCATTATTTGCCTCTGATCTCCATGGGATTACCTGAAAAGGCACCAATCCAACAGTGATTCCTACTGCAGTCCTCTCCGGCTGGTAGATGAGACAGCCGTCCTGTATTTATCCTGTATTTATCATCAAAATGCAGCTCCTTGTCCAAGTGAAAGAAAACAAATGGATTTGTATTAGTTGGAGAGCCTGAACATTTGACGAGAGGCTAAGAGGCAGGTGATAGGTGTAGAGGAAAGCGAGCCTCAGTTCTCTCTCATTCAATTGCATACGAAGTGCATTAAAAGGTCACTTGAAAGATGTTTGGTGTTCATATCTTGCTGAAGTTTTATGAAATGCTGTGCACTAATGCTTTCCCTTTGTGCTGGGAAATAGAAAAACTGCTTCATTTTGATGATCAGCATTCCTTTGTGGTTCTACACTAAATTAGTAACAGAAAAGGAGATTGTTGTGGCTGAAAAGTTGCAAAAGCTTGCATTCTTACGAGGTTGTTAGTGACTAAAATTAGGGTTCTGGTTTGTATTCATGGTAGTTGAGCTTGATTCCTTCTTGTTCTCGTTGTTTTACTGCTTTTTGACTCGGAGAGCAAGGCAGTTGAGAAAGATGTTTATATTCAGTGAGTCAGAGGCAAACTATATCCCTCCTCATTACAAGACAATATTTCCATCATACTGCCGCTTCATTCAGTGAAAGGCTATACCCATTCAGATGATTCAATGATATGTTCTTCCCATACCAGCTGAACAAGTTCTATATATAAACATAAATGTCCAGAAAGAACAAGGGTTATTTTGGATTATGCTGCAATCAGAAATAATCCTAAGCATTCAAAATGCACTGATAATGTTTCACATGAAAAGGCAATTATTTAAATCCCTACCAACCTACATTAGAGAATTCTAGGTTTGAATTGGGTATATTCCACAAACACCTGGCATTTGGCTGTTTTCAGAACGACTTCCTGATGTTAATCTCTAGAAGTATCAACAGCCCCATTTTAGGGTTGTTCTCACACCAATTAACCTCGAGTAAAATTGGTTAAAGTCAAACTCTGTACTGTCCCAGGAGAGAAATGTACATTGCTTTGGGCTGTTTCAAACCATCGTTGCAAATAAGATGCGTTAAGATCTGTATATTTTCTCAGGAATGATCACACGTTTATAAAACAGCGGACAAGCCCTACGCCAGGACATCAAAGAAACATCATGGGTGCCAGTGGCTCTGGCTGAAGAGGAAAAACCCCATTTGGTCTCTCAAATACCACACTAGCCAGATGCAGGGGGGGGTGGTTCTGGAACGCCAGAATGCACCGCTGAGCCTACTGGAGACGTTGTGGGTTAAATCAGCGAAACGTCGATGAAAATAGGTGCCCACTTGATAACCCCAATGACGTGTCTGCCTAGCCATTCTCAACATTGGAGGAGCATAGATCAGTGCAGAAGGCTCCCATCACCATTTGAATTTGACACTTTGGATTTTCAACATCTTGTCCTGTGCATTTGGAAACACTGTTACCTTGTGAAGTGTGGGTACATGGTGATTGGCTATCTCCACTGCACTTTCCTGTATTATGTTCACGTTTCTTTGTGGTTTTTGTTTTTTTTGGTCCTAATTTTCTTTGGGAATATAAAACTACATATGTGCTACTTCTTTGCCAAGGCCAGGTAGATATATACTTGCCTGTATATAATGATCACATGCTACTTTTTGTATATCTGGCAGAGCTTGACCTTGTTTGTATACCTGCATCATTTCTCATCTTAATTTTCCAAAAATATCTCAAAAGTTCCTCACAAGAACATGATGCCAAGTAAAATTGATCTCATGTTCAAGAAGGAACTGCAGATGCTGGAAAATAGAAGGTAGACAAAAGTGCTGGAGAAACTCAGCGGGTGCAGCAACATCTATGGAGCGAAGGAAATAGGCAACGTTTCGGGCTGAAACCCTTCTTCAGACTCATGCAGGGTGGGGGGGGGGGGGAGAAGAAAGGCAGAGGAGGGACCAAAGGGTTGAGGGAGAGCTGGGAAGGGGAGGAGACAGCAAGGGCTACCGGAAATTGGAGAAGTCAATGTTCAAGCCGCTGGGGTGCAGACTGCCCAAGCGAAATATGAGGTGCTGCTCCTCCAATTTGATCTCATCTGCCTGTACATGATCCATTTCCCTCTATTCCTTGCACTTCCACATGTTTATCTAAAAGCCTCTTAAATGTCACTAGGGTATCTGCCTCTACCACCACCCTGGCCACTGTGTAAATAAACTTGCCAACAAATCTCCATTCCACTTTCCCCCTCTCACCATATACCTATGCAGTGTTGGACATTTCCACCCTCGGAAACATAGGTTGTGACTGTCTACCCTGTCTATGCCTCTCATTATTGATATGATATAGGTAGCGAGGAAATCAGAGGAAGAATTATTGCCATAAAGGTTTGTTATACTAATAAATGTAAAATAAAACCATAATTTCCCTTGAAGGTGTGAAAATAAAAACCAGGAAACATATAAAATAAAAAACTATCCCAATATTCCATATTTCACAATTAAAGGTATTGTATACAGAGGTTCTATCAAATCTATGTTAATGTCCAAATTTGCAAGTTAGGAAACAGATATTTCTCCTTAGTTCGTTCCTAGAGCTACTAAATAGTTCTGTTCAGTAATTTCTCTGACACAGGTAATTGTAAGTACCAGAAATGGCTACAAACAAATTGCTCTGATTGGTGCCTAGGAAGAAACTACAGATACCAAATTATACCGAAGATAGACACAAAGTGCTGGAATAACTCAGTGGTCAGGCAGCATCTCTGGAGAAAAAGGATGGGTGGCGTTTCGGGTCGAGACCCTGCTTTAGACTCTAAGAAGTGTTCAGACATCAGAGACTTTGACTCTGAATGGTATTTGGTGAACATTGTCACTGAAGGATATCCATGTATCCCACATTATGTTCAAGTCACACAATGTGTGATAGAGGGATGCTCATTCACATCTCAATACTTAATTATCTAAAGAAAGTCACAGTACCATCAAACTGGAAAAAAAAAAAACTTGTCTCCTAATGGACAACTAAGATGACAATTGTATTAGGTTCTGGCAGAAAGGTTTGTCTCTAGTTTTTGTGGATCCTTGGATGAAATCATACGATGGAAGTTATGTTTATGCAATGCTTTCCAAGAAGCCAATGAGCCACTTAATCAATGTCATAAATGTCAAAAATGCATCAGTCCAGTTTGCAATACATGCAATAACTTTCCTTTTTCTATCATATGTCACTTTTCAGGGGAAAAAATAGATTAATTAGCACACATAGTGCAGAAACAAAGAACTGCAGATACTGGTTAATATGCAAAATGACCCAAGGTACTGGAGTAACTGAGCAGGTCAGGCAGTATCTCTGGAGAACGTGGATGGATGATGATTCGGGTGTCGACTCAAACAGTCACATATCCATATTCCCAAGAGGTGATGCCTGATCTGCTATACTACTATGCAATCTTGTTTCGAAGCAAGAAATGGTGATGCAGTGGTGGTTATCAGAGTTTATCCCACAGTGACCACAGAACAAACTTGAGAGGAGCAGATCTACTGCCTGTTCTACTGATCAATACAGGCAACTGGAAAGAGGTATTAGATTATATACTTAAATCCCATTTACCATAGGTATTTAGACACCCCTATATTAATATAACGGTATTTGTATCCTGAGCAATGATTGAGGGCTTTTTCCTATAAATCAGTCCTCGTGCTGTCTGTTGTATGCACTTAAAATGACACAAGGTCTAATTTGTGTGCGGGAGAATAAATAACAAGGCTATGGAAATTGCCTGCTGTGATGGCAAATTGACTTGTCTCATTCCTGGTTGTCCTATATTTAAAAATGAAACTTGTGTAAGCTTGTGGAACACAATGTAAGATGATTGGTGAATCTATTAACCAGAAAACACATTATATATTTGAAGAAATATTGCAAAAAATATTCTGCACAGAGCAAGGAAGACATTAGGATTTCAGAGATTTATGGACTGTTGGTATGTACAATGTATTCTATGATTGATAATTTTGGATTACATTTGCACAAGCACTAGAACTGAATATCAAAATACTGATCTTAATTGGTAATTTAGGTTGTGCTTTCTTCAGAGTGCAGGATAATTTCACCATTGAAAATGTACTATACAAGACCAAGGAAATAACAAGCCTTTCTGTACAATGATTTCGCCACAACTGGAATATTGTGTCCAGTTCTGGGCAACACACATTTAGAAACAGAGAGGGTATAAGAAGAGATTAACTAAAATGATTGGTGGGATGAGGGACGTTTAATTATGTGGATGGAGTTGTGGAGCTGGGGTTATATTCCTTGAAGTGGAAGAAGTTGCAAGGAGATCAGATGGAGCTATTTAAAACTACAAAAGGTATAGATAATAAGAAACGAAAAACTGATCCAATTGGCAGTAATTAACAAATAGAAAACTTAACGAAGATGATTTGCAGAGGAAGCAAATGTGATGTGGTGAAATGTTTTATTTAGTACAGGTCTGATAATGCTTTGCCAGCAATAGTGGCAGAGGTCGATTTTGTTATAATGTTGAAAAGATTGCTGAATTTACGGGACGGCGAGGAGAGTGCAGCAGAAGAATGCAGCACCTGCTGGATAGCGTGTGAGTTGTGCTACTTTGCATGATAGCTAGCTTTCTTCCCTGTTGTAATCATTCTGAGTAGATTGTTAAATTTGAGGACTCCCTGAACTGCCTTCAACCTGTGAACTCCTCTATGACATGTCTGTCCTGCTGCTTTGGTAAAACTATCCTAGGGATTTGAAGGAGGAGTCAGTACGTTATCTCTAAGATGTAACATAAGGAACAGCAGATGCTGGTTTACAAAAAAAGACGCAACATGCCGGAGTAACTAAGTAGATCAGGCAGCATCTCTGGAAACCATGGATAGGCGACATTTCAAGTTAGGACCCTTCTTCAGTGTAATTGTAAAAGGGGGGAGAGAAAGCTTTAATCGTGAGTGCACAGCTACAACAGGCTTTCGCTTGGCCAGTCTTTCGGGCAGATTTCCCAGTTTAGACCCCAGATGATCATGAAGATATGCAAAATTGATTGGACTGGGAGTGAATTTCTAGTGTCTTGATGCAAAGCCTAGGACAATGCCAGCTGCTGTTGTCCCAATCTATCATTTTCCTGTTTTCCACATAGGGGTTATGGTACCACTCCAGTCAGGAACCACATATTGGGCAGACTGGAAACAGAGACCAGGCTTTCTCCCCTGAAAAAAAATAGGCGAGAAAACTAGAATACTCAGTCCAAGCGAGCATTGCCACTTTCATTTCACTGCACATCTCGTATGTGTATGTGACAAATAAACTTGACTTGACTTGACAAAACTGAGTGAAATGGACATACTCTATGTCCTACAAGAGTCCATTTAGCCACAATGCATAGATTCTTCCCTATTTTTGAAATGCAATAAAAATTATTTGAACTCTTAAACATAACTGATTTTGAATGAAGCCCTCAGTCTTTGTTTTAATTATAATAAATTGATTGCATATGTGAAAGTTTGCACTAATCTCACTTTTTAAACTTAATCTTAAAGATTATGAATTAATTTGGTCGGATCTATAATTCTCAGGGCAATACTAAACAAAGATGAATTGCCTGATGTTGCATATTTGTTGTTCATATTAAGGGAGAGAATAAAAGCAGGTTACATCAACAGATTTAGGAGTGACGTACAAACCATACAAGATGTTGATTAACCCCTTCCAGTCTGGCAATCACTGTTAAGATCAAAGTTATATCAACTGGGTGTAGATTGTGCCCGATCCGGTATTAAGAACTGCCCAAAACATTTTTGTCATCCCAGAGCACTGAGAGTTAAGAACCTGTCCCACTAGGACGTCATTTACGCGACAGGCCGGTAGTGACTGATGCGCGATGATTGCGCGTGTCATCATGCGTCCGCACAGCCGTCTGGAGCGCGTGACGTCATTTGAAGATAAACGCAAAATGCAGGAGTAACTCAGCGGGACCGGCAGCATCTCTGGAGAGAAGGAATGGATGATGTTGCGAATCGAAATTCTTCTTCAGTCTGAAGAAGGGTCTCGACTGCATTTTGTGTCTATCTCCAATTGTGTTGGCCCTGCTCTGGGAGTAGGAGTGGGGGCGGATCCGGATCTGCAACGGCCGTGAACCCCAGGCCGAACTCGGCGATCGGTTGCCTGCTTCTGTTGCTGTTGGGGGTGAGACATTGCGCCGCACCAGGGTGTCCCACTTGGCCGTCATTTAAGCGACAGGCCGGTGGTGCACGAAGATTTTGTGCAGAACTAAATCATGGAGTGCTGCACGATACCGCTCACAACTCCACACCTCCACGCCACTCCATGCGCCCGTCCCGCGCTATCCACACGCTACCTACACGCTACCCACACACTACCAGGTCACATAAATGGCGCGCAAATGACGGCCAAGTGGGACAGGCCCTTTAAAGTTAAATATTTTGTTTTTACCCAAAGTGATTGTATTAACATAATTAGAAAATAATGGAACAGAATGAATAACCTGTTTGGCCATAAAGTGACTGCTATCCATTCAGTATCACATGATTTCAGTATGGTTAGAAGAGCTCGGCAGCATCAGAAGTCATTTGCAAATTGAATGCACAGAGAATTCCCCTGGACTGTCATCCTCTAGTAAAATACCAACATAACAAAAACATTTAAGTCATTATAATTAAAATCAGCCAGTTTTATTTTCCTCTCCCAAATTAGAACGAATGTGACAGAAAATTTTAGTTATCTTTCCATGTGATCATTTTCGCACTCATATAACAATTTTGTTCATCTTTTTCCTCCCATGAAATCAATAGTCACCTCGACAGAAGAAAATATTATAATTCAGTGAGGATGTATACCATTTATCCGCACTGAAGGCTGGGAGATCAGTCCAATGCCAGTCCAATCACAGATTTACAACAGGGCTATTTTTCCTATCGTTTTTAAGCAGGATGCAAGTTTGATTGAAGAATTTTTATTATACTGATTCCCAAAATCCTTTTTACAATACAATACAATATACAATGCAATACCGTTTATTGTCATCTGAACCTCAAATGAAGTTCAAATGAAATTTGGTTTCTGCAGTCATACAACAAGAAAAGAACCAAGACACACACCAACACAATTTACACAAACATCCATCACAGTGAATCTCCTCCTCACCGTGATGGAAGGCAAAGTCTTGTCTCTCCCCTGCTCTCCATTCTTCTCCCGATGTCAAAGCCCCCGGTGGGCGATGGTAAGTCCCGCAGCCATTAGGGTCACGTCAGGCGATGTAAGGCCCTGCCCAGGTCTTGATGTTGGAACCCCTGGCGGGTGCTGGCAGGTCCCACAGCCGCTTAAACCCAGCCGGGTGATGTAAGGCCCTGCTCCAGGTCGCCTTCAACCCTACAATTCAGGTGGGTGAAGTTGCCGTTGCGGGAGCACTGAAAAGTGGTCTCCCACCAGGGACCCGCGAGCTCCCGATGTCACTGTCCACCAGACCTGCAGCTGGAGCCTCCAAAGTTCCGGAGACGGGCCGCAGCAGCGCGCCACCACAGCTCTCCATGCTCCGAAGTCGGCCAGCCCCACGATGGTGAGTCCGCAGGCTCCGCGACTGGAGCCCCCAGGTCGTTCCGGTTGGAGGCCGCTCCACGGTGCTATGCCCCATCGACAACGGAGACCCGACAGGGAAAAGTTCGGGTCTCCGGTGCAGGGAAGAGATTTAAAAGTTTCCCCCACCCCCCACACATACACAGTTAAAAACAATTTAAAAACCACTACAAACTATACACTCAACAGGACGAAAAATTAACAAAAGACAGACGGACTGCAGAGGCCACTGTAACATCGATCGCGCCACTTAACTACTGTTACTTGACCACACTCCTGTTACTTGACTGTTACTGTTACTTCATTTCATTATGTAAAAAAACATAAAAAGAATTCAATAGCAAATTACTCCTCTCGACCCATGTGTACTGGAGTTTAATGCTGATAAATGTGAGGTGCTACACCTTGGCAGGACAAATCAAAATAGGACGTACATGGTAAATGGTAGGGAATTGAAGAATACAGTTGAACAGAGGGATCTGGGAATAACCGTGCATAGTTCCTTGAAGGTGGAATCTCATATAGATAGGGTGGTAAAGAAAGCTTTTGGTATGCTAGCCTTTATAAATCAGAGCATTGAGTATAGAAGCTGGGATGTAATGTTAAAATTGTACAAGGCATTGGTGAGACCAAATCTGGAGTATGGTGTACAATTTTGGTTGCCCAATTATAAGAAGGATGTCAACAAAATAGAGAGAGTACAGAGGAGATTTAATAGAATGTTGCCTGGGTTTCAACAACTAAGTTACAGAGATAGGTTGAATAAGTTAGGTCTTTATTCTCTGGAGCGCAGAAGGTTAAAGGGGGACTTGATAGAGGTCTTTAAAATGATGAGAGGGATAGACAGAGTTGACGTGGACAAGCTTTTCCCTTTGAGAATAGGGAAGATTCAAACAAGAGGACATGACTTCAGAATTAAGGGACAGAAGTTTAGGGGTAACATGAGGGGCAACTTCTTTACTCAGAGAGTGGTAGCGGTGTGGAATGAGCTTCCAGTGGAAGTGGTGGAGGCAGGTTCGTTGGTATCATTTAAAAATAAATTGGATAGGCATATGGATGAGAAGGGAATGGAGGGTTATGGTATGAGTGCAGGCAGGTGGGACTAAGGGAAAAAAAGTTGTTCGGCACGGACTTGTAGGGCCGAGATGGCCTGTTTCCGTGCTGTAATTGTTACATGGTTATATGGTAATATTTTTAATCTCACTAAACATAGCAGAATTTAATGGGTCTTCCCTTCACTATCTGCAGCCAGTATGAAATTCCAGTATTGTCAATGAATTTACAGCAGGGAACAGGACATATCCAGACCGCTCTCTTTAAATTACATTTTCACACAGACTTCACCTCCCATCATTTCACTTCTTCTTAGACTCCTCGAAATTGGCCTTTGGATCTGTAAATAATTGATCCAATAGTCTGATCCAAGAAAGTTGAAAGCCTGTGCTGTTCTGCTCATGGTGAGGCTGGTTCTTAACTTTTCAGAATTGACACACCAGGAGATCCGCGATGTTTGTTCAAGCTGAGTACCTGAGGTCTGTGGAATCAAACACAGAATGAGAGTTAATAGCGCCAGTCTGAAGACCTTGTCTGGGATTTCTTCAAGTGCAAAAGTCTGGAATCACTCAGCTTGTTTGCATTCTAGGAGGAATGTTTTATTGTCCAATGTCCATTTAGTGCCATTTCAAATAATGCCACAAGGAGAAAAGAAATGCAAGCCAGTAAATAATCACCTTTACTTCCTTAGAAGATTGAGGAGGTTCAGTATGCCAAGGGATACACTCTTGAACTTCTACAGGTGTACAGTAGAGAGCATATTAACTGGTTGGTAGACTAAAATGCTGGAGGAACTCAGCGGGTGAAGCAGCATCTATGGAGAGAAGGAATATGTGACGTTTCGGTTGACTTAAGTTACAATTTTCGAATAGACTTTCCAAAAAAATAAATATATGCTCAGAAATCTCTTTTATTATTTGCTGCAGGTTTTACTGTGCTCATGAGTAAAGATTATTTTGCATCAGATATTTTACTCAGTTAGGAATTTTCAATCTGAATGCCCTTGAGAGAACTGACTGTGATAAATATGGGAAGCAGAGAAGAAATAGAAAATGTTGGCTTCGGAATTAGTTTGTGCCAGCTGCTGTAATAATAGTATGCTGGACCGGGTGGACCTAAGGAACATCTAATGGGCCTGTCCCACTTAGGTGATTTTTTAGGCGACTACAGGAGACTATGCAGTCGCCACATGGTCGCCACGCGTTCGCTGGTGGTTGCCGGGAAGTCGCCTTCATGGTCGTGAGGAGTTCCAGCATTCTGCATCCCACTCAGCCCCTCGGACTCAATCAAAACGATAGCAGGCAGCCTTGGAAGCCTTACTCCATTACTCAAACCTCACGTCAAAAACCTTGGTTTGATATTTGACTCCGCACTGAAATTTGACAAACAAGTCAATGCCGTGGTAAAAGCTAGCTTCTTCCAGCTTCAGACAACAGCTAAAATAAAACAATTCCTCCAATTTGATAACCTCGAAAAGATCATCCACTCATTTATCTCCTCCCGCCTTGATTACTGCAACTTCCTTTACACTGGCATCAGCCAATCATCCCTGTCCTGCCTGCAATTGGTCCAAAACGCCGCAGCGAGACGCCTGACGGGCACCCGAAAAAGGGACCACATCACCCCGATCCTGGCCTCACTCCACTGGCTCCCTGTGCGGTTCCGAATCAATTTCAAGATCCTTCTTTATGTTTACAAAGCCCTTAACGGGCTTGCCCCCACCTACATCAAAAATCTGCTTACCCATCACACCACCTCCAGGTCCCTCAGATCGGCCGACTTGGGGTTACTGAACATCCCGCGATCTAGGCATAAGCTCAGGGGCGACCGTGCTTTTGCGGTTGCAGCTCCTAGACTTACCTTAATTACAGCGCCAACCTTCCTGTTCATCGCGGTGTGTGGCTGTATCACATTGGCTTTGCACCGTGTGAATTTCACTCAGAAAGCGCTCCCCCCACCTTTCCCTGTCCCCCGCCTGCATAACTGGTTGATGAAGGAAGAAGTGTGTGTGTGTGTGTGTGTGTGTGTGTGTGTGTGTGTGTGTGTGTGTGTGTGTGTGTGTGTGTGTGTGTGTGTGTGTGTGTGTGTGTGTGTGTGTGTGTGTGTGTGTGTGTGTGTGTGTGTGTGTGTGTGTGTGCGTGCGTGTGCATGTGTGTGTGTGTGTGTGTGTGTTCCTGTGTTTCAGCCGCCTGTAAAATCGTCTAGGTGGGACAGGCCCATAATACTGACTTTGAGGTTACAGTATAACAGAGTAAATATCTGTGACAGCATATTGCAGTCGCATAAGTGACTATATCGCATGCTGGTCTGATGAATGATGCGAGTGAGTAGGGGAGAGACCGAGCATTTGGTTAAGAGGTGACTTTAGCCAATACAAGATCAGGGCAAGGGTGAGGTGGATTTACTTTTCACGTGACAGGAACCAGAGGAAATTCAGCCATCAGAAAATGGAGTCCAGATGGCTTGATTGGGAAGAGCAGGGAATCAGCACAATATGGGAAGCTGAAGGATGAAAGGTAAGTTTTGGGAGTATCAGTGAGCAACATCCCTGTCCTCGGAAGTACAATTCCAACTCAGTGGCTCCAGGAGTAATTACCAACGATCGCTTCCTGGAGTAATATGGTTTCAGTTTCCTTGCAATGCCACAAAACCATCATTGCGTCCTGAACTTCCATCTACCTCATTGGACACCTTCGAACTATCTTTAATCGGACTTTATTGGACTTTATCTTGCACTAAACCTTTGTCATGAATTTGTACATATGGCTTGATTGGAATCATGTATATTCTTTTCGCTGACTGGATAGCATACAACAAAAAGCTTTTTACTGTACATGGGTACACATGACAATTATAAACTAAACTAAACTTGATTCTTGTCTGACACAGAAGCAGAATCACACGTTCTACTGCGAATTGTGCCCGAAACTGCCTGGTTGACTTAACCCAGAAATATTCTTTCTCCCATTTCACTTCAGGAAACGGCTAACATAATTCTTGCAGCATTGAAATAAACAAACACATTTCCGACAATCATTCTTTTGATTCACGCTTGCACCATTCCACCAAATGGCAATTGTAGGATTAAGTCTTCCCAGCCATATGGTGGTGAAGAGGATTACAATTTCAGGTCATTGTGAATGCAGGGAGGTCGCCTAATACTCATTGAATACCTTTCTTCCAAAAAATGGGCTTCTTTGAATGAAGCTACAACCGTTTTCATTTGGGAGCATTCACAAAAACACATCCCGTATACGATCTAACCAATAATTAAAGAGAATGTAGAAGATTTCTCCGAAAATGACACAGTGTTTGTTTCAGGCACATGGATTCGATGTCTCATATCCTTATTTATTCTTCTTTACCTGCTCCTTCTCAGGCAATTAGGATTAAAGAACACTTGCTTCCATTCTGGGTTTGATGATGCTGAGGTAACTGATGAGAACAATACAATGAACCAATTATTTTGCCATGAGGTGGGTTGGAAGATTGGGATTGAACCCTAGCTTATAGTTTATGTCCTGTGCCTCCTCCATGGCCAGAGTGAGGCCCACCGCAAATTGGAGGAACAGCAAGTCATATTTCGCTTGGGTAGTTTACACCCCAGCTGTATGAACATTGACCTCTAATTTACAAGATACATTTAATTGTCATTTGGACCCCTTGAGGTCCAAACGAAATGCCGTTTCTGCAGCCATACATTACAAACACATAGACCCAAGACACAACATAATTTACATAAACATCCATCACATCGCTGTGATGGAAGGACAAATAAACTTATCTCTCCACTGCACTCCCCCCCCTCCCCCATGTCAGGGTCAAAGTCAAAGCCCCCGGCTGGCGATGGCGATTGTCCCGCGGCCATTAAAGCCACGCCGGGTGGTGCGAGGTCGCACACCGGGTCTTGGTGTTAGAGCCCCCGGTGTGCGCTCGCAGAGTCCCGCGGCCATTCCAAGCCGCGCGGGGCAGTGATGTAGGCCCCGCTCCAGGAGCTCTTCGACCCCGCAACTCGGGCGGGGGAAGTCGCCGTTGCGAGAGCCCTGAAAAGCGGTCTCCCTCCAGGGAGCCGCGGGCTCCCGGTGCCGCCGTCCACAGACCTGCCGTTGGAGCCTCCGACTCTCCGGTCGGGCCGCAGCAGCAGCAGCAGCAGCGCTCCTCCACCGCTCCACCCGCTCCGGACTCGGCCAGCCCCGCGACGGCGACAGTGAGTCGTAGCACCAGAGTCCCCGGTCTCTTCCTGTTGGAGGCCGCTCCTCGTTGCGGCCCCAACGACAACGGAAACCCGACGAGAAAAGGTCGGGTCTCCCGTGCAGGGAGAGATTTAAAAAGTTTCCCCCACCCCACCCCCGCCCCCCCACACACACACCCCAACAAAAAATAACAAAAACTACATAAAAACATAGACAGAAAATAATAAAACGCGGACAGACTGCAGAGGCCGCTGCTGACGAGAGTCGCGCATCCTTGCTTTCTCTCTCCTTCCCCTCCCCTTCCCAGCTCTCCCACAGCCCACTGTCTCTGCCTCTTCCTTTCTTTTTTCCACCCCCCCCGACATCAGTCTGAAGAACGGTCTCAACCCAAAACATCGTCTATTTCCTTCACTCCATAGATGCTGCCTCACCCGCTGAGTTTCTCCAGATTTTTTGACTACCTTCAGTTTTCCCAGCATCTGCAGTCCTTTCTTAAACCTAGCTTATAGGAGGACTGTTCCGAAGCCGAATAACAGTGGGAAAGAAGCTGTTCGTGAATCTGGAGGTAAGTGCTTTCAAGCTTTTGTGCCTTCTACCCAACGAGAGAGGGGAAAAAGAGCGACCGGGTGAAAAGGGTTGAAAGCGGTTGTGAACTTCATCATTGTGACTATCTTTGCAGGGAGGTGGCTTCCAAAGTATGGGTGGACATGTTCTTCACTGCACAATAACTCCCAGAAAACCAGGGAGCAGCGCCAACCATCACACATGGCCTTTCTTAAACTCACTAAAGACTTTGACTCCATCTACCAAATGGGGTGATGGAGCGCTCTCCTCAGATTTGGTACATTTAACCCATAATGAGCACCTTTGTAGATATTTTAAAATTTATATTAAGCATTATGTTAAAATCAGCGGTTTTTGACTTTAAGTTAATGACGCATATAATAAGAGTGTTTGGTAGAAGTTCAGTCCTATTTTCTTAGTTTTATTTCATTCAAACATTATGCAACTCACTGTATAAGTGGTTGTTCACATTCATATTACATTTAAAGCTGCTCTTTAAAAGGAACATGATTTTCTATCATTAATGATGAGCAGTTGTCTGTTTATTTACTATCTAAAGTGGGCAGCATGGTGGCACAGCGATTGTTGCTGCCTTACAGCGCCAGGGACCCGGGTTCGAACCTGACGACGAGTGCTTGTCTGTATGGAGTTTGTACGTTCTCCCCATGACCTGCGTGGGTTTTCTCCGAGATCTTCGGTTTCCTCCCACACTCTAATTAACCTACAGGTTTGTAGGTTAATTGGCTTGATATAACTGTAAAATTGTCCCTAGTGTGTAGGATAGTGTTAATGTGCGGGGATTGCTGGTCGGCGTGGACACGGTTGGCCGAAGGGCCTGTTTCCGCGCTTTATCTCTGTATCTCTAAACTAAAATTGTCAGGATGAATCATTTTTTAAATTCACACAGATTGGAATTTTTTTAAGTTTTCACCTGAAATGATTAAATGTTACATTAAATGTTACATTAAATATAGAATAGAATGCCTTGAATTGTCATTCAAACAGACAAATATAAAGCTTAACTAAAAATACAATTAATTGAATATCATGAGAATTGAAAGCCATTTTTCGACGGCTTCTGCCAATTTGGAAAGACCATCTGTCAAAGTAGATTTGTATCAGTGTATAGGCATAGTGGCTCTTTTCTTCTCCAGGTTTTGGGAGAGTTCAATGATGTTCCCAGATTTCATATATTATCTGACTTTTAGAGATGCACCTTAATTACAAAGGGCAGAACTGTTCTATGGTCCCCTTTGTCTACCCACAATAGAGATGTCTTCTGATGTTTTAACATGCACGCAGAAGGTCAAAAATTAGGCAAGGTGATGAAAGAGCTAAATATAGAGAAATAATGTGGCTACTCATTCAGAAATGAGACTAATGCTGTCAAACCCAAGGTACCCATTTTTCAACAGGTGAACCTCCTAGCAAGTGAATGGCAAATAGTGAAGATGCTTCATTTAGTTGTTAAGAAAAAAAAATCCCTCTCATTATTTGAAAAGGTTTTGAAAGAAGATGTATTTCACATGGTTTCTGGAACTCCAAGCAGTCCAATAATAGCAGCTCCACTGACTAAAATAAACTGTGTACATTTTAAGAGTTATGGGGCTATAATCAGAAACCATAGCCAAATATGGAGATCTTCCTGACTTCTGTGAAAATCAAAATAAACATTTATTACCTTTGTTTTAAAGGAATAGACATTTACAAGTGGGCAATTTATAAGTAATTCCCAAGTGTATCAATATTGTCACCTTAGTTTTGATATCTGATGTGTTTATTCATGCAGTTGTTATGTTTTGCAACAAGGAGTTGCATACAAAAACATTAGAAGCCCAGCTGACTGTGGTGCAATTGGTACTGTGCTGAGACAACCTTTTCAGGATTATTTTTTTTGTCATAATAAGCACTGGAACCTAGGCACTATCCAGGCATGATCTGCAAATGGCATAACATTCATGGTACTGAAGTGCCAATCAAAGATGATCTTCTCCAACAATGGGGAATCTGACTATCTCCCCTTGACATTAAGAGGCATTACCATTGTTCATGCCTCCATCATCAATATCCCGAAGGTCACCAATGAAGAGAAACCCAACTGGGCCAGTCACATAGGTTCTGCAGCTCAAATGCAGGTGAAACATTGGGTATCCTGTGGTGAATTACTCTTCCCCTAGGCCTTTCCACTATCTACCAAATCAGATGCATGGTGGAAAGGAGAAACAAGAACTGCAGGTGCTGGTGTACAAAGAAAGATACAAAATATTAAAACAACTCAGCGGACCAGGTGGCATCTCTGGAGAACATGGATAGGTAACGTTTCAGGTTCCTTCTTCAGAATGGAGTTATTACGCTAAATTACTCCCACATTTTGTGTCTTTTCGCACGATGCAATAATCTCCACTTGCCCCATTAACTGCCGAAATATTTATCCCCTCCACCATTGGCATACTCCGCCTACATACCAGATCAATTTATCGCAATGACATTGATTGAGGATAAATATTCTCTAAAATGTAAGACATAACATCCTTGCATCTCTTTAAAATAAGGCATGGGATATTTTGCCACCACCTTAGTCAATAGCAGCAGCATTGCTTTGACGTCTACCCCAAAAATGCAGAATTGCCTTCCTGCTGGCCCAGATGGTCAGATCCATGGAGTAGATCGAGCAGCAATAATGTTCTGCTGCTCAATCTCGACTGGCACAATGAATACTAATTCTCTGCACAACAATGGGTATTGTCTCGAACATGCAAAGATCTAATAGAGAAATTCACTTAATGTCGGGTGATGCAATGTTGTAATTTGCTGCTCTGCAGAGTGGATGCAGCAAATCACTTTTATTTATTTCAGGGTGCTTAGATGCACACACTATGGGGTCAAAGTTTGATAAAAGTCATTAGATTCGGAGAAGATTGGAATGGAGTGTAAATGTCAGCACGGAGTCCTGGTCTGTGTCCATATTGAAAATTCCACCCCATATTTGAAAGGTGCTCCAGAGATGCAAGTTGTTACTGCATCTTCTTTAGGTTTAAATATTGCCAAAGCCACAAGTTATAATTTAGTGCTTTTAGTTTAGTTTAGTTTAGAGTATCTGTGCGGAAACAGGCCCTTCGGCTCACTGAGTCTGTACCGACCAACGATCCCCCACATTAACACACACTAGGGACAATATACACAGACACAATTTACACTTATACCATCCAATTAACCTACAAACCTGGACGTCTTTACAGAGCCTCTCTTCAGATATGAAGATCATGACATATTTTTGTCCATGCTACAGAGCCAGAAAGCTCACACTTCTCAGAGCGGTGTGTATACATTGAGTAATTCTTTACTTACAGTCCACAAATTCCATGCTGTAAACAATGTCTATTCATTGCGACCGAAAATGATGGCAAGCATAAAGTTCAATTACTAATAGTGTCTATTGGCTTGCCTCACATAAACTATCTAGTAATAAATTTAGTTACAATTAAGAGAACACTTGGAAACAATGATGTAGAGACATATTCAGTGTAAACTTTTCCCTTTATTTTCACATTTTTTCACTTATCCCTGAGGAAAATTCCAGAGGTGCAGACAACAATCCCGCACCTTATTTCCCCACAATCAAATACATTTTATAGTTTGGTAATTCAACTGTGGAAACTGTCACAGCCTGCTCCAACACTGCCAACGAAACATACTTTTCAATAGGGTCCTCTGCGAGATTGCTTGCATCTTTGCCCTCACTATCCCAGAGCCGTGTACCATATCCAAAGGCATCCTGATTGAAATGGTCAATCTGAGCACAGAAAAATATGATAAGCATTCATTAATTTCTTTGCAAACCTGAATGGTATGGGCAGATTTTGTTGTGTAGCTACATGTCGATTCAATTCTATAAAAAAAGTTCTTTACCATGAAGATGTTTTATCTTAAAATAGGTAGTACTTTACCTTGAAAATGTTATAACTACAATAAAAAAACATAACCTGCTATTTACAATGTGTAGGAAGGAACTGCAGATGCTGGTTTACAACAAAGATAGGCACATAATGCTGGAGTAACTCAATGGGACAGGCAGCATCTTTGGAGAGAAGGAAAGGGTGATGCTTCAGTTGGAGACCCTTCTTCAGACTGAGAGTCAGGGGAGAGGGAGATACAGAGATAAGGAATGTGTGAAAACAAGATTGCAAAAGAGATAAAGATCAAGGAAAATGTCAGAGAACATGACAACAAAACAAACAGCAGTGTCATTGTTGAGTTACTGACCATTGTCTGAAGAATATTTATACCATTTAACTTTTTTTTAATGAATATCCACAACAAACCATATCATTTTATACGGTTGCAGATAATTTAATGTTGATGCTTGGTCCAATGGCATTTAATTCTTCCTATATTTCCATCATCTCCTATCAGAGTACACTGAACTTCTGAAGAAGGGTCATGACCCAAAACCCATTCCTTCTCTCCAGAGATGCTGCCTGTCCCACTGAGTTACTCCAGTTTTTTATGTCTACCTACAAACTAGGGGCAGTTTACAATGACTATTTACCCTAACAATTTGGAAATCTTTATGGTATGGGAGGAAATGGAAACATTGGAGGAAATGCATACAGTCTTGGGAAGAACATGCAAACTCCACACAGAGAGCACCAGAGGTCAGGATTGAGCTCAGGTTGAGCTCAGCTCAATTCTGGTTGCCCCGTTACAGAAAGGTTGCGGAGGCTTTGAAGAGGGTGTGGAAAATGTTTACCAGAAAGTTGCCCAAATTAGAGGGTATTGGCTAGAAGGAGAAGTGGGACAAACTTGGATTGTTTTTCTTAGAGTGTCAGAGGCTTGAGGGGAGAACAGATAGAAGGATATAAAATTGTGAGGGGCATAGATAGGGTAGACTGTCGGAAGTTTTTTTCCCAAGGTGGAAATGTCAAAGACTAGAGGGTGGGTATGGCTTTAAAATGTGAGAGCCAAAGTTTAAAGGAGGCATGTTGGGCAAGTTCTTTACAGAGGAAATGATGGATGCTTGGAACACACTGGCAGATGGTGGTGGTGGAGGCAGGTGCAACAATGGCATTGAGGGGGCTTCAAGAACAGAACCAGGATATGCAGGGAATGGAGAGATATGGATGATATGCAGGTAGAGGAGATTAGTTTAAATTGGCATTATGTTCAGCATGGACATGGTGAGCCGAAGGGCCTGTTACTGTACTGTTCCACGTTCTATGCATCACTGGAGCTGCAAAGCAACAACTCTCCCAGCTCCACTGCTCAGAGGTATTACAGATTTTACTTCTGCACTGCAACGCCAAACAATCCTCTTTATGAAAGAATATCTCCCTAACACTTCCTTTAGGATGAAGTTCCAGTCATAACTTCCATAGCAATACTCTACAGCTACATGACGTATCAAATGGGGTTGCATCTGTAAATACATTTCATGTACCAAACTTTTTGCGATGCTGCACCTCTCCAATTGCTTCCATTCTCTCAGTTAATTTTTTCCAGAATTGAGCCTCGGGTCACCTAAGTTCAAGTGTGAACCCAGGCGTGGAAGATGTAAATTATTTAACTATCTCTGATGAAATGGAACCTGATGTACTACTGGCAGGAGCCACTGGATAACAATCAGGTGGGAAACCTGGCTTGTGGGCCGGATATAAAATAATGATGAGACGGAGATTGAGAACCTCGTGGCCAGGTGTCGAGAAACAACCTTTCTCTCAATGTCAGCAAGTTAAAGGGGATAATGATCGACATCAGGAACCAAAGCGTTACACATTACCCAGTTTGCATTGACGGTGCTGATGTAGAGATGGTTGAAAAGTTCAAATTCGTTGGAGGCAATATCACCACCTTCTCCTGCACCACCCATATTGAAGCAATGACCAAGAAGGCACACCAACACCACTACTTCCTTTGAAGGCTTAGGAAGTTTGGCATGTCCCCTACAACTCTCACCAACGTCTACAGATGCAACATGGAAAGCATATTATCAGGATGCATCACAGCTTGGTTTGAGAACAGCTCCACCCAAGACCACAAAAAATTGTGGGCGCAGCCCAGACCATCACACAAACCAACCTCCCTTCTATTGACTCCATTTATACCTCATGCTGCCTCGGCAAGGCCAACAATATAATTAAGGATGAGTTGCACCCTGGCCACTCCCTCTTCTCTCCTCTCCCATCAGGCAAAAGGTATAGAAGTGGGAAAATGCACACCACCAGATTCAGGGACAGTTTCTTCCCAGCTGTTATCAGGCAACTGAATCATCCTGCCACAACCAGAGAGCAGTGCTGAACTACTATCTACCTCTTTGGTGATCCTCGGACTATACTTGATCGGACGTTGCTGGCTTTACCATGCACTAAATATTATTCCCTAATCATGTGTCTATACACTGTAAATGGATCGATTGTAATCATGTATTGTCTTTCTGCTGACTGGTTAGCAAGCAACAAAAGCTTTTCACTGCACCTCAGCACATGTGACAATAAACTAAACTGAACTGAACTGAATGTGTAAGAACTGCAGATGCTGGTTTAAAGCAAAGATAGACACAAAAATGCTGGAGTATCTCAGCGGGTCAGGCAGCATGTCTGGAGAAAAGGCACAGGGATAGATGTTTCCCTCTCCCCTGACTTTCAATATGAAGAAGGGTCTCAACCCGAAACGTCACCCATTCCTTCTATCCAGAGACGCTGCCTGTCCTGCAGAGTTACTCCAGCATTTTTGTGTCTATGAACTGAACTGAACTTGTGCTGTCCCTATGTTATACACCACTGTGATGGAGGGTACAGTTGTACAATCATCTCCATGCCCCCCCCCCCCCCCCCCCCCCCCCCTACCCCCTGGCTCAGGCCGAATGAAGTGGATGGAGGAATTCAACCCTCTAATCCTTGACTTCCTGATCAGCATGACCTCAGTTCCACAGCAGACACTTTGTCGCTGAGCCATCAAGATCACTTGTCAACTCATTGCTTTGGCTGAAGTTGAGGTTGCGTTTTGGTAACTTGTACATGTAAACAAAGATTCCATGCTTGCTTACATAAAGGAGAAATATGTTACTGTATAAATAATTACAATAAATCTATGAAAGCATTCATTACATTTCATGTTAGAGAGGCACATCGTTAAACTTAGAGTGCAATTATTCCAATCATTTCCAATGTCATAAAGTAAATGTCAGAATCTATTAACAGAAACTATTAATCAATTGACTAATCCCGATTAATTAGCCAGTGAACTGGCATCCCATCAGGAGACGGAATTTGTAGGAAGGAACTGCAGGTGTTGATTTAAACTGAAGAGAGACACAAAAAGCTGGAGTGACCCAACAGGAAAGGCAGCATCTCTGGAGAGAAGGAATGGGTGCTGTTTCAGGTTGTGACCAGACAGGAAAGTGATACGAGAGATATAGGCCATGATGTAGAGAAATATAGAACAAATGAATGAAAGATATGCAAAAAAAGTAACAAAGATAAATAGTGATCCTTTATCATTGTTACTTTTTTGCATATCTTTCGTTTATGCACGGGTTACCACAGGGGGCAGTGGTCTGAAGAAGGGTCTCGACTGGAAAAGCGACCCATTCCTTCTCTTTAGAGATGCTGAGTTACTCCAGCATTTTGTATCCCATCGGGAGACAACAGCCAGGGAGGGAGGTCTTCTTCCGTTTCTTTGCTTCCTCACACGAAAGGGGCAGGTTAATGGGACAAGCAACTGTCAGTCATAATACCTTCAGCATTGGGAAAGGTGTAACATCATCCGAGCGGCAGCTGTTAACCCGTATTGAAGGCACTCAGCCTTCCTCAGTGACTGCCTCCTGCAAGAATCCATGCAGCTGGCAGCCAGCCAGCCAGCTGCAGGAATCTCCGACTGTGCTGCAGCACCCTAGATTGTATGATATGACCCCCAGACTGGAGAATGTCTATGGAGTTAGTTCATTCATTATCCTGTATGGGTTCCACAGGACCAGCTCTGGGATGGGATGGGATGGGATGGGGGGTGGGGGTACTTAGGTAATGTGATCCTTCTCAGCTGCCAAGAATCCCTCCCTCAGGAAATACCTGTCAGTGGGGGAGTGGGGGGGGGGGAGGGGGAGCTGAGTATTACCGGGTTAGAATAGGAAGGGATTCAGACAGAGAGAGCATTGTCGGCACAAGCTAGTGTGTCAGGGCTGTGTGACAGACTGCTATTTCCTACAGGCACATTCTTAGGCAATCAGGCTTTTAGTCCCTGCTTGTCAAGCTGGCAGCGAACGTCATCTTTACCATTCCACAGTGAAATCTCTCCAGTTCCCCTCCAGGTACAGGTGTAGTTCATGCTGCGGGTAGAGCCAAGTTTTCTGACATAAATAAAAATAAATGCGGATTATTTACATTTTCCACGTTTAGATACTGTGTTCACGGTAATGTGGTAGATGCTATCAGATGAGTTATTTTGTCTTCTTCTGATGCAAACACAATTTATGTTTTTTGCATGTAAATGCTGTCAGGTCGAAAGATTTTTTAACACATTCATGGTCAAAAGAAAGTTAGAAGACTATGGTTAGTCGAAGAAAGTGAACTACTTTAAACCTAATTCCTTTCTGCATTCTCCATATCTATCCTCTGTGGATCATCCAAGGATACACTTCCTCAGGCAGTGCTCCAATACCTTTATCAAATAGCCTTTGTTCACATACAGGTCTGAATACCAGTAAGTTATTCAGATGCGGGGTGTAGTGTCTGTAGGAATTTCACTGTTGGTGCTTTTGAAAGTAAGAAAGGAGGTAGGCTTATCAACAGGATGTCCTTGCGTGGTGCAGCAGTAGTGTTGCTGTCTTACAGCACCAGAGACCCGGGTTTGATCCTAATGGATCAGGCTGTCTTTACGGAGTTTGTATGTTCTCCCTGTGACCACGTGGATTTTCTCTGGATGCTCCGGTTTCCCCCCATACACCAAAGACGTACATTTTTGTTGGTTAATTGGTTTCAGTAAAAATTGTAAATTGTTCCTAGTGTGTAGGATAGGCCAGTGTTGGGGTTGATTGCTGGTCGGCGGGGACTCAGTGAGCCAAAGGGCCTGCTTCCACTCTGTATCTCTAAAGTCCAAAGTCTTTCATAGAAGGTAGTCGGCTCAGAGCTGAACCGCAGTCTGGTGCAACACTGGGTTACAGTCAGCCTCAGAGTACCCTCAGTTTTAAAGGTGCCCTGACACTCGGGTTGCCAACTGTCCTGTATTAGCCAGGACATCCTGTGGACTAAATTGGTTTGTCCCATACGGGACCCATGTCCCATATTTGACTGCTACTACTCAGGTCGAGAGGACTGTCGAATCGGAGAGCCGTGTCCGACCTTGCCTCACCTGTCCCTACGTAGTGCAGCCCATGGAGTGCAGTAGTAGAGCTTCGCCCGCAGCCCCGCTGTCCGACCTTCGAACCTTCGCTTACCGCCGACACCACCACCCCTCCTTCTCATGGCCGATCATTGGTTCATGAGTTGAATGGGGTCATGGACTTTGCAAGCGTGTCGTGCGCAAAGTCTGGCGCCCGGGCCAAAACTCCTCAGCTGGCATGCTGCCTGGGCTTTGTGTGCAGTCCAGCACCCGGGCCAACTCATCATTCACCCAGTCATGGCCAAGCCATGCAACAAATTGCCGTCGGGAATTTGTCTCTTATTTTGACCTTTTGTCCCTTATTTGGGAGTGAGAAAGTTGGCAACCCTACCTGACACTGAAGTATATCACATACTTTTGCTTATTTTATTATGAAACTAGACCAAGTGCAGACCCGTTGGGTCTGTTCCTCCAACGTGCGGTTGTGGGGGGGAGGCGGCATGCAGCATCACACACTAACTATCCCCCCCCCCCCCTCGCGCACTCACGCTAATAGAGGGGAGGAGGGGGGGAGAGAGAGAGAGAGAGAGAGGAGAGAGGGGAGAGGAGAGAGAGAGAGGAGGGGGGGAGAGAGAGAGAGGGGGGGGAGGAGAGAGAGGGGGGGAGGGGGAGAGGGGGGGAGAGAGAGAGGGGGGGAGAGAGGAGGGGGGGAGAGGGGGGGGGGAGAGGGGGGGAGAGAGAGGGGGGAGAGGAGGGAGAGAGGGGGGAGGGGGGGAGAGGAGGGGGGGGAGAGGGGGGGGGGAGAGGGGGGGAGAGAGGAGGGGGTAGGGGGGTGTGGAGGGGAGGAGGGTTTATGGGAGGGACGGTGGGAGGGGATGGAGGGGGGAGGGGAGGGGGAAGGAGATGGGGGGGAGGAGGGGGGGGGGATAGAGGGGGGAGGAGAGGGGGGAGGAGAGGGGGGGGGGGAGAGGGAGGGGGGAGGGGGGGGGGGAGAGGGGGGGGAGGAGAGGGGAGGGGAGTAGAGGAGAGGGGCGGAGGGAGAGAGGGGGGGATGAGAGGGGAGGAGGAGAGGGGGGGGAGGAGGGGAGGGGTGGGAGAGGGGGAGAGGAGAGGAGAGGGAGGGGGAGAGTAGATGGGAGGGGGGGAGGAGAGCGGGATGAGGGAGGGGAGGGAGGAGGGGAGGAGAGGGGAGGGGGGGGGGTGGGGGGAGGAGAGGAGAGGGAGGGGGAGAGGAGATGGAGGGGGGAGAGAGAGTGTCTTTTTACTTCAACCCAAACCCAAACATCCAAATGCAGGCAGTGCTTATTTACCTCTAACCCTATTTTCATTTTCAAACCAAATTAAGGGTACTCACAGTGCTGTAGACATTTGTCAGTGTCATTCAAAGCTCTAATTGAGGCACACCACTTGCAGAGACTGATTGAGGCACACCACTTCCAGGTTTTATAGTACCTCTCCCTCCCTCCAGCAGGGGCAGCAAAGAGAATGGGGAATGTTGTAAAAACATTAATATCTCTGTCAATTTTCATCGACAGGAAAAATCCTCGACACACACGCGGTGGAGGGGTTCTCTGAGCGAGGTGGCCAAAAATGACGGCCGTAGGTGGTGGCGTTCTCTCGGAAACCGCAGCAC
Source organism: Leucoraja erinaceus (assembly GCF_028641065.1). Taxonomy (NCBI): domain Eukaryota; kingdom Metazoa; phylum Chordata; class Chondrichthyes; order Rajiformes; family Rajidae; genus Leucoraja; species Leucoraja erinaceus. The sequence continues at coordinate 73,103,576 of NC_073379.1, read as the reverse complement.
AGAAAGCCGAAACTGGTCAAGAAAAGAGTTTTAGTAATATAGATAAATAAGCTTATAGAAATCCTCATCTATTTACGCACAAATTTATCTGCTAAATATTTACTTGCGTACTGTTATTAATTCAACTGATAATGAATTCAGTTGGTCCACTCTTTTTGACCTCTGACATCCGCTCAAATGGGAAGGCACATTTCTGAGCCTTGAAGTGTCCACTCTCGGTGACCTCAATACCGGCGGTTCACTGGAAATTTATGAGGATGTTGACAGGACTCGAGGGCCTGCCTATAGGGAGAGGTTTAGCAGGCTAGGACTTTATTCCTTGGAGCGCAAGAGATGAAGGGTGATCTTCTGGAGATGTACAAGATCATGAGCAGAACATACAGTGGCTTGCAAAAGTTTTCATACCCCTTGAACTTTTCCACATTTTGTCACGTTACAACCACAAACGTAAAGGTATTTTATTGGGATTTTATGTGATAGACCAACACAAAGTGGCGCATAATTGTGAAGTGGAAGGAAAATGATACATGGTTTTCAAATTTTTTTACAAATAAAAAACTGAAAAGTGTGGCGTGCAAAAGTATTCAGCCCCCTTTACTCTGATACCCCTAAATAAAATCCAGTGCAAAAGCCTTCAGAAGTTCAGGCAATTCCCCAGGCCCAGCGGCTTTACTCTGACCTACCCACCCCGGGCCGCGGGTAAATAAAATCGGCTCAGTGCAACCTAATTTTGCCTCCATCAGAAGTCAGTGGCCGCATAATTAGTAAATAGTAGTCCACATTGTTCAGTGTAATCTAATCTCAGTAGTAAATACACTTGCTGTTCTAATCTCAGTAAAGCTGTTCTGTGAAGGCCTCAGAGGTTTGTTAGAGAACATTAGTGAACAAACAGCATCATGAAGCCCAAGGAACACACCAGACAGGTCAGGGATAAAGTTGTGGAGAAGTTTAAAGCAGGGTTAGGTTATAAAAAAATATCCCAAGCTTTGAACATCTCACGGAGCACTGTTCAATCCATCATCCGAAAATGGAAAGTGTATGGCACAACTGCAAACCTACCAAGACATGGCCGTCCACCTAAACTGACAGGCCGGGCAAGGAGAGCATTGATCAGAGAAGCAGCCATGAGGCCCATGGTAACTCTGGAGGAGCTGCAGAGATCCACAGCTCAGGTGGGAGAATCTGTCCACAGGACAACTATTAGTCGTGCACTCCACAAATCGGGCCTTTATGGAAGAGTGGCAAGAAGAAAGCCATTGTTGAAAAAAAGCCATAAGAAGTCCCGTTTGCAGTTTGCCACAAGCCATGTGGGGGACACAGCAAACATGTGGAGGAAGGTGCTCTGGTCAGATGAGAACAAAATTGAAGTTTTTGGCCTAAATGCAAAACGCCATGTGTGGCGGAAAACTAACACTGCACATCACCCTGAACACACCATCCCCACTGTGAAACATGGTGGTGGCAGCATCATGCTGTGGGGATGCTTTTCTTCAGTCTCTAGATGTGCAAAGCTGGTAGAGACATACCCCCAAAAGACTTGCAGCTGTAATTGCAGCGAAATGTGGTTCTACAAAGTATTGACTCAGGGGGGCTGAATACTTTTGCACGCCACATATTTCAGTTTTTTATTTGTAAAAAAAATTTGAAAACCATGTATCATTTTCCTTCCACTTCACAATTATGCACCACTTTGTGTTGGTTTATCACATAAAATCCCAATAAAATACATTTACGTTTGTGGTTGTAACGTGACAAAATGTGGAAAAGTTCAAGGGGTATGAAAACTTTTGCAAGCCACTGTATAGGGTAGGAGTCTTTTAGCGGAATCGAGAATCTGTGGAGAAGACAGAGTTTTAAGGTGAGGATGGAAAGATTTAACAGGAACCTGAGGGGCAACTTTTTTACACAAAGGTAGTCGGTGCACAGAATGAGCTGATGAAAGAAATGGTTGAGGCAGGTACATGGATAGGATTACCTCCCTCTCCCTATCGCTCCCCCACCCAAGTCACACTAGCTTCTCATTCTCACCCAACAAACATTTAACAATGGCCTGTTTCCTTTATCATTTTTACTGTTTTGCATATCTTTCATTCATTGTTCTTTATCTATCAGCATCATCGTCTATATCTCTCATTTCCCTTATCCCTAACCAGTCTGAAGAAGCGTCACGACACGAAACGTCACCCATTCCTTCTTTTCAGATATGGTGCCTGTCCCGCTGAGTTACTCCAGCTTTTTGTGTCTATCGTGGATAGGATAGAATAGGTTTAGAAGCATTTGGGCCAAGTGCAGGCAAGTGGGACTAGTGTAGATGGGGCATGTTAGGCGGAGTGGGTAGGTTGGGCCGAAATGTCTGTTTCCACACTGTATGACTCTATGACCTCCTCCAGTGGCCATGTGCATCCCTTCAGTTCCAGTTCTCCTGTGGCTCCCTGGCCTTGTGCTCATGCCCACCTGCTTGAACAGCACCAGCTGCTGGAACTGTCTCTCCTGACCTTGTGCTCATGCCCACCTGCTTGAACAGCTCCAGCTGCTGGAACTGTCTCTCCTGACCTTGTGCTCATGCCTACCTTTTTGGCTCCTCTTCTTTTCCTCTACCTATCCTTCTATGTTACTGTAAAGGAAACTAGACGTCGTTCATAGTCCTTTAACTAAGTCTTTATTCAGACACTAATAACACACGTTCCAGTACTAACCGCAACTGGTCTACACACGTACTGGAACCTAACAGGGAGGGAACATGCAGATACTACAGTTATACTATAGAATGTGGGAGGGACAATATGCTAATGAGGTAGTTACATATATGGTTACATGCATAACCATCTACAGTTACTTTACACCAACTCAGCTGTGCTTGCAAACACAGCCTATTGGTATCTCAGCTGCTGATTGCCCTTGTGTTGCGGTGTGGGATGGTGCTGTACATTGGAAGAATCAAAGCCAGTCAATAGTCCATGAGTTGCCAGGAGTCCTTGTCATGTAATTGTTGCCTCATGGTTTCCTTTATTGCTTGAACAGATCATTCAGCTTCCTCAGTGTACACCAGAGACCAAGTTATGCTGCATACCCTTTGAGTGTAGGACTCAGTGACAAATTGTGTCGACCTGAATTGTAGACCATTCTTGGGAACCAGTTCTAAGGAGGAATGTGGGTTTCAAAAGCAAATCTGAGTCTCTGAGGTCTGTTTGGTGGAGCTGCACAATCCAAACAGCAACTCTTGAGTGGCTATCAACTGGCAGGAGGAAATATTCATCTCCCAACAGAAAGACAACACCCCACCACTTGGAAGGGACCACCACATTTACACCTATATGTGAGCATCTGTGGTCTATAATCTTAAAATGCTGAGTAGTTCTCCAAGAATGCAAAAACAGGCCAGTGTAGATCACCCTTGGCCTCTGTCTTCAAGTAGACAATTCCCATTTGTTAAGCATGGAAATGATTCTGCAGTACCTTTGCAATCACCACTGTGTGTCCCCACTTCATGCAACCTTGACTCACAAAGAGCTCATAGCAACTTCTGTAGGTGATCTGACTCTCAAATCTGATTTCCTCCACCTTGCATCAATTCACATAACCACCTCAGAAGAACAAGTGTTACACATTGTCAAATGTTTGGTTCTCTGTTAGTGCTAGATTAAAATGTAGCTTTAATTTTCACCATGTTTTCATCTGAAATCTTGTCTATAGGTCATGGCAGAAGTAGACTCATCAACACCACATGTATCACTGGCCCTACCAATATTGCAATTGATCAGTAGAGCCAGGATGTTTAGGCACTAAAAAACTGAAATAGGCAGGCAAACAGGCATAATAAAATTACAAAAAAGGCACGAAAAAGGCATTTATTGACAAAAAGGCATAAAAGGTATTTATTTCCACCACCAAATATGGTTAAAAATAATAATATAAAGGTATATTACATTAAATGACCAAAGTTGCCCAGTTGCACAAAATTACCAGCATTTTTTTCAAATTATCTGGTGTAAAATTATGCCGTCTGTCAGACAAAATATGCTTCAATTGTGAAAAACTTCTGTCTACCTCAGCTGAGGTCACTGGTGCATACCTGAAACAAGCTACAGACTCTGTATTAATGTTGATATCTTGTGCATTACACCTACCTTTGAGAACTTTAGCTATGTTTTGTATTTCATCAAGATTTACAAGGTTAATTCCAGGGATGGTGGGACTGTCATATGCTGAGAGAATGGAGCAGCTGGGCTTGTACCCTCTGGAGTTTAGGAGGATGAGAGGGGATCTCATTGAAGCATATAAGATTGTTAAGGGTTTGGACACGCTAGAGGCGGGAAACATGTTCCCGATGTTGGGGGAGTCCAGAACCAGAGGCCACAGTTTAAGAATAAGGAGTAAGCCATTTAGAACAGAGATGAGGAAACACTTTTTCTCACAGATACAGACTGGGCCTGGAGCCATGCTCCCTCCCCCTCCCCAGGCTCAAGAATGCAGCCTCAAAAAGCCAAACAAGCCGAGGGAGAAGCTTCCCTGCGGGCCCTCCCCTTCCAGCAGGGCTCCCGCTGCTTCAGACTGGAATATTGCATTGGGGGAACAAGGCCAAAACAGTACACGAGCGAGGTTTTTGCACAACGACACGGACACAGATAGATTATATGGGCATAAAGTCGCGTTCTTCCCTAATGCTTCACCAATCCTGACTCCACAGTTCGAAGCTACCATAGCGCACTCTTTTGGGTACAAAAATCCAAAAATTGGTAAAATATTTGATATTTTTTCAAAATGATCACAATAAAACTGGTACCAAAACGAATGGACACAGGACATATCGGAACCCTGGGCCCGGAGCCAGAAGAATTCTTTAATTACCTAATAATGGGAAAAAAAAAAACGCTTATACTTAAATTCGGGAAAAAATGCGCCGACTCCAACAATAAAAATATGGATATCTTCAGACTGGAATATTGCACCTGGGGGAGAGATGGCCTCCTAGCAGGTAAAGCAGACTAATTTCAAAAGATAGGTCTATGTTTCTGGACCTATAAAGTATGAGGTGCACCAATCTAAAAAAAACAAATATTAAAATAAGCGGAATCACAATGGTAACGGGAGGTAAAATAACAAAAAACAGACTTGGTGGTGTGTCTTTTTTTAATAGAGCGAAGTTTCATTCAGGGTCTATTTCTCACTTTACTTCCTTCTCTATTTTACAAGGGGCTTTCTTTTCACACTCTCGCACTGCAACTCTTACAAAATCCAGCTTGAGAAAGAAAAAAAAAAAAATGACTTCCTAAACACTGCAGTGGCTGTTGTTGGCAGTTACAGCTATGATGTCACAATGGGAAAAAAATTTACATAAACTGCCTGTGAAAAGGGCTCCACCCGATAATGATATCACAATGGGATTACTCATTTAAAAAAAAATTAAAAAAAAAAAAAAAAAAATAAAAAAATAAAAAAATAAAAAAATAATATTTGCACCATACCTTTCTCACAATTGTCTTTGTGGTGTGTTTTTTTAATCAAGTTTCATTCAGATACATAACATTGTCACAATGGGATCTAATTTACATAAACTGCCCGTGAACAGGGCTCCACCCGATAATGATATCACAATGGGATCTCATTTACATAAATTTCTCATCAAGCATGTTCCACCCAGTGCAATGAGAGATTTGTTACATTATTGTAAGGAGAGGGAGGGGTGAGGGGGGAGGAGGAGAAATGTTATTTAAACATTGTGTTCAGTGGGAGAGCTCAATAGGGGAGAGGTGAGGGAGGGAGTGACTGAGGGTAGGGAAGCGGAGAGGTGAGACGGAGTGGAGGAGGGGAAGAGGACAGGGGAGAGAAGAGGGAGGGTGAAGAGGAGGGGGAGGGAGTGTATGAGCCATGGAGAATATGTTGGGGGCTATGGGTGAGTGGTGGAATATAACGTTGGGTAACGGGTTGCGTTGGGGGAACAGGTGAGTGTTGGAAATGAGTTGCGTTGGGGGAACAGGTGAGTGCTGGAATATTGCGTTGGGGGAGCGGGGCCCAATGGGTCCCACTTAGTCTAGTATCCCTCTAAACCTGTCCTATCCATGTACCTGTCTAACTGCTTCTTAATTGTAGGGATAGTCCCTGCCTCCTCTGGCAGCTTGTTCCATTCACCCACCACTCTTTGTGTTCAAAATTTACAGGTTATTCGCCACTATAAAGAAATCACAGTTGAGAATCTTTCAGTTTGAATATGCCAATTCTGCACAATGTGATTAATTCAGTTTATGGAAGGCTGACAGCAGGAAAGAGGGACTTTTCATTTCCTTGATTCTTTTAAGGTTACTACAGAAAAGAGTAGGTTAAAATGTTATTGCTGCCATGGTCTCACTAGCCACATCCAACCAAGTTATATAACATGATAATTTGACATTTCTGATTTAATGTGCAGACAAGGATTGTGAGAACTATGAAGCACATCTTACATGAAAAGGCCTTTTTCAGTACGAGTTAGAATGAGGGATTCTAATTTACCCGAGTCACTGCCAGAGAGCCTGGGGCATAAATCTTACTCCAGGCTGATTAGTGGTAGACAAAAATGCTGGAGAAATTCAATGAGTGAGGCAGCATCTATGGAGAGAAGGAATAGGGGATGTTTGGGGACGAGGCGCTTCTTCAGACTGATGTCGGGGGGGAGGGGGGGGGGAGTCAAAAGAAATGAAGAGGCGGAGACAGTAGCCTTGTGGGAGAGCTGGGAAGGGGAAGGGAAGAAGGGAGAAAGCAAGGAATATCTGAAATTGGAGAAGTCAATGTTCATACCGCAGGGGTGTAAACTATCCAAGCGAAATATGAGGTGCTGTTCCTCCAATTTGCACTGGGCGTCACTCTGGTAATGGAGGAGGTCCAGGACAGGAAGGTTGGATTTGGAATGGGAGGGGGTTGAAGTGCTGAGCCACCGGGAGATCAGGTTGGTTATTGCAAACTGAGCAGAGGTGTTGGGCGAAGCAACTAACAGACTGCTGACCGACATCTACTACAAACCCACTGACTCCCATGCTTATCTGGGCTACACTTCTTCCCACCCTGCTTCCTGTAAGGACTCTATCCCCTACTCCCAATTCCTCTGTCTACGCCTCATCTGCACCCAGGATGAGGTGTTCCAGACCAGGGCATCGGAGATGTTCTCATTCTTTAGGGAACGGGGGTTTCCCTCTTAGAAACATAGAAAATAGGGTGCAGGAGTAGGCCATTTGGCCCTTCGAGCCTGCACCGCCATTCAATATGATCATGGCTGATCATCCAACTCAGTATCCTGTACCTGCCTTCTCTCCATACCCCCTGATCCCTTTAGCCACAAGGGCCACATCTAACTCCCTCTTAAATGTAGCCAATGAACTGGCCTCAACTACCTTCTGTGGCAGAGAATTCCAGAGATTCACGACTCTCTGTGTGAAAAATGTTTTTCTCATCTCGGTCCTAAAAGATTTCCCCCTTATCTTTAAACTGTGACCCCTTGTTCTGGACTTCCCCAACATCGGGAACAATCTTCCTGCATCTAGCCTGTCCAATCCCTTAAGAATTTTGTAAGTTTATATAAGATCCCCCCTCAATCTTCTAAATTCTAGCGAGTACAAGCCGAGTCTATCCAGTCTTTCTTCATATGAAAGTCCTGACATCCCAGGAATCAGTCTGGTGAACCTTCTCTGTACTCCCTCTATGGCAAGAATGTATTTCCTCAGATTAGGTGACCAAAACTGTACGCAATACTCCAGGTGTGGTCTCACTAAGACCCTGTACAACTGCAGTAGAACCTCCCTGCTCCTATACTCAAATCCTTTTGCTATGAATGCTAACATACCATTCGCTTTCTTCACATGTCTGCTGCACCTGCATGCCTACTTTCAATGACTGGTGTACCATGACACCCAGGTCTCGTTGCGTCTCCCCTCTTCCTAATCGGCCACCAATACCGCAAGACAAAATGTGGAACTGCAGAAGGTGGTTTAAACCGAAGATAGACACAAAATGCAGGAGTAACTCAGCGGGACAGGCAGCATCTATGGAGAGAAGGGTCGAGACCCTTCTTCAGACTGAAAGTCACAGGAAAGGGAAACAAGAGATATAGACAATGATGTAGAGAGATATTCGTAGAAAAAATGAATGAAAGATGTGCAAAGAAGTATCAATGATAAACAATGATCCTTTATCATTGTTACCTTTTTGCATATCGTTCATACCTGCATGGGTTAGCACAGGAAGCAGCCCTGATGCAGTCATCAATGTAGTGGAGAACGAGTTAGGGGATAGGGCCAGTGTAGGGCTGAAACAAGGACTGTTAAAAAAGGCAGGCATAGCTGGGGTCGCACACGAGTGCCCATGGCTACACCTTTAACTTGGAGAAAGTGAGAGGAGTCAAAAGATAAGTTATTGAGGGTGAGGTCTATGGAGAAGTTGTTGTTGTCGTTAAAGGTGTAGCCATGGGCACACACATGTGCCCCAGCTATTCCTGCCTTTTTGTCAGTTACATCAAACTTGTTTTCAGCATACATTTTCTACTTTTGGAACATGGAATGAAAGCCAGTCGTCCTCAATCTTGAGAGCCTACCAAGAAGAAAGATGTGGAAAAAAATAGTTTACGTACTGAATTGAATATCCTCTCACCTATTTGCCTGACCTGCTTTTGGGGAAATTAAATGAGCACATGTGTTTACAATTCACAGTTTTAGTAAAAGCACAATGGAATTACATATTCCTGTTCTCACAAGTGTGCTGGCAGATGAAGAGCAATGGGAGTTGACCTCTGTATATATAAAAAATGGGCAACCAGACTCCTCAGGGGAATGACTAACAACCCATGTTACAGTAGAACCCAAACTGAAACATCCTGTAGATTGGGCATGTTCGACTTCCACTAACACCTAACCCAATCAGTTAGTTGCTAAAAACTTCTAAACACTGTGATTGCCAAGATCTCTTCCTCAATACTCAACAAATTAAAGTATTTAAATTGCGAACTAATACATTAGTTGTGAGTTTGTGTATATATACACATTGAGCTTTTCTTTTCACTCTCTCGTTTGTCATATCATACTATGTTTGCATGTTCTGATGTGCTGCAGCAGGTATGAATTTCATTGTGCTATCTGGGACATGACAATAAAACACTCTTGACTATTGATCACCATTTACTCAATAAAAGCAGCTGCATTTTATTGGGAGGTGTTTTGGTCAGGGAACTCCAGTTAAAAGACTTGCTTTCATTGTTCATGTGAACAAGAAGATTGCTTTTACAGGATTTCTGTTCAATCTAATCAAAGGTTCAGAATCCCATAGTTAAGGATATTATTTACACAGTGTAATCTGTAAATTTGATAGTTTTTGAAGAAACCACATCACAGCATGAGTCCTATTTATTAGTCATACACTAATGATCCGGCAATTAAGTCGTAAGCAGCACAGTGGACCTCTTGGGAAGTATCATTAAACAGTAGAGGTTAAAGTATGACTGTAACTTAAAGTTAGATTTTTTTGGGGGCTATTTATTCTACATAACAGTGATATTTTGCAGTAAATCTATTCTTTTCCTTAACCCTTTCATCACCAGAACTTAAGCAATGTTGGAAGGTGTGCAGAGATGATTTACGATGATGTTACCATGATTCGAGGGCATGAGCTATTGGGAGAGATTAGGCAGGTTAGAACTTTATTCCTTGGAGTGCAGGACGCTAAAGAGTGATCTTATGGAGGTATATAAAATCATGAAGGGATAGATAGGGTGTATGCACAGAGTCTTTTACTCAGTATAGGGGAATCAAGAAACAGAGGACATGGGAATAAGGTGAGGAGAAAAATGTAATCGGAACCCGAGGGACAACTTTTTCACTCTGAAGATAGGGTATATGGTATGTGATACCAGAGGAGGTAGTTGAGGTAGGGACAAACAACATTTAAAATACATTTGAGCAGGTACATGGATTACAAAGGTTTAGAGAGAGATGGACCAAATGCAGGCAAATGGGACTAGCTTAGATTGGGCCTCTTGGTCAACATGGAGGAGGTAGGCCGAAGGGCATGTTTCAATGCTGTATGACACTAAGACTCTAACAGGCCTTATTTTTTAATTATGCATAGATTCCCTTCTCGGTGCGGTGTGATTACTCAAGTTCACAAACCAACAATGTTCAGACATTTGTCAGTTCTTTTCTCATACAACTGCACATGGATAAATAGTTCCCAAATAATGACATGCCCGGTTGCAAGAATTGTACAGAGCTCATGTCAAGAACAGATTCATTTCATACAGAGCTCATGTCAAGAACAGATTCATTTCATATTACTTATCCTTGTGATGCATGGATAGGTTGGCTTGGAGCCTCCTTTTAAATCCACTTTAGGTGGATTTCTACCACTTGCAAGAAATTCAAGCTACCTCCCCTGACCCGGCAGGTTTGCTAAATTCATCAGTGAAGCTCATTGAGGGCACAAACCTAATAACACATATTCAATTGCATACATTTTCAACTGTGATCCCAAAACATCATCCTATCCCTACATTTCTCTGTATTTCTTAACTGAACATTAAAAGCTTCTTATAATTAACCAATGATAGGATTATCTCCCTATGATTAAACAATCTGCTATGACTTTGACTCACGGTAATTAGGTGTAGAAAGTAGCTACTTAGGTGAGGCAGTAACTGGGTGGAGCTGCTGCATGTGTAACCACAACAAAAGTCTCACCCTCTCCTCCCTTCCTGGTGACATAGATAAAATTGACAGCAGCCATGCCACTGGCTGCACGGGCAGTGTGATGGAGGGTCTCGACCCGAAACGTTGCTTATTCCTTTTCTTCAGAGATGCTGCTTGACCTCCAGCTGACTAATCCCAGCATTTTGTGTATATCCACTGACTGCAGGGACAGCTGAATGAACATGGTGAGTCTGAAAGGCTGCAAACATTTATTTCAATGCATGGTGTATTTATGGTAAAGCAGATGAACTTCGAGCCTGGATCAATGTTTGGGTTTATGACGTTGCAGCTATTGCAGAGACTTGGTTGCGAGGGACACAACTGGCAGCTCAACGTTCTAGGGTTTCAATGTTTTGATGAGATAGAGAGGGAGGTAAAAGAGGTGGAGCAGTTCCATTGTTACTCAGGGGGGCAATGTCATAGCTGCACTCAGAAAGGAGATACTGGAGGGATCATCCACTTAGGCAAAATGGATGGAGTTCAAAAATAAGAAAGGTGTAACCACACTGGTGGGATTATACTATAGGCCTCCCAAAAGCCAGCACAATATTAAGGAACAGATATGCAGATAAATTATGGAGAGATGTAAAAACAAGAAGGTTGTTATTATGGGTGACTTTAGCTGCCCAATATTGAATAGACTTCCTTAGTGAAAGAGGCTTAGACAGGGCAGAATTTGTCTAAGTGGGTTTCTTGAAACAGTATGTGGATAGTCCAAATATGGGAGGAACTGTACTGGACCTTGTATTGGGAAACATGTTTGGCCGGGTGACTGGTGTTTTCAATGGAAGAGCATTTTGGGAACACTGCTAAGATAGTTATGAAAAAAGGATAAACCTGGACTTGGGGGAGAGCACTGAATTGGGGCCAAAAACATGACTACATTATTTGGCAGGAAATCGAGATAGTAAATTGGGAATGGCTGTTCTGGGATAAGTTCACATCTGACGTGTGGGAGTTTTTTAAAGACCAGACGATCAGAGTTTTAGGACCGGCATGTCCAATAAGGTGCAGAGATAAGGATGGCAAAGTCAGGGAACCTTGGATGATAAGTAGAGTTGTAAATGGAAATCTTGATAAAGGAGAGCATTTACACTTCGAGTCAGAGGATGTAGGCATGGCATTAAACAAGTACTTTTCATTGGTATTCGCCAAGGGGAACCAATGTGTAAATTTTGAGATCATGAAGAAGATGGCATTGGGTCTGCTGAAGAGTATCAAGAGTTTCATGGGATCTACCCCAAGTCACTGAGAGAGGGAAGAGTGGAGATCGCTGAGACCTTGACCAAGATCTTTATTTCCTCTGGAGGACTGGAGAGTGGCCAATGTTATGCCCCTGTCCCACTTAGGAAACCTGAACGGAAACCTCTGGAGACTTTCAATCAATCAATCAATCAATCAACCTTTATTGTCATCTTGCAAGCAACAGTTGTTACAGTGCAAAATGAAAAGACGTTTCCCAGTGAATAGCGGAGCATCGCACATGAAATTTAAACACTTCACACATAATAACACTAAAAACAATCCAGTCCCTGATGGAACAGTATAAATAGTTAAAAGCAGGTAAAAAAAACAAAAAAAACCACAATGTTAAAATTCAATAAACCAATCATAAAAAATGTCCGGGGCCGCTGATTTGAGTGGCCAGTGCCAGTATTAAAGTGTCCGTGCCAGCCGCAGAGTCAAGTCAAGTGACTGTGGGTGCAGAGTGACTGTTTAGCAGCCTCACAGCCTGTGGTAGGAAGCTGTTTAGCAGCCTCGTAGTCCGGGCTTTGATGCTTCGATATCTCTTGCCTGATGGCAGGAGATCTGTGCGTGGAGGGGGTGCAGTTTGTCCTTGGCAATTCTCTGCGCTTGCTACAGACAGCGGCTATGGAACAGTTCTTGTACCGAGGGTAGGGAGACGCCAATGAACCTCTCTGCTCCCCTCACTACCCTCTGCAGAGCCTTCCTGCCCGAACCGTAGCAGGTGGACTACCACGTATTTATGCAGTACGTGAGTACAGACTCCACCGTGCCCCTGTCGAAAGTCCTGAGGATGTTGGTGGGGAGTGAGGCCTTTCCTCAGGAAGTGCAGTCGCTGATGGGCCCGTTTGACGGTCCCAGTGGTGTTCCTGGACCAGGTGAGGCTGTCCGTTATTTGCACACCGAGGAACTTTATGCTCTCCACTCTCTCCACTGCAGTGCCACTAATGTTGAGCGGTGTATGCTTTGGCTGCGCCCTCCTGAAGTCGACAACCATCTCCTTAGTTTTGTCGACATTCAATTCTAGGTTATTTTTGCCGCACCAGTCCACCAGTTGTTCTACTTCCTCCCTGTACATTGTTTCGTCATCTCCACTGATGAGTCCCACCACTGTAGTGTCGTCCGCGAATTTTATGATTTTATTTTCCCTGAATCTGGCAGCACAGTCATGTGTGAGCATGACTTTGTGCCCCACCCAAGGTTTCCGGGTCAGGTTTTTGTTCCTGTCCCACAGAAATGATTTCCATGCACCTCGACTCCATCCTATCTCCCCCTCCCCCCCCAGTCCAATCTCGCCCGACCTATATCCAAGACACCTCACATGCCCTTTGTCTCTTTAATGACTTCTGCTTTCTGAGCCTCCACTCCCTTGTCTTTACTATGGACGTTCAGTCACTCTACATCTCCATCCCCCACCAGGAAAGCCTTAAAACCCTCAGTTTCTCCCTGAACCGCAGAACCACCCAATTTCCCTCTATTAACACTCTACTCCAACTAGCTGAGCTGGTCCTCACACTTCTCCTTTGACTCCTCCCACTTCCTCAAAGTCCAAGGCATAGCTATGCACACCTGCATGGGCCCAAGCTATGCCCGCCTCCCTGGCCCTATCCCCAAACTCTATCTCTGTTACATTGATGACTGCATCGGTGCTACCTCCTGCACCCATGCAGAACTCATGGACTTCCTCAACTTCACCAATTTTCATCATGCACTCAAATTCACTTGGACCATCTCCGACACCTCCCTCCCCTTTCTGGACGTCTACGTCTATTACAAACCCACTGACTCCCACAACTATCTCAACTACACTTCTTCCCACCCTGCTTCCTGCAAAGACTCTATCCCCTACTCCCAATTCCTCGTCTATGCTGCATCTGCGCCCAAGATGAGGTGTTCCATACTAGAACATCCGAGATGTCCTCATTCCCCTACCTTCCTCTGCAACCACAGAAGATGCAACACCAGTCGCTATACCTCCTCCCTCCCTCTACTCTGTCTAGGAACCCAACAGTCCTTTCAGGTTAGGCAGAGGTTCACTTGCACCTCTTTCAACCTTATCTACTGTATCCGTTGTTCAAGATGTGGAATCTTGTACATCGGCGAGACCAAACGCCGACTGGGCGATCGTTTTGTGGAACACCTTCGCTCAGCCCACGTGAACCAACCTGATCTCCCGGTTGCTGGACACTTTAATTCTCCTTCCCATTCCTACACAGACCTTTCTATCCTAGGTCTCCTCCATTGTCAGAGTGAGGCTAAACGCAAATTGGCGGAACAGCATCTCATATTTTGCTTGGGCAGCTTACAGCCCAGTGGTATGAATATTGATTTCTCTCACTTCAGGTAGCCCCGGCATTCCCTCTCGCTCTATCGCACCCCCACCCAAGTCGCACTAACTTCTCATTTTCAGCCTACGAAGCTTACAATGACCTGTTTCCTTTATCATGGTTACTTTTTTGCATAACTTTCATTCATTGTTCTTTATCTCTCCATACCACCGTCTATATCTCTTGTTTCCCCTATCCCTAACCAGACTTTCAGTCTGAAGAGGAGTTTCGACCCTTCTCTCCACAGGTGCTGCCTGTCCTGCTGAGTTACTCCAGCTTTTTGTGCCTATCTTCAGTTTAAACCAGCATCTGCAGTTCCTTCTTACACATAAAAGTGTGCAGGTTGACAGGAAACACTGCAGACATCAAAAGTGCCAGGTTCATCAAGTACAACAATTCATTAATGTACTAATAAAGGGAATGTGATTGGGTCAGTAGCCTTCCCTAAAACGATTTTTCTCTTCCTGATCCTCTGTGTTGAAATCAGTTACAGACTTCCATTCTTGCCATGAATGCAAGCAGCTTTCCTGCGTAGTAGGGATTGAACCAGTATTGCCTGGTTGCTTACTTAACTTACTCACCAAATATAATTAACTATAAGCAGAATCCCAAGCAGATGGTTGGTATTCAATCATTACATCAAAGCGGACAGCAACTCCTCAGTTTGGTCTCTTTTCTTATTATAGAAACCATTTCTCCAGTCTGCTGCAGAAGTTGCACTTCCAGATAAAATTAAAGATCTTCAATCTTTTTGGTAATATCAGCAATTTTCAAACTTGTTTAATTTCACAGGAGATAGTTCTCAGTTCATATTGCTGTAAAGTAAAGCTTCAAAAAAACACAAAAAATCCATTTCGCCCCACCATTTGAAGAGCGTTTCCTACTATAGTCTGGGCCTAAGTCAGGACTTGGTGGGCCAAGAAAGTTGACAGTGCAGTTGTCCAAATTGGCAATGGTCCTGAGAAAGACAAACAGGATGGGCCATGTACAAGCTGGCATATTCAGCTTAGATAGATACATAGAAAATAGGTGCAGGAGTAGGTCATTCGGCACTTCGAGCCAGCACCGCCATTCAATATGATCATGGCTGATCATCCAACTCAGTATCCCGTACCTGCCTTCTCTCATAGAAACATAGAAAATAGGTGCAGGAGTAGGCCATTCGGCCCTTCGAGCCTGCACCGCCATTCAATATGATCATGGCTGATCATCCAACTCAGTATCCTGTTCCTGCCTTCTCTCCATACCCCCTGATCCCTTTAGCCACAAGGGCTGTTTTCCTCATCTCGGTTCTAAAAGATTTCCCCCTTATCCTTAAACTGTGACCCCTTGTTCTGGACTTCCCCAACATGGGGAACAATCTTCCTGCATCTAGCCTGTCCAACCCCTTAAGAAGTTTGTAAGTTTCTATAAGATCCCCCCTCAATCTTCTAAATTCTAGCGAGTACAAGCCGAGTCTATCCAGTCTTTCTTCATATGAAAGTCCTGACATCCCAGGAATCGGTCTGGTGAACCTTCTCTGTACTCCCTCTCCATACCCCCTGATCCCTTTAGCCACAAGGGCCACATCTAACTCCCTCTTAAATATAGCCAATGAACTGGCCTCAACTACCCTCTGTGGCAGAGAGTTCCAGAGATTCACCACTCTCTGTGTGAAAAATGTTTTTCTCATCTCGGTCTTAAAGGATTTCCCTCTTATCCTTAAGCTGTGACCCCTTGTCCTAGACTTCCCCAACATTGGGAACAATCTTCCTGCATCTAGCCTGTCCAACCCCTTAAGAATTTTGTAAGTTTCTATAAGATCCCCCGTCAACTCCTAAATTCTAGCGAGTATAAGCCCAGTCTATCCAGTCTTTCTTCATATGAAAGTCCTGACATCCCAGGAATCAATCAGCTTGCTTGAATAGAGGCAGCTCTTCTCAATTGAATGTTGGCCTGAAAAACTGTGGCCATTCTTTAATTTTGCCAGGATCACATCTGGCAGTTAGTCATATCCCCTTGAGGCACCAGAGTGTTCTCAGTAGTTGGCCATCCACACCAGAGATGGCATTCAGTATGGAATCAGCATTGGCATAGTTCTTCTCAACGGGGAATGCATGCAACTGATTTGGAGGTTATTAAGAGGATCTCTGGCATGACTCTACATTTCCGTTCAGGTGATTATGAGAATCCCTTAGAACATAGAAGATATAACTGTACAGCAGTACAACGTAGGAACAGGGCCTTCAGCACCCAATATCTGTGCCGATCATAATGCCAGTTAAATTAATCTCCTCTAATGGGATGGCAATGATCTTCCACCTTGACCTTCCATTCCCCCACTTCCCTCTTTCCATTGCACCCATCTCACCACCACAATGTTGTTTCTTTCTATGTGACTTGACTGGAATTCTGACATTTGCATGCAATTTACAGCATATCCTGTGACCTGGAAAGTTTGCTATATCCAGCCTATAATGGACATTTCCAGCACCTGAAACTTAGTTATATCAATACAAAGCGATGAGTTCCTTATTACACATTTCGACAGCTCTACTGTAAAATCTCCTCAAGGTATGCCTACTTTGAAGAAGTTCTCCTCCTCTCTCCAACGAGAGTGCTGCAACTTTTCTTCTCACTGCTCCCCCTCTGTGATTCTCCCTCTCCCCGACTCTCAATCTCAAGAAGGATCTTTACTCGAAACATCACCCATTCCTTCTATCCAGAGATGTTGCCTGTCCCGCTGACCATTTTGTGTCTATCCCAAGATTTGCTTGGACTTCCTATTTTTACATTTCTTTGCACTTCCTCCAATACCAATATTAAATTAAAGATAGCATTATGTTTCTCCCCAAAGCAGGGACTATCATTTGGAAGTTCCATACACAACTACTGACATTTAAGAATAAGGAGTAAGCCATTTAGAATGGAGAAGAGGAAACACTTTTTCTCACAGTGTGGTGAGTCTGTGGAATTCTCTGCCTCAGAGGGCAGTGGAGGCAGGTTCTCTGGATGCTTTCAAGAGAGAGCTAGATAAGGCTCTTAAAAATAGGGGAATCGGGGGATATGGGGAAAAGGCAGGAACGGGGTACTGATTGGGGATGATCAGCCATGATCACATTGAATGGCGGTGCTGGCTCGAAGGGCCAAATGGCCCACTCCTCACCTATTGTTTATTGTCTATTGTCGGGGGGGGGGGGGGGGGGGGGGGGAATGACAAAATGATATATATTAAATAGATTAAAATGACATTTCAAAGGATGTGGATTGATAAACTCTATTCATTGTCAAATTTAGAAGGAATTTGGTTTAAATTAATGCAATTGTGTCAACTTCACTTAATTTAACATGCTGATTCAGTCCCAATTTGAACAGATGGCATTTAAACTAACCTATTTCCTCTTTAATTAAAGCATGTTTTGTGGAACAAAGCAAATTTTACAGAGGAACTGGGACACATACAGCAATAAAATAGACACGTTTCCTTACACAAATGATCTACTTGCTCGATTGTAGAGTCAAAAGATGATTAAAATCAATGGCACCCACTTATATCACAAAGCTTCTCATAATTACAGCTCCTTTTATTATGGATCTTTTAAAAAAAAAACAAATTCCGAAGCTAATTTAATCAAGCATATCTAAATGATTGTTCAGTTCTCATGTTTTAAAGCTTGTTTGTGTTATGTTTATAAAACACTAACAGTTACCCAAAAGGTAAATGCTGCAGAAATGCTGCAGAATCAGGGGGAACAGCATCTGGCCATCTGTAGATGTCTAATTTTGACCTGTGAATAAATTAATCTTGAAAAGTGGCATTGTACTTGATAAATGTTCTAACTTTCTCCCAAGCAATTTAGTAAACTTTGCTTATTTAAGGATTGTCCCTGGTGGTAGCAGGTCATAAAATTTCATCTAACAGTCAGTGGGCATTCAATCCGAAGCCAATCTGTTGCCATTTAAGGGGCCTATTCGGCTGGCTGTGCAAACACCAGCAACAGTTCGATTTTATTATGCTGCCACACAGTATTCAAAATGCAGAGGGGGAGGGAAGAGGAAAGAAGATCATACTAATACATTCCAAACTTTGTTTTTACACGAATGTATGAGCACAATAGGTCTTTGTTACTGTGCTGTTATGAACTGCATGCTATTTATAACAGTATTACTCACTAAAAGTTTTTGCTGAGAGACACAGGCCCAGCCAAAGTCTTGCTCGTACACCACTCTCTGGAAAAGATTGATGAGATGCAGGTCTGCGCCTGGGATTCTCCACACAGTTTCAATCATGTCATTGTGGATGGTTGCCAAGTGAGGCCACGCAATTATTCACAGGAAGAAAAATTATAAGTTGAACTTTAGCAGTCAGTATTTTTTTAAAAGCTTCTTACGGGTGTGGTTCTTTATTAAGCCACTTCTCTCAAAGGTATGACCCTGGCTAAATTTTTATTTTAATAAGCAAGTCATCCTTTAATCTCAAGTAGCAATATGTTGTTTGTGAATCTACCCATAGCATGTCAGTGGGCTGTTTACCTGGCTGATGAAATCATTGCCTTCAAACACAGTTCTGAATCCCTTCAGGGTTAATGTGCATTCGGGGATAGTACTGCAATGGGCAGGAACTAGCAGAGATGAAAACTGAGAAAGGATCTATTTGCTGAAGGATTTTTTTTTTTCTATTTAAAAACGAAGTAAAATGTGTTCCTGAAGACTTTCATCTAAAACGTATACAGGCATATGCTAAACATTAAACCTGCACCAAGAGCGACCAAGTTTTCATTTTCTACCAAAAACATAGTCACATTTGAACAATTTGTTTTGGGGTTGTAACTGGCAGAGTATGTTAGATAAGGGCGGACCAGCAAATTGGCATATTTGGAGTTATAGAGGTCCCTTGAGAAGGTGCTACATGAGGTTATTAAATAAAATTAGAGTGCTTGGGATTGCCGGTAATTGGCGTGAATTGAGGATAATGAACAAAAACCGGAAAGTAGGAATATGCAGGTCATTTTTAGGTTGGGAGGCAGAGACTAATGGGGTGCCACAGAGTTCAATGCTGGAACTTCAGCTGTTAACAAACTAGCATTTTGATTCAATGGAATTTATGTAATAAATGTAATCTTGGTTACCAAATGTAAAATATCCAGATTTGCTGATACAGCATTGGATATCAGTGTAGACTGTAAGGAGGTTGCAGTGAGGCTTCAGGTAGGTGGATGGACAAGGACATAACAAATGGAATATATTCATCATGCAGCACGGAAACAGGCCCTTCAGCCCAACGGGTTCATGCTGACCATCAAACAGCCATTTACACTAATCCTAATCCAATGCTAATCCCATTTTATTCCCCATCAATCACATTAATTTCCCCAAGATTCTACCACTCTCCCACACAATCGGGACAATTTACAGCGACCAATCTACAAATATTTGGGTTGTGCGAGGAAACTGGAGCACCCAGGGGAACCCCACTGCCAAGCCACAGGGAGAGTGTGCAAACTCCACACAGACAGCCCTGGAAATCAAATGGAACCAGTGGCTGGATCTATGCCGCTCCATGTTTTGAAAGTGCCAAGTCATCCACTGATATGAAAAAGTTACCTGAGGGGTAACTTCTTCATGCAAAGGGTAGTGGGTGTATGGGATGAGCTGCCAGAGGAGGTAATTGAGGCAGGTACTATCGCAACGTTTAAGAAACATTTAGAGAGGTGTATATATATGGATAGGGCAGGTTTAGAGGGATGTAAACCAAACTTGGACAGGTGGGACTAGTGCAGATGGGACATGTTGGCCAGTGTGGGCAAGTTGGGCAAAGGGGCCTGTTTCCACACTGTAAGACTTTATGACTCTCTCTAAGATTAAAGAAGGGATGGAATGAATGATCACTTGTTTCATTACTGGGATGGTGGCACTTATCCTGCAGGTTGGACATACATCCCTTTGAGTTTTGAAGAACATAGAGTCAGAGAGTCATAGTCATAGTGTGATACAGTATGGAAACAGGCCCTTCAGCCCAACTTGCCCACACTGACATCAATGTCCCAACCACACTAGTCCCTCTTGCCTGCGCTTGGTCCATATCATTCCAAACCTGTCCTATCCATGTACCTGTCTAACTGTTTCTTAAACGATAGGATCATCCCAAACTCAACTACCTCCTCTGGCAGTTTGTTCCATACACCCACCACCCTTTGTGTGTAAAAGTTACCCCTCGGATTCCTATTAAATCTTTTCCTGTTCACCTTGAACCTATGTCCTCTGGTCCTCGATCCCCCTACTTTGGGCAAGAGACTCTGTGCATCCACCTGATCTATTCCTCTCATGATTTTGTACACCTCCTTTCAAGCTTGACAATATCTTTCCTATAACATGGTGCCCAGAACTGAACACAATATTCTAAATGGGGTGTCACTAATGTCTTACACAACTGCAACATGACCTCCCAGCTTCTATACTCAATACTCTGACTGATGAAGGCCAAATCGCCAAAAGCCTTTTTGACCACCTTATCGACCTGCGACTCAACCTTCAAGTAACCATGCACCTGCGCACCTAGATCCCTCTGCTCTACAACACTACCCAGAGGCCTACCATACACTGTGTAGGTCCTGCCCTTGATCGACGCGTACCAAAATGCAACACCTCACACTACTCTGTATTAAATTCCATCAACCATTCCTCCATCCACCTGGCCAATCGATCCAGATCCTACTGCAATCTTTCACAATCATCTTCACTATCTGCAAAACCACTCACTTTTGTATCATCAGCAAACTAGCTAATCTTGCCCTGTATGTTCTCATCCAAATCATTGATGTAGATGACAAACAGTAATGGGCCCAGCACTGAACCCTGAGGCACACCACTAGTCACAGGCCTCCAGTTCAAAAAGCAACCTTCCATCATCACCCTCTGCTTCCTTCCATGGAGCCAATTTGCTATCCATTCAGCTATCTCTCCTTGAATCGCATGCGATCTAACCTCCCAGAGCAGCCTACCATGCGGAACCTTGTCGAATGCCTTACTGAAATCCATGTACACAACATCCACAGCTCTGCCCTCATTGGACTTTTTGGCCACGTCTTCAAAAAATCAGATTTGTGAGACATGACCTCCCACGTACAAAACCATGTTGACTTTAGCGGAGTCATGAGATATGGGGCGAAGGCAGGTACAGGGTACTGATTGTGGATGATCAGCCATGATCACATGGAATGGCGATGCAGGCTCGAAGGGCCAAATGGCCTCCTCCTGCACCTATTGTCTATTGTCTATTGACTATCCATAATCAGCCTTTGCCCATCCAAATGCCTATATAACCTATCCCTCAGAATACTCACTTGGAACTTTACAACTACAGATGTTAAACTCACCAGCCTATAGTTCCCAGCATTTTCGTATTTTCCCTGCAGCCCTTCTTGAAAAGAGGCACAACATTTTCCACCCTCCAGTCTTCCGTCACCTCTCCTGTATTTAAGGACAACTCGTAAATTTAAACCAGGGCTCCTGCAATTTCTTCTCTAGTTTCCAGCAATGTTCTCGGATATATCTGATCAGGCCCCGAACATGGGGTAATCTGATTGAAGGGTACAACATACCCCCACACACCTCCCCTTTCTCTCCCCACCCCGCTGTGCTCCACCTGTACTCACACCTATTTCTGCCCTCCCCCTTTCCCACCTTGTACATTCCTTCCTCTGGATTGGAAAGAGCCCTGGTTTTCACGGGAAATTGGACATCTTGTTCGGAAAAAGAGTGAGATCTACAATAATTATAGGCAGCATGAAGTAAATGAGGTGCTTGAGGAGTATAAGGAATGTAAAAAGAATCTTAAGAAAGAAATTAGAAAAGCTAAAAGAAGATATGAGGTTGCTTTGGCAAGTAAGGTTTCTACAGCTATATTAATAGCAAAAGGATAACGAGGAATAAAATTGGTCCATTGGAGAGACAGAGTGGACAGCTATCTGCAGAGCCAAAAGAGATGGGGGAGATATTGAACAATTTATTTTCTTCGGTATTCACCAAGGAGAAGGATATTGAATTATGTGAGGTAAGGGAAACTAGTAGAGTAGCTATGGATACTATGAGTTTCAAAGTAAAAGAAGTACTGACACTTTTGAAAAATATAAAAGTGGATAAGTCTCCAGGTCCTGACAGGATATTCCCTAGGACATTGAGGGAAGTTAGTGTAGAAATAGCCGGGGCTATGACAGAAATATTTCAAATGTCATTAGAAACGGGAATAGTCCCCGAGGATTGGCATACAGCGCATGTTGTTCCATTGTTTAAAAAGGGTTCTAAGAGTAAACCTAGCAATTATAGACCTGTTAGTTTGACTTCAGTGGTGGGCAAATTAATGGAAAAGATACTTAGAGATAATATATATAAGCATCTGGATAAACGGGGTCTGATTAGGAACAGTCAGCATGGATTTGTGCCTGGAAGGTCATGTTTGACTAATCTTCTTGAATTTTTTGAAGAGGTTACTAGGGAAATTGACGAGGGTAAAGCAGTGGATGTTGTCTATATGGACTTTAGTAAGGCCTTTGACAAGGTTCCTCATGGAAGGTTGGTTAAGAAGGTTCAACTGTTGGGTATAAATGCAGGAGTAGCAAGATGGATTCAACAGTGGCTGAATGGGAGAAGCCAGAGGGTAATGGTGGATGGTTGTTTATCACGTTGGAGGCAGGTGACTAGTGGGGTGCCTCAGGGATCTATGTTGGGTCCTTTGTTGATTGTCGTGTACATCAATGATCTGGATGAAGGTGTGGTAAATTGGATTAGTAAGTATGCAGATGATACCAAGATAGGGGGTGTTGTGGATAATGACGAGGATTTCCAAAGTCTACAGAGTGATTTAGGCCATTTGGAAGAATGGGCTGAAAGATGGCAGATGGAGTTTAATGCTGATAAATGTGAGGTGCTACACCTTGGCAGGACAAATCAAAATAGGACATACATGGTAAATGGTAGGGAATTGAAGAATATAGTTGAACAGAGGGATCTGGGAATAACCGTGCATAGTTCCTTGAAGGTGGAATCTCATATAGATAGGGTGGTAAAGAAAGCTTTTGGTATGCTAGCCTTTATAAATCAGAGCATTGAATATAGAAGCTGGGATGTAATGTTAAAATTGTACAAGGCATTGGTGAGACCAAATCTGGAGTACGGTGTACAATTTTGGTCGCCCAATTATAGGAAGGATGTCTACAAAATAGAGAGAGTACAGAGGAGATTTACTAGAATGTTGCCTGGGTTTCAACAACTACGTTACAGAGATAGGTTGAATAAGTTAGGTCTTTATTCTCTGGAGCGCAGAAGGTTAAGGGGGGACTTGATAGAGGTCTTTAAAATGATGAGAGGGATAGACAGAGTTGATGTGGACAAGCTTTTCCCTTTGAGAATAGGGAAGATTCAAATGAGAGGACATGACTTCAGAATTAAGGGACAGAAGTTTAGGGGTAATATGAGGGGGAACTTCTTTACTCAGAGAGTGGTAGCGGTGTGGAATGAGCTTCCAGTGGAAGTGGTGGAGGCAGGTTCGTTGGTATCATTTAAAAATAAATTGGATAGGCATATGGATGAGAAGGGAAAGGAGGGTTATGGTATGAGTGCAGGCAGGTGGGGCTAAGGGAAAAAAGTTGTTCGGCACGGACTTGTAGGGCCGAGATGGCCTGTTTCCGTGCCAAGAGTTACACCAACACACTTTATGACCTTTAGGTATTAAATTGTTACAAGACATGGCAGGGTAGACAGGGTAGGATAATGTTTTTCCTAGCTGGCGTGTCATGAACAAAGGATCATTGGCTCAAAATAAGGGTCAGCCATGCTGTATGATGAGGAGAAATTTCTTCACGCGGAAGAGGGTGAATCTTTGGAATTCCATACTCAAGAGGCTGTAAAGACTCGGTCACTCAATATCTATCAAGGGGTCAGTGTAAAAAGTAGTTGAGGTAAAGTCCCTAGATAATCTCATAGAATAACACGCGGGGTCAAATGGCCTTTTCTGGTTTCTGTGTTTCAATTTGAACAGTTGCAGAAAAACTTCCATCCCTTGTGCCTCAATTTCCACCCAAAGCTCGAGTAATTTAGTTTAGTTTTGTTTAGTTTAGAGATACAGTGTGGAAACAGGCCCATCGGCCCACTGAGTCCATGCTGATCAGCAATCACCCAGTACACTAGCACTGTCATTCACACTAGGGACAATTTACAATTTTTACCAAGCCAATTAACCTATAAAACTGTTCGGCTTTGGAGTGTGGGAGGAAACCAGAGCACTTGGAGAAAACTCACGTGGTCACAGGGAGAAGGTACAAAATCAATACAGACAGCATCCATAGTCAGGATTGAACCTGGGTCTCTGGCGCTGTCAGGCAACAACTCTATTTCTGGGCTGCTGTGCCAGCCCGATTTCTAGCACCAAAGATGACTGTGAGGCTATGAAGTAGAGGGGAAGAGAAATGAACCACAAATATGTTTTGTGTGTTTAAATGCAAGGAAGAAATAACCGCCATTCTGCATCTTCCCTGCATTTATCTTCAACGTATTAATTTAATGTTTAAATACTTCTTAATGAAAAGCCAGAAATATAAAGTGGCAGCAGAAATAGGAGATATGGCTTTTGTGAAATAATTATCGCACTGATCAGGCTTTTTATGTGCTGCCATTAAAAGTTGGTGGTCCTTTGTCTGCCTGGGGATCTTTTATCATTCATTTTAGAACATTTCCACAGATCAGTCTCAACTACTGCTTTCCAGTCTAAATTTCCAGCTGCTTCTCTGCCTCCATCTGCGCTGAGGCCTAATGGCGGAGCTGGCGACCTCGAGACTCCGGAGGCAGAGCCAGTCAGGACTTGCCCTGGGCCCGGCTCGGGGCTGGAACGGCGCTCCCGTGAGGGGCTGTGATGCTCCCGTGAGGGCGGCCTTGCGCGGGGCTGAGACACTCCCGTGAGGGGCTGTGGCACTCTCGTCGGAGCGGCCCAGCTCGAGGGAGGAACGGCGCTCCCGTGAGGGCGGCCCAGCTCGAGGGAGGAACGGCACTCACGTGAGGGCGGCCCAGCTCAAGGGAGGTACGGCGCTCCCGTCGGAGTGGCCCAGCTCGAGGGAGGAACGGCGCTCCCGTGAGGGCGGCCCAGCTCGAGGGAGGAACGGCACTCACGTGAGGGCGATCCGGCTCGGGGCTGGAACGGTGCTCCGGTGGCTGGGACGGCGTTCTGGCGGCGGTGACCTGAGTCCGGGGTTCAGCCGCGGGCCAGCGGCTGTGTCCGCTGGACTGGAGGGCGGCAGCTTCGACCACCCCGGGCCGCGGTGTTTGAGCCGGCCCGTTTGCGGGGTTCAGTGAGCCGCAGGACCATCGCCCGGTGGGGTATCGCCTCAGCGCAGAGTGAGAAGAGGAGGGAAGAGATTGCAGCCCTAAGATTTTTGACAATGCCTCCACCACAGTGAGGAGGTGCTTGGAGGACTCATTGTGGTGGATGTTAATTTGTGTTTATTGTTGTTTATTATTGTATTGTTGTATGTATGACTGCAGGCAATAAAGGTAATTCTAATTCTAATTCTTCTAAGTCTGCAGATTAGATGCGTCTTAGTATAGTTTAGTTTAGTTTGGAGATACAGTGTGGAAACAGGCGTTTTGGCCCACCAGGTCTGCGCTGACCATCAATCCCTGTACACCAGCACTATCCTACACACTAGTGACAATTTACAATTCTTACAAAACCAATTAACCTACAAACTTGTCGTTTTTGGAATGTGGGAGGAAACCGGAGCTTCCGGAGAAAACCCACACGGTCACAGGGACATACAAACTACATGCAGACAAGAGCCCTAGTCAGGATTGAACCTGGATCTCTGACGCTGTAAGGTAGTAACCCTACCACAGCGCCACTGTGCCATCCCTGCCTCTTCGTTCCAAGTAGGTGCAAAAACATGTTTATTGGCCACTAATTCTCTCCTTTTGTAAATACTTCTTAGCCAGTCAACCGTGCTTATGTCACTCCCTTTCATAATCAATTAATCCTCCAAGAAAGTCTTTCATATATAGAAAGAATGTTATTTCAGTGCCACTTCCACTCTGTGAAGAAATAGTAACATCTATGTTGTGGATTTCCAACTCACCTCTGTTAGGCACATGAGATTCAAATTGTGTCTCCTAGTATCAATTTCTCTTTTGTGTGGTTGGGATGATGCTGGCCACCTGCCATTAATTTGATGTTAACACACCAAATCAAAGAGGATTTGTAGCAGGTCTTTGTTACTTTAAAAGGGTGGTATGAATTCTAGTTGTGTTGCTGCTACTGTTGAAGGTGACTGAGAACAACTTTATACCTGAACACTTACTGGGAGGCAGCAAGCTAGGTCAAAAAGTTAAAAAATCTTTCCAAGTAGGTGCATGATTCTGGGATCATTTTTGTGAACCTCCTCTGGACCCTCTCCAGAGCCAGCATATCCTTCCTCAGATATAGTGCCCAAAATTGCTCACAATACTTCAAATTTGGCCTGACCAACGCCTTATAGACACTCAGCATTACATCCCTGTTTTTGTATTCTACCCCTCTTGAAATAAATGCTAACATTGCGTTTGCTTTCTTTACTACCGATTCGACTTGCAGATTAATTTTTGA